>NC_090727.1:22192722-22550222 GCF_036898095.1 Palaemon carinicauda | reverse complement strand
CGAATTCAGATGGAAGAAAATGAGAAGATTCTTCGTAAACTGGAGGAAGAAAAAGCGGAGATTCTTCGTCAACTGGAGGAAGAAAGAGAGCACAGTAAAGAGCAAATAAATAAAATGGCTGAAGAAAGAGTGAAGATGAATGATTTGAAGGAACAAAATCGAATTCAGATGGAAGAAAATGAGAAGATTCTTCGTAAACTGGAGGAAGAAAAAGCGGAGATTCTTCGTCAACTGGAGGAAGAAAGAGAGCACAGTAAAGAGCAAATAAATAAAATGGCTGAAGAAAGAGTGAAGATGAATGATTTGAAGGAACAAAATCGAATTCAGATGGAAGAAAATGAGAAGATTCTTCGTAAACTGGAGGAAGAAAAAGCGGAGATTCTTCTTGAACTGGAGGAAGAAAGAGAGCACAGTAAAGAGCAAATAAATAAAATGGCTGAAGAAAGAGTGAAGATGAATAATTTGAAGGAACAAAATCGAATTCAGATGGAAGAAAATGAGAAGATTCTTCGTAAACTGGAGGAAGAAAAAGCGGAGATTCTTCTTGAACTGGAGGAAGAAAGAGAGCGCAGTAAAGAGCAAATAAGTAAAATGGCTGAAGAAATAGTGGAGATCAGTCGTTTGAAGAAAGAAAATGAAGTTCATTTGGAAGAAAAAGAGAAGATTCTTCGTAAACTGGAGGAAGAAAAGGGGAAGATTCTTCGTGAACTTGTGGAAGAAGGAGAGCACAGTAAAGAGAAAAAAGGTCAGACAAAAGAAGAAAGAAAGATGAATCGATTAAAGAGAGTAAATGAAATTTTTCTGGAAGACAGACAGAATATTATTCATGAACTGGAGGTAGAAAGGGAGCATATGAGAGATAAAGTAGGTGAAATAAGACAGCTGAAAGATGAATTGTTTATGAAGGAATGTGAGCTGATGGAAACAAGATCAGAACTTGGTTGTTGGATAGTGGAATTGCTAGAAGAAGAAGGACTTATCGACGACGTAAATAGAAGAGAGGGACAGCTCAGAGATATGGTCGAAACAATACGAGGAAGCAATGAATGTCTGACAAATAAACTCGACAAGCAACATGACCCTAACACAAAAATAGAAAACATAGGTGAGGACCTACTTAAATTGGAGTCTATACTATTAGAGGAAACGGAGGACCATCGGAAACCAACTGACCAAAACTTGGAGGATACGTTTGAAGTGGAAAGCGTAGCGTATGTTCCCGAAGAGACGAAAGAACAACACTACGACACAAACTCGTCTGGAACAGAGAGGGTGCATTTCCTTGGCACAGAGAAACATAGCCATCTTGACTTGAGGAGTAACATAGTTCAGGACCTATTGAATGGCATCCAAAATCGTTTGAGAGAAATCCCGATCGAGCAAAAGAATATGCCACTTAGAGCCCATTTAGCAGGTCATCAGGTCCTCCTTAAAAGGGCCAAGGGATCTGCCCTCCAGAAGGCAGTACTCAAATTCCAGCAGTGCTGGTGTCCGAATGAACGGCCCAAGAGTAAACAAAAACAGCCTACTGGGCCCAATGAACCAAAGGAAATAGAATTCCTGGAAGAGAAGAAAGAGTATGTAGCAATGGAAGCATTTCATAATAAAATGGACGCCAAAGTTACTTATGAGATTAACCGGGTGGAAGAAAGAACGCAGGATATGATAAATGCCCGAATGGAAACATTCCGTCGGAAGATAGAAGAGGAGCTGCTAGTACACCCAACAAGCTACAAAAACTTTAGCAACGAAGTTCCAGCTGATGAAGAAGGACAAGAAAAGCTCCTATCGATAGCTCAAAATCTTCAGAGGGACTTCAGCCACTATATGGAGGATATTCAAAGATGGCAATTACAACGGAGAAGCAAAGGAGATCTGAGGTCCGAAGAAAAAGTGGAGATTAGTCGTTTGAAGAAGGAAAATGAAGTTCATTTGGAAGAAAAAGAGAAGATTCTTCGTGAACTGGAAGAAAAAGAGAAGATTCTTCGTGAACTGGAGGAAGAAAGAGAGCACAGTAAAGAGCAAATAAATAAAATGGCTGAAGAAAAAGTGATAAATAATTTGAAGGAACAAAATCGAATTCAGATGGAAGAAAAAGAGAAGATTCTTCGTGAACTGGAAGAAAAAGAGAAGATTCTTCGTGAACTGGAGGAAGAAAGAGAGCACAGTAAAGAGCAAATAAATAAAATGGCTGAAGAAAAAGTGATAAATAATTTGAAGGAACAAAATCGAATTCAGATGGAAGAAAAAGAGAAGATTCTTCGTGAACTGGAAGAAAAAGAGAAGATTCTTCGTCAACTGGAGGAAGAAAGAGAGCACAGTAAAGAGCAAATAAATAAAATGGCTGAAGAAAAAGTGATAAATAATTTGAAGGAACAAAATCGAATTCAGATGGAAGAAAAAGAGAAGATTCTTCGTGAACTGGAAGAAAAAGAGAAGATTCTTCGTCAACTGGAGGAAGAAAGAGAGCACAGTAAAGAGCAAATAAATAAAATGGCTGAAGAAAAAGTGATAAATAATTTGAAGGAACAAAATCGAATTCAGATGGAAGAAAAAGAGAAGATTCTTCGTGAACTGGAAGAAAAAGAGAAGATTCTTCGTCAACTGGAGGAAGAAAGAGAGCACAGTAAAGAGCAAATAAATAAAATGGCTGAAGAAAAAGTGATAAATAATTTGAAGGAACAAAATCGAATTCAGATGGAAGAAAAAGAGAAGATTCTTCGTGAACTGGAAGAAAAAGAGAAGATTCTTCGTCAACTGGAGGAAGAAAGAGAGCACAGTAAAGAGCAAATAAATAAAATGGCTGAAGAAAAAGTGGAGATGAATAATTTGAAGGAACAAAATCGAATTCAGATGGAAGAAAAAGAGAAGATTCTTCGTGAACTGGAAGAAAAAGAGAAGATTCTTCGTCAACTGGAGGAAGAAAGAGAGCACAGTAAAGAGCAAATAAATAAAATGGCTGAAGAAAAAGTGATAAATAATTTGAAGGAACAAAATCGAATTCAGATGGAAGAAAAAGAGAAGATTCTTCGTGAACTGGAAGAAAAAGAGAAGATTCTTCGTCAACTGGAGGAAGAAAGAGAGCACAGTAAAGAGCAAATAAATAAAATGGCTGAAGAAAAAGTGATAAATAATTTGAAGGAACAAAATCGAATTCAGATGGAAGAAAATGAGAAGATTCTTCGTGAACTGGAAGAAAAAGAGAAGATTCTTCGTCAACTGGAGGAAGAAAGAGAGCACAGTAAAGAGCAAATAAATAAAATGGCTGAAGAAAAAGTGATGAATAATTTGAAGGAACAAAATCGAATTCAGATGGAAGAAAATGAGAAGATTCTTCGTGAACTGGAAGAAAAAGAGAAGATTCTTCGTCAACTGGAGGAAGAAAGAGAGCACAGTAAAGAGCAAATAAATAAAATGGCTGAAGAAAAAGTGATGAATAATTTGAAGGAACAAAATCGAATTCAGATGGAAGAAAAAGAGATTCTTCGTGAACTGGAAGAAAAAGAGAAGATTCTTCGTCAACTGGAGGAAGAAAGAGAGCACAGTAAAGAGCAAATAAATAAAATGGCTGAAGAAATAGAGGAATATGAAAAAATGCTGCAAAACATAGTTGAAATGTATGAGAAACTCGTAGAAAAACACCTAAGATATCGCACCGATCTCAACGATAAAGAGATTGAAATCAAGGAAATGAGAAGAAGGATAGAGCAATTACAAAATGAAAATATGGACAAGGACGAGAGAATAGGACTCCTTGAAAGTTTAGTAAGTCTTCACACGGGAATGGGAAGTAATTTTGAGTAAGCATCTCATATATGAAACTAAAAACACTAGAAAAAAAATAAAAAAAAAATCTATAAAAAGAAAAAAATAAAATATAAAAAAAGGGGGATTTGGAAAATACGGTCCCCCAAAAATGAAAATCTATAAAATAAGAATAATCCAAAAAATAAAAAGGCTACAAAATTAAAACATAAGGAAGGAAGGGGGAAAACGAAGGAAAGAAAAGAAGGAAAAAGAAGGAAAAAGAAGGAAAAAAGGAGGAAAGAAGAAAGAAGGAAAAAAGGAGGAAAGAAGAAAGGAGCTAAAAATGAAATAAGAAAAAAGCAGGAGCCGCTGAAAAAGAAGCAGCACCATTAACAGAAGGAACAGCAGCAGTGGGTGATGAAGCCTGAGATTGAGCGGCAGCAGTAATCTATTCTGGATACTTAGGAAAAATCTACAAGATGGACTCAGCAGAGGGAAGAAGCTACACTTGTTCTAGTATGCATTCTTCCTTGACAAAGATTCACCTGTACTGTTTCTTTGTCAGGTGATTGAATGCAGAAAAAACAAGTCTAACTTCTTTTCTTATGTTGTGTCCCTTGGAGAAGATTCCTTTGTACTAGAATAATGGAAGAGAAGTGCCCGAACTAGGGTATGGCAGCCATCTAGATTGAGACATTGAGAGACACATTCGAAGCCAAGTTGATTCTGGTCTTCCATATCTAAAGGGAATATTCTACAAGATGGACTCAGCAGAGGGAAAAAGCCACAGTTGTTCTAGTATGCATTGTTCCTTGATAAAGATTCACTTGTACTGTTTCTTTGTCAGGTGAACAAATGCAGAAAAAACAAGGCTGATTTCTTCTAATAAGTTGTGTCCCTAGTAGAAGATTCCTTGTACTAGAATAATGGAAGAGAAGTGCCCGAACTAGGGTATGGCAGCCATCTAGATTGAGACATTGAGAGACACATTCGAAGCCAAGTTGATTCTGGTCTTCCATATCTAAAGGGAATATTCTACAAGATGGACTCAGCAGAAGGAAAAAGCCACAGTTGTTCTAGTATGCATTGTTCCTTGATAAAGATTCACTTGTACTGTTTCTTTGTCAGGTGAACAAATGCAGAAAAAACAAGGCTGATTTCTTCTAGTAAGTTGTGTCCCTAGTAGAAGATTTCTTGTACTAGAATAGTGGAAGAGAAGTGCCCGAACTAGAGTATGGTAGCCATCTAGATTGAGACATTGAGAGACACATTCGAAGCCAAGTTGATTCTGGTCTTCCATATCTAAAGGGAATATTCTACAAGATGGACTCAGCAGAGGGAAAAAGCCACAGTTGTTCTAGTATGCATTGTTCCTTGATAAAGATTCACTTGTACTGTTTCTTTGTCAGGTGAACAAATGCAAAAAAAACAAGGCTGATTTCTTCCAGTAAGTTGTGTCCCTAGTAGAAGATTTCTTGTACTAGAATAGTGGAAGAGAAGTGCCAGAACTAGAGTATGGTAGCCATCTAGTTTGAGACATTGAGACACATTCGAAGCCAAGTTGATTTTGGTCTTCCATATCTGAAGGGAATATTCTACAAGATGGACTCAGCAGAGGGAAAAAGCCACAGTTGTTCTAGTATGCATTGTTCCTTGATAAAGATTCACTTGTACTGTTTCTTTGTCAGGTGAACAAATGCAGAAAAAACAAGGCTGATTTCTTCTAATAAGTTGTGTCCCTAGTAGAAGATTCCTTGTACTAGAATAATGGAAGAGAAGTGTCCGAACTAGGATATGGTAACCATCTAGATTGAAACACATTGAGAGAGACAGTCGAAGCCAAGTTGATTCTGGTCTTCCATATCTAAAGGGAATATTCTACAAGATGGACTCAGCAGAGGGAAAAAGCCACAGTTGTTCTAGTATGCATTGTTCCTTGATAAAGATTCACTTGTACTGTTTCTTTGTCAGGTGAACAAATGCAGAAAAAACAAGGCTGATTTCTTCTAATAAGTTGTGTCCCTAGTAGAAGATTCCTTGTACTAGAATAATGGAAGAGAAGTGCCCGAACTAGGGTATGGTAACCATCTAGATTGAAACACATTGAGAGAGACGGTCGAAGCCAAGTTGATTCTGGTCTTCCATATCTAAAGGGAATATTCTACAAGATGGTCTCAGCAGAGGGAAAAAGCCACAGTTGTTCTGGTATGCATTGTTCCTTGATAAAGATTCACTTGTACTGTTTCTTTGTCAGGTGAACAAATGCAAAAAAAACAAGGCTGATTTCTTCTAATAAGTTGTGTCCCTAGTTGAAGATTTCTTGTACTAGAATTGCAGAAGAGAAGTGTCCAAACTAGGATATGGTAACCATCTAGATTGAAACACATAGAGAGACAGTCGAAGCCAAGTTGATTCTGGTCTTCCATATCTAAAGGGAATATTCTACAAGATGGACTCAGCAGAGGGAAAAAGCCACAGTTGTTCTAGTATGCATTGTTCCTTGATAAAGATTCACTTGTACTGTTTCTTTGTCAGGTGAACAAATGCAGAAAAAACAAGGCTGATTTCTTCTAGTAAGTTGTGTCCCTAGTAGAAGATTCCTTGTACTAGAATAATGGAAGAGAAGTGTCCGAACTAGGGTATGGTAACTATCTAGATTGATACACATTGGGAGAGACAGTCGAAGCCAAGTTGATTCTGGTCTTCCATATCTAAAGGAAATATTCTACAAGATGGATTCAGCAGAGGGAAAAAGCCACAGTTGTTCTAGTATGCATTGTTCCTTGATAAAGATTCACTTGTACTGTTTCTTTGTCAGGTGAACAAATGCAGAAAAAACAAGGCTGATTTCTTCTAATAAGTTGTGTCCCTAGTAGAAGATTCCTTGTACTAGAATAATGGAAGAGAAGTGTCCGAACTAGGGTATGGTAACTATCTAGATTGAAACACATTGAGAGAGACAGTCGAAGCCAAGTTGATTCTGGTCTTCCATATCTAAAGGGAATATTCTACAAGATGGACTCAGTAGAGGGAAAAAGCCACAGTTGTTCTAGTATGCATTGTTCCTTGATAAAGATTCACTTGTACTGTTTCTTTGTCAGGTGAACAAATGCAGAAAAAACAAGGCTGATTTCTTCTAGTAAGTTGTGTCCCTAGTAGAAGATTCCTTGTACTAGAATAGTGGAAGAGAAGTGCCCGAACTAGAGTATGGTAGCCATCTAGTTTGAGACATTGAGACACACATTCGAAGCCAAGTTGATTTTGGTCTTCCATATCTGAAGGGAATATTCTACAAGATGGACTCAGCAGAGGGAAAAAGCCACAGTTGTTCTAGTATGCATTGTTCCTTGATAAAGATTCACTTGTACTGTTTCTTTGTCAGGTGAACAAATGCAGAAAAAACAAGGCTGATTTCTTCCAGTAAGTTGTGTCCCTAGTAGAAGATTTCTTGTACTAGAATAGTGGAAGAGAAGTGCCAGAACTAGAGTATGGTAGCCATCAAGTTTGAGACATTGAGACACACATTCGAAGCCAAGTTGATTTTGGTCTTCCATATCTGAGGGGAATATTCTACAAGATGGACTCAGCAGAGGGAAAAAGCCACAGTTGTTCTAGTATGCATTGTTCCTTGATAAAGATTCACTTGTACTGTTTCTTTGTCAGGTGAACAAATGCAGAAAAAACAAGGCTGATTTCTTCTAATAAGTTGTGTCCCTAGTAGAAGATTCCTTGTACTAAAATAATGGAAGAGAAGTGTCCGAACTAGGGTATGGTAACTATCTAGATTGAAACATATTGAGAGAGACAGTCGAAGCCAAGTTGATTCTGGTCTTCCATATCTAAAGGGAATATTCTACAAGATGGGCTCAGCAGAGGGAAAAAGCCACAGTTGTTCTAGTATGCATTGTTCCTTGATAAAGATTCACTTGTACTGTTTCTTTGTCAGGTGAACAAATGCAGAAAAAACAAGGCTGATTTCTTCTAATAAGTTGTGTCCCTAGTAGAAGATTCCTTGTACTAAAATAATGGAAGAGAAGTGTCCGAACTAGGGTATGGTAACTATCTAGATTGAAACATATTGAGAGAGACAGTCGAAGCCAAGTTGATTCTGGTCTTCCATATCTAAAGGGAATATTCTACAAGATGGGCTCAGCAGAGGGAAAAAGCCACAGTTGTTCTAGTATGCATTGTTCCTTGATAAAGATTCACTTGTACTGTTTCTTTGTCAGGTGAACAAATGCAGAAAAAACAAGGCTGATTTCTTCTAATAAGTTGTGTCCCTAGTAGAAGATTCCTTGTACTAAAATAATGGAAGAGAAGTGTCCGAACTAGGGTATGGTAACTATCTAGATTGAAACATATTGAGAGAGACAGTCGAAGCCAAGTTGATTCTGGTCTTCCATATCTAAAGGGAATATTCTACAAGATGGGCTCAGCAGAAGGAAAAAGCCACAGTTGTTCTAGTATGCATTGTTCCTTGATAAAGATTCACTTGTACTGTTTCTTTGTCTGGTGAACAAATGCAGAAAAAACAAGGCTGATTTCTTCTAATAAGTTGTGTCCCTAGTAGAAGATTTCTTGTACTAGAATAGTGGAAGAGAAGTGCCCGAACTAGGTTATGGTAACCATCTAGATTGAAACACATTGAGGACACAGTCAAAGCCAGGTTGATTCTGGTCTTCCATATCTAAAGGGATTATTCTACAAGATGGACTCAGCAGAGGGAAAAAGCCACAGTTGTTCTAGTATGCATTGTTCCTTGATAAAGATTCACTTGTACTGTTTCTTTGTCAGGTGAACAAATGCAGAAAAAACAAGGCTGATTTCTTCTAATAAGTTGTGTCCCTAGTAGAAGATTCCTTGTACTAGAATAATGGAAGAGAAGTGTCCGAACTAGGTTATGGTAACCATCTAGATTGAAACACATTGAGGACACAGTCAAAGCCAGGTTGATTCTGGTCTTCCATATCTAAAGGGAATATTCTACAAGATGGACTCAGCAGAAGGAAAAAGCCACAGTGGTTCTAGTATGCATTGTTCCTTGATAAAGATTCACTTGTACTGTTTCTTTGTCAGGTGAACAAATGCAGAAAAAACAAGGCTGATTTCTTCTAATAAGTTGTGTCCCTAGTAGAAGATTCCTTGTACTAGAATAATGGAAGAGAAGTGCCCGAACTAGGGTATGGTAACCATCTAGATTGAAACACATTGAGAGAGACAGTCGAAGCCAAGTTGATTCTGGTCTTCCATATCTAAAGGGAATATTCTACAAGATGGACTCAGCAGAGGGAAGAAGCTACACTTGTTCTAGTATGCATTCTTCCTTGATAAAGATTCACCTGTACTGTTTCTTTGTCAGGTGAACAAATGCAGAAAAAAACAAGTTTGATTTCTTCTAGTAAGTTGTGTCCCTAGTAGAAGATTTCTTGTACTAGAATAGTGGAAGAGAAGTGCCCGAACTAGAGTATGGTAGCCATCTAGATTGAAACACATTGAGAGAGACAGTCTAAGCCAAGTTGATTCTGGTCTTCCATATCTAAAGGAAATATTCTACAAGATTGACTCAGCAGAGGGAAAAGGCCACAGTTGTTCTAGTATGCATTGTTCCTTGATAAAGATTCACTTGTACTGTTTCTTTGTCAGGTGAACAAATGCAGAAAAAACCAGGCTGATTTCTTCTAATAAGTTGTGTCCCTAGTAGAAGATTCCTTGTACTAGAATAATGGAAGAGAAGTGTCCGAACTAGGGTATGGTAACTATCTAGATTGAAACACATTGAGAGAGACAGTCGAAGCCAAGTTGATTCTGGTCTTCCATATCTAAAGGGAATATTCTACAAGATGGACTCAGTAGAGGGAAAAAGCCACAGTTGTTCTAGTATGCATTGTTCCTTGATAAAGATTCACTTGTACTGTTTCTTTGTCAGGTGAACAAATGCAGAAAAAACAAGGCTGATTTCTTATAGTAAGTTGTGTCCCTAGTAGAAGATTCCTTGTACTAGAATAGTGGAAGAGAAGTGCCCGAACTAGAGTATGGTAGCCATCTAGTTTGAGACATTGAGACACACATTCGAAGCCAAGTTGATTTTGGTCTTCCATATCTGAAGGGAATATTCTACAAGATGGACTCAGCAGAGGGAAAAAGCCACAGTTGTTCTAGTATGCATTGTTCCTTGATAAAGATTCACTTGTACTGTTTCTTTGTCAGGTGAACAAATGCAGAAAAAACAAGGCTGATTTCTTCCAGTAAGTTGTGTCCCTAGTAGAAGATTTCTTGTACTAGAATAGTGGAAGAGAAGTGCCAGAACTAGAGTATGGTAGCCATCAAGTTTGAGACATTGAGACACACATTCGAAGCCAAGTTGATTTTGGTCTTCCATATCTGAAGGGAATATTCTACAAGATGGACTCAGCAGAGGGAAAAAGCCACAGTTGTTCTAGTATGCATTGTTCCTTGATAAAGATTCACTTGTACTGTTTCTTTGTCAGGTGAACAAATGCAGAAAAAACAAGGCTGATTTCTTCTAGTAAGTTGTGTCCCTAGTAGAAGATTCCTTGTACTAGAATAATGGAAGACAAGTGCCCGAACTAGGGTATGGTAACCATCTAGATTGAAACACATTGAGAGAGACAGTCGAAGCAGGTTTGATTCTGGTCTTCCATATCTAAAGGGAATATTCTACAAGATGGACTCAGCAGAGGGAAAAAGCCACAGTTGTTCTAGTATGCATTGTTCCTTGATAAAGATTCAATTGTACTGTTTCTTTGTCAGGTGAACAAATGCAGAAAAAACAAGGCTGATTTCTTCTAATAAGTTGTGTCCCTAGTAGAAGATTCCTTGTACTAGAATAATGGAAGAGAAGTGCCCGAACTAGGGTATGGCAGCCATCTAGATTGAGACATTGAGAGACACATTCGAAGCCAAGTTGATTCTGGTCTTCCATATCTAAAGGGAATATTCTACAAGATGGACTCAGCAGAGGGAAAAAGCCACAGTTGTTCTAGTATGCATTGTTCCTTGATAAAGATTCACTTGTACTGTTTCTTTGTCAGGTGAACAAATGCAGAAAAAACAAGGCTGATTTCTTCTAGTAAGTTGTGTCCCTAGTAGAAGATTTCTTGTACTAGAATAGTGGAAGAGAAGTGCCCGAACTAGAGTATGGTAGCCATCTAGATTGAGACATTGAGAGACACATTCGAAGCCAAGTTGATTCTGGTCTTCCATATCTAAAGGGAATATTCTACAAGATGGACTCAGCAGAGGGAAAAAGCCACAGTTGTTCTAGTATGCATTGTTCCTTGATAAAGATTCACTTGTACTGTTTCTTTGTCAGGTGAACAAATGCAAAAAAAACAAGGCTGATTTCTTCCAGTAAGTTGTGTCCCTAGTAGAAGATTTCTTGTACTAGAATAGTGGAAGAGAAGTGCCAGAACTAGAGTATGGTAGCCATCTAGTTTGAGACATTGAGACACATTCGAAGCCAAGTTGATTTTGGTCTTCCATATCTGAAGGGAATATTCTACAAGATGGACTCAGCAGAGGGAAAAAGCCACAGTTGTTCTAGTATGCATTGTTCCTTGATAAAGATTCACTTGTACTGTTTCTTTGTCAGGTGAACAAATGCAGAAAAAACAAGGCTGATTTCTTCTAATAAGTTGTGTCCCTAGTAGAAGATTCCTTGTACTAGAATAATGGAAGAGAAGTGTCCGAACTAGGATATGGTAACCATCTAGATTGAAACACATTGAGAGAGACAGTCGAAGCCAAGTTGATTCTGGTCTTCCATATCTAAAGGGAATATTCTACAAGATGGACTCAGCAGAGGGAAAAAGCCACAGTTGTTCTAGTATGCATTGTTCCTTGATAAAGATTCACTTGTACTGTTTCTTTGTCAGGTGAACAAATGCAGAAAAAACAAGGCTGATTTCTTCTAATAAGTTGTGTCCCTAGTAGAAGATTCCTTGTACTAGAATAATGGAAGAGAAGTGCCCGAACTAGGGTATGGTAACCATCTAGATTGAAACACATTGAGAGAGACGGTCGAAGCCAAGTTGATTCTGGTCTTCCATATCTAAAGGGAATATTCTACAAGATGGTCTCAGCAGAGGGAAAAAGCCACAGTTGTTCTGGTATGCATTGTTCCTTGATAAAGATTCACTTGTACTGTTTCTTTGTCAGGTGAACAAATGCAAAAAAAACAAGGCTGATTTCTTCTAATAAGTTGTGTCCCTAGTAGAAGATTCCTTGTACTAGAATAATGGAAGAGAAGTGCCCGAACTAGGGTATGGTAACCATCTAGATTGAAACACATTGAGAGAGACAGTCGAAGCCAAGTTGATTCTGGTCTTCCATATCTAAAGGGAATATTCTACAAGATGGACTCAGCAGAAGGAAAAAGCCACAGTTGTTCTAGTATGCATTGTTCCTTGATAAAGATTCACTTGTACTGTTTCTTTGTCAGGTGAACAAATGCAGAAAAAACCAGGCTGATTTCTTCTAATAAGTTGTGTCCCTAGTAGAAGATTCCTTGTACTAGAATTATGGAAGAGAAGTGTCCGAACTAGGGTATGGTAACTATCTAGATTGAAACACATTGAGAGAGACAGTCGAAGCCAAGTTGATTCTGGTCTTCCATATCTAAAGGGAATATTCTACAAGATGGACTCAGTAGAGGGAAAAAGCCACAGTTGTTCTAGTATGCATTGTTCCTTGATAAAGATTCACTTGTACTGTTTCTTTGTCAGGTGAACAAATGCAGAAAAAACAAGGCTGATTTCTTCTAGTAAGTTGTGTCCCTAGTAGAAGATTCCTTGTACTAGAATAGTGGAAGAGAAGTGCCCGAACTAGAGTATGGTAGCCATCTAGTTTGAGACATTGAGACACACATTCGAAGCCAAGTTGATTTTGGTCTTCCATATCTGAAGGGAATATTCTACAAGATGGACTCAGCAGAGGGAAAAAGCCACAGTTGTTCTAGTATGCATTGTTCCTTGATAAAGATTCACTTGTACTGTTTCTTTGTCAGGTGAACAAATGCAGAAAAAACAAGGCTGATTTCTTCTAGTAAGTTGTGTCCCTAGTAGAAGATTCCTTGTACTAGAATAATGGAAGACAAGTGCCCGAACTAGGGTATGGTAACCATCTAGATTGAAACACATTGAGAGAGACAGTCGAAGCAGGTTTGATTCTGGTCTTCCATATCTAAAGGGAATATTCTACAAGATGGACTCAGCAGAGGGAAAAAGCCACAGTTGTTCTAGTATGCATTGTTCCTTGATAAAGATTCACTTGTACTGTTTCTTTGTCAGGTGAACAAATGCAGAAAAAACAAGGCTGATTTCTTCTAATAAGTTGTGTCCCTAGTAGAAGATTCCTTGTACTAGAATAATGGAAGACAAGTGCCCGAACTAGGGTATGGTAACCATCTAGATTGAAACACAATGAGAGAGACAGTCGAAGTCAAGTTGATTCTGGTCTTCCATATCTAAAGGGAATATTCTACAAGATGGACTCAGCAGAGGGAAAAAGCCACAGTTGTTCTAGTATGTATTGTTCCTTGATAAAGATTCACTTGTACTGTTTCTTTGTCAGGTGAACAAATGCAGAAAAAACAAGGCTGATTTCTTCTAGTAAGTTGTGTCCCTAGTAGAAGATTCCTTGTACTAGAATAATGGAAGAGGAGTGTCCGAACTAGGGTATGGTAACTATCTAGATTGAAACACATTGAGAGAGAGAGTCGAAGCCAAGTTGATTCTGGTCTTCCATATCTAAAGGGAATATTCTACAAGATGGACTCAGTAGAGGGAAAAAGCCACAGTTGTTCTAATATGCATTGTTCCTTGATAAAGATTCACTTTTACTGTTTCTTTGTCAGGTGAACAAATGCAGAAAAAACAAGGCTGATTTCTTCTAGTAAGTTGTGTCCCTAGTAGAAGATTCCTTGTACTAGAATAATGGAAGGGAAGTGCCCGAATTAGGGTATGGTAACCATCTAGATTGAGACATTAAGAGACACATTCGAAGCCAAGTTGATTCTGGTCTTCCATATCTAAAGGGAATATTCTACAAGATGGACTCAGCAGAAGGAAAAAGCCACAGTTGTTCTGGTATGCATTGTTCCTTGATAAAGATTCACTTGTACTGTTTCTTTGTCAGGTGAACAAATGCAGAAAAAACAAGGCTGATTTCTTCTAATAAGTTGTGTCCCTAGTAGAAGATTTCTTGTACTAGAATAATGGAAGAGAAGTGCTTGAACTAGGGTATGGTAACCATCTAGATTGAAACATTGAGAGAGAGACAGTCGAAGCCAAGTTGATTCTGGTCTTCCATATCTAAAGGGAATATTCTACAAGATGGACTCAGCAGAAGGAAAAAGCCACAGTTGTTCTGGTATGCATTGTTCCTTGATAAAGATTCACTTGTACTGTTTCTTTGTCAGGTGAACAAATGCAGAAAAAACAAGGCTGATTTCTTCTAATAAGTTGTGTCCCTAGTAGAAGATTCCTTGTACTAAAATAATGGAAGAGAAGTGTCCGAACTAGGGTATGGTAACTATCTAGATTGAAACACATTGAGAGAGACAGTCGAAGCCAAGTTGATTCTGGTCTTCCATATCTAAAGGGGATATTCTACAAGATGGGCTCAGCAGAGGGAAAAAGCCACAGTTGTTCTAGTATGCATTGTTCCTTGATAAAGATTCACTTGTACTGTTTCTTTGTCAGGTGAACAAATGCAGAAAAAACAAGGCTGATTTCTTCTAGTAAGTTGTGTCCCTAGTAGAAAATTCCTTGTACTAGAATAGTGGAAGAGAAGTGCCCGAACTAGGGTATGGTAACTATCTAGATTGAAACACATTGAGAGAGACAGTCGAAGCCAAGTTGATTCTGGTCTTCCATATCTAAAGGGAATATTCTACAAGATGGACTCAGCAGAGGGAAGAAGCTACACTTGTTCTAGTATGCATTGTTCCTTGATAAAGATTCACTTGTACTGTTTCTTTGTCAGGTGAACAAATGCAGAAAAAAACAAGTTTGATTTCTTCTAGTAAGTTGTGTCCCTAGTAGAAGATTTCTTGTACTAGAATAGTGGAAGAGAAGTGCCCGAACTAGAGTATGGTAGCCATCTAGATTGAAACACATTGAGAGAGACAGTCTAAGCCAAGTTGATTCTGGTCTTCCATATCTAAAGGAAATATTCTACAAGATTGACTCAGCAGAGGGAAAAGGCCACAGTTGTTCTAGTATGCATTGTTCCTTGATAAAGATTCACTTGTACTGTTTCTTTGTCAGGTGAACAAATGCAGAAAAAACCAGGCTGATTTCTTCTAATAAGTTGTGTCCCTAGTAGAAGATTCCTTGTACTAGAATAATGGAAGAGAAGTGTCCGAACTAGGGTATGGTAACTATCTAGATTGAAACACATTGAGAGAGACAGTCGAAGCCAAGTTGATTCTGGTCTTCCATATCTAAAGGGAATATTCTACAAGATGGACTCAGTAGAGGGAAAAAGCCACAGCTGTTCTAGTATGCATTGTTCCTTGATAAAGATTCACTTGTACTGTTTCTTTGTCAGGTGAACAAATGCAGAAAAAACAAGGCTGATTTCTTCTAGTAAGTTGTGTCCCTAGTAGAAGATTCCTTGTACTAGAATAGTGGAAGAGAAGTGCCCGAACTAGAGTATGGTAGCCATCTAGTTTGAGACATTGAGACACACATTCGAAGCCAAGTTGATTTTGGTCTTCCATATCTGAAGGGAATATTCTACAAGATGGACTCAGCAGAGGGAAAAAGCCACAGTTGTTCTAGTATGCATTGTTCCTTGATAAAGATTCACTTGTACTGTTTCTTTGTCAGGTGAACAAATGCAGAAAAAACAAGGCTGATTTCTTCCAGTAAGTTGTGTCCCTAGTAGAAGATTTCTTGTACTAGAATAGTGGAAGAGAAGTGCCAGAACTAGAGTATGGTAGCCATCAAGTTTGAGACATTGAGACACACATTCGAAGCCAAGTTGATTTTGGTCTTCCATATCTGAAGGGAATATTCTACAAGATGGACTCAGCAGAGGGAAAAAGCCACAGTTGTTCTAGTATGCATTGTTCCTTGATAAAGATTCACTTGTACTGTTTCTTTGTCAGGTGAACAAATGCAGAAAAAACAAGGCTGATTTCTTCTAGTAAGTTGTGTCCCTAGTAGAAAATTCCTTGTACTAGAATAGTGGAAGAGAAGTGCCCGAACTAGGGTATGGTAACTATCTAGATTGAAACACATTGAGAGAGACAGTCGAAGCCAAGTTGATTCTGGTCTTCCATATCTAAAGGGAATATTCTACAAGGTGGACTCAGCAGAAGGAAAAAGCCACAGTTGTTCTAGTATGCATTGTTCCTTGATAAAGATTCACTTGTACTGTTTCTATGTCAGGTGAACAAATGCAGAAAAAACAAGGCTGATTTCTTCTAATAAGTTGTGTCCCTAGTAGAAGATTCCTTGTACTAAAATAATGGAAGAGAAGTGTCCGAACTAGGGTATGGTAACTATCTAGATTGAAACACATTGAGACAGACAGTCGAAGCCAAGTTGATTCTGGTCTTCCATATCTAAAGGGAATATTCTACAAGATGGACTCATCAGAAGGAAAAAGCCACAGTTGTTCTAGTATGCATTGTTCCTTGATAAAGATTCACTTGTACTGTTTCTTTGTCTGGTGAACAAATGCAGAAAAAACAAGTCTGACTTCTAATATACTGTGTCCCACTGGCATTATAGAACTGTGGTTTCTGTTGAGCGCTGAGGAGGGTCGTGGGAACCAAGACTGCAACTATTTCACCTTGAAAGTAGAAGTAGGCAAAACCCACCTGATGAGCCTTTTGGTAAGGGCGAAACCCTTATACAGTAGTAGTGACAATATTAATGAGAATGACAGATATTGGATGGACATTAAGAATAACTGCATGGGTCCCTCCAGATAGCAAACGAAGCAGGGGGAGGTAAATAAGACGATGGATTGACGAGCCAAGAAAATTCGCTGGTGTAGCCTTGCATGTAAAATATAGGTAACTCTTATTTTTTACCCTACTCTGTTATTATCTTTTACGGGTTGGTGACCGTAATATCACTCCTTTGCGTCAATGTATCCAACATTAAAACGGTAAAAAACCTGGAATAAATATTTCCGGGCATTTACTGTTTTTTATTGCAAATTTTTAACAGTATCTTGAAACTACAATGGTCAATTATTATTATTATTATTATTATTATTACTAGATAAGCTACAACCCTAGTTGGAAAAGCAAGATGCTATAAGCCCAAGAGCTCCAACTGGGTAAAATAGCCCAGTGAGGAAAGGAAATAAGGAAATGAATAATTGAAATGAAATATTTTTAAAAACAATGACAACATCAAAACAGGAGGTACAAGGAATGCGAAGGAGAGGGAGACCAAAGCGAAGGTGGAAGGATTGTATCAAGGATGACCTTCGATCAAAGGGATTAAAAGGTGATGAGGTGTGGGACAGAGGTAGATGGAGAAAGCTGGCCAGAAACATCGACCCCACATAGAAGTGGGAAAAGATGCAGACAGAGAAGAGAGAGGAGAAAGAGATACAACTAAGCTTCTAGAAGGTGAGCTCAGAAAAACCTTTGAAATTGAATGTAGGAATCAATTTGCAGTCTTAGAGATTTCAAGAGACGAAGAACAGACAATTAATGAAGAATGGTGTGATATTAAGAACTTATATCAGTCATTTGGTAGTGAAGTTTTGGGACATAAAGTTACAAGGAGAAAGCCATGGATATCAAATGATGCTTGAGATACTATAAAAAGGAAGAAAGAAAGATAGAAAGTAAGTAAAAGAAAGGAAGCAAGGAAGGAAGGAAAAAAGAAAGTAAGAAAGAAAGAAAAGGAAGGAAGGAGGAACAGTATGTTAAAAGGAAGAACATTTAAGTTGTGTTTGAAATGTGCAATGAAGACCAGATTGAAAATTAATACAAAATTAATATGTAAGTAGTGGGAATTGGTTGCATACTTAAAGGACAATTTTATAAACTGAGAACAATTAAAAAAAGTTTGGATAAAGTTCGTAAACGTAAAAAAAAAAAAAAAGTGGCCGTGTTGATATTTTGGGAAGTACTTATTGAGATGTCTGTGAAAATGTGAGACGAGACATAAGCCGGAGACATAAGCCAGGATAAGTTAGAATAGAATTGTTCATACTACAAGCAAATGAATGTATATTACTAGTAGAGAGAGAGAGAGAGAGAGAGAGAGAGAGAGAGGAGAGAGAGAGAGAGAGAGCGAGCACAGAATGCAAAAATAAAACCTGTTTTAATGATGTTAATGTTTTTAAAATATTTCATTTTAAGTGGTCATTACTTCTTATATCGTTTACTTATTTTCTTATTTCCTTTCCTCACTGGACTATTTTTCCGTGTTGGAGCCCTCGTGATTGTAGCATCTAGCTTTTCCAACTATGGTTGTAGCTTAACTACTACTACTACTACTACTACTACTACTAATAATAATAATAATAATAATAATAATAATAATAATAATAATAATAATAATAATAATAATAATAATTTGTTCTATAGACACAGGATGTACATTGGGACTGGCAGGAAGAATTTAACCAAAACATCATGAAATTTAGTATCAAAAAGTTATTTAAGACTGAATGATCCTCCAACAGCCTGAAAAGTAGGAAGGTTCGACTTTAAATGTTCTCACACACTCAAAAAATATCTTATTTAGTTAACCACTTACCTATAATTAATGCAGTGTATATCTACAGTTTGGTTGCTGCAGAGAGCCGGACAGAGAGAGGAATGGCCAGCCATGATTGCCAATCTCCTTTGGGATATAGCTCCTGCATGATGATGATGATGATAATCTTGCTCTAGAGTCTTGTGGTCTTCAGAAGGGACATTTGAGATACGCCCCGAAAGATTCACATCTTCTATCTTCTTGACTAGTGTGTCCAACCTCTGAAAAAAGAAAATGAATTAATATTCTGGTCATTTTATCCATCAATATAATCAGTCATTCCATATACAATAACATTTATAGTATTATGAGAGAGAGAGAGAGAGAGAGAGAGAGAGAGAGAGAGAGAGAGAGAGAGAGAGAGAATTTGTTACAGCATCAGTAACTGAATGATTATTAGAAATAAAAAATTGGGAAGCAAATGCATTTGGAAACTCATTTCCCAAAACAAAACTTTTAAAGTTATTTTATCAATTTACTTCTAACTTTTTTACTACTACTGCAACAAGCAGGTTTCCTGTTCCTCGTTAGCCACAAGGTGCAGGGCTCTGCAATTTCTAGAAAGTTCATTGTCAATAGTTACCTCGTATATAAAAATTTGATAAGTATCATATTGTATCCTTAGTAGCAGGAATATAGTAATGTTTAAAAAGCACTATACATAAATTACCAATGAGTTAAATGTCAGTATAAGCTACATAAAGCATCAATATTTTAAGTGTTATGGAATAGATTTGTGAATTAATACGAACGAAAACGTAAATAAGGCCCTCTCTCTCTCTCTCTCTCTCTCTCTCTCTCTCTCTCTCTAGCTGTTTGATATGGGGAAGGGTTTGAGGACTGCGAACTGTTTTTTTTTTATTTAATTCCAGTACAAAATCATGAAAATTTGCATTGCTTAGCTTTCGAAGGGAACATCTCTCTCTCTCTCTCTCTCTCTCTCTCTCTCTCTCTCTCTCTCTAACTGTTTGATATGGGGAAGGGTTCGAGGACTGCAAACTGTTTTTTGGAGTTCATTTTAGTACATAATCATGAAAATTTGCATTATCTAGCTTCGAAGGGACCTTTCTCTCTCTCTCTCTCTCTCTCTCTCTCTCTCTCTCTCTCTCTCTCTCTCTCGAATTTTCTAGACAATCTGGCTCAGGTGCAGTTATTATTCCCCCATCTTACGTAGGTCACAGGCTCTTGCATTGCTAGTCAACAAAAGACTATCAAATTAACCATCTCATTAACTATTTCCTTAACCTTTAACGACCACCCATCAAAGCGAGAACTGTGAAAATTAATTTTATTAAGTACCTCAATATCTGTGCATTGTGAATTTGTACTTAGTTGGATTATAACAACAACAACAACAACAGCCGTTTCTAGTCCACGGCAGGACAAAGGCCTCAGATAATGTTAATTCCTGTCCTGGGGTTGGACCAGTCTTTTCCTCAGCAAGCTGACCAATTGTAGATTGGTGATGGTAGAAGACTTTAGTCTGATAGCTCACAGCAAACCAACCTAATATGGGTGGCCCTGACTAGTACAACTTTGTTCATCATGGCGATACGCAAACCCTTTCACCACGTCAAGGTCTCTCCACTGTTATAACATCTCAACAAAGACTTTCAGATTTAAAACCCTACAGAAGTACTGGTCCTTCATAACTACCTTAGAAAAGTCAAAATACTTTCATTGCTGATTATTGTAGATCAATTCAAGTAATATATCTCCTTAAATAGGAAATACCTTTATATCAATTAGCAAACTATTTAATAAACACTACCATTTCCTACGATCACAAAATTAACTAAAATCTAAACTAGTTACAGATGAAATGTAGTACACACATAAAAAGTTTATGGTCACGCCTTCGATTCAAGGTTACTTAGTCCACGAAGTATTAAGGACAATATTGACGCTTTTTGCAATCTTGTTGATCACTAATAACCAGTTTTGTCTCATCAAAATGACATTGCCTTTAGAAATCCGCACATGAAACTACTCACCCTTTATCATTCAAAAGTTAATACATGCAAAACAAAATTAATTTATTACTTTTACATTAACCTGAATAAGGCTTCCTATTTTCGGATTAAAAAACAATTTAAAAAAATCACTGACAACGAGAAAGGCCGTGTTCTTAACGAAGAGCAAATATGTTGAAAACCACTTTTGCCTGACTGGTCGAAAAACAGACTAGGGACCTCTCCACCCCCTTACAGTAAGAGTTTAGTTCATTAACTAATGCTTTGATTACGTCTGCACACTAGTGAATGATATTAAAATATTGATGAAGGTTTAATACACAATAAGACGTATCAATAAATGCTTTCCCAAAAATATTTTCTCAAGAAATTCGTCCTAACTTCTTACGATTCTGTAACCAACATGTGAAAACTAATAGTAAAAATCTACATTTGAATAAATCTAAGATGAATACTATATTATTATTACCTCATTTCAAACGAAAGCATTTGGCAATAAACACTACATGTGAGATATGCTAAATACCTTAGAATAGGTACACGATGAACTGATATTGTAGCCATAGGCCCTGTGTGTGACAGACCAGAAAAACACCCTTTAAGTAAAGTTCATGTATGGACCCTACTGTATGAGAAGCCATTTACTGTCGCTGGATAAATACATTTCTCACCACACACAAATAAAAACATTACTCATACACAAGATACATTAATATTAATATTTAGAAAAGTCTTTATTATTGATAGATGAGCAACTCATACAAGAGTGTCTATGTCACCTAGAAAGGCAAAAATGATGTAACAATTAAGTAATTTGGAATTTGATACGTAAATTGTAACTTTAAATAAGATTGCCACTGCTGTATGATGTTACAGTCTACGTTACACGATTGTGGAACCAATGCTCAACCATTTTGAGTCGTTCTTTACCACAATTTCAAATGTGAACAATTAAAAGTCATTAAAATATGTACTCCATGAGATTATAATTATAATTGTTGAAGCATCTCCACTCATTTTATCATGGTTAAAAACAAAAATGATCCTTTATAATCACTACAAAAGTCAAAATATTTGTGCTGATAATTATTACAGAGAAAAACAGGCCTTTGATTCAAATTGCCCAAGCCATAAAGTAATCATTTAGTAATAAAATTAATTAATGCAAAACAAATTCAACTTTTTACCTTAATACTATACGAAGACTTAGTATTAATTACTAAATAATGCTTACCATCTTCAGATTAAAAACGGATATTCTTTTGAAAATTCCCTGACGAGTAGGTCCGTTCTCTTAAACGAAAGTCAAATATGCAGAAAACCAGTTCTGCCTGGTTGGTCGAAAAACAGGCAAGGAACCACACACCCCCTTACAGTAAGAGCTAATTGGTCATTACTAATGAGGTAATTAAACGTCTGCTATTGGAATATGAGAAAAAAAAGAGTTGCATACAAAATAGTCTCTCTAAATAAAAGGTTTTCCAAGTTTATCTTCTAAAAATCTAAATAAAAAGCCGTGTTTCTACTTGGGCTTTTATCAGGGTAATTTCCTACTTTGATTTAAACTGAATTTCAATGTATTGGTGGTATAGAGAGTCCCTTAAATATCAAAATTAAGCCTTTATTCTACCAACCACTTCTGTGCAATTGCACGTGATGAGATGACATGAGGCTGACTTAGTCTAAACTTACAAATAATTTATATCTTGGGAAACACTTCCGAATACTTAATATTTCAGTGGATTTGATGCTTACTGCTTCCCGTATTTATAGAGAGAGAGAGAGAGAGAGAGAGAGAGAGAGAGAGAGAGAGAGAGAGAGAGAGAGAGAGAATCTGGAAGTAGCTGCTTAATTGGTGGGCGTGGCTGATACTGCTAGTTATCAAAATAATGTAAAGTGAGACAATGGTAGTTTATTAAAGCAAAATAACTTTACTCTCGGTTCCTAATGAAACTTCTTCAATGCCAATAAATTGCCCTAATCACACAATTTCCACACTATCTAATCACAATCGTCACATTCACAAATTTAAAAGTGTGAAAAGAATCTTTTAACAAATTTCTTACCAGATTAAATCAAAGTATGTGATTAAAAAGTTCTGCCATTTTTGATAAAACATTGAGCAGATATCAAAAGGCTACTACACTCTATTTCAACCATGGGAACAAAAAATCCATAGAAAATAGGTAATATGAACATTTGATTTGGAATCTAAAATCTAGGCCTACGGCTATCGGCATTGTTAATATCCCCATTCATTTTTTACAGGGACAACTACAATTATAGGTGATTACAGTATGCCTACCTAGAACTCAAACTACACAGCTAGTTATACACCGTCCTATTTGTTAATTAGAAAGTTAAAAGTCACATCTAGAAAAAAAACTCATCTAACAACTTTTCACATTTTCACTGACAATCGGATCACCACCACACGCTAAAAAGAGCATTTCGAGAAATGTCTTTTCATGAAAAATTCTTCGCCATTAAAAGACCCTTACAGAAATTCGATGGTTTGCTATCAATCATGGAAACCTACAACACATAATATATTAGAATCGAAAGTATTGTAAGTAATAAAACAATAGCGAGAACATAATAAAAAGAAATAAACCTTGTAAAATGTGTCTCTCCTTACCCCTTAAATCCTTCATTCTTCACACAATCACAAGTTAAAATACAATTCCTTCTTCCTCTCCCTGTGTCTGGGAGAGGAATGAACCTTCTTCTACTGTCTATACAGTCAGGAACATCCCTAGACACTCCCTAAAAGTTCCCTAGACCAGAAGTAATTTCTCCAGGCATTTTTCAACGCAATTAAATCTGTAGCCTACTAAATACTGTATACTATGTACTCTTGTATCTTCTATGATTATAATATATTCTGTATTTACTTTTAATTATGGTATTTTTGAAACCACAAACAGTAAAATTCAGTTTTTAATAACCAATGTGTGTTCTGATTTCAGTTTGTACTATGAAAGATATATTAATCAAATTATAATTGTAATTAATCTCATTGAAGACTGAATTATTCATGAGTATTTAGGTAGTGTTTTACAGTTACCAGATGTATAAGAATTCCCAATCTAGATGTCCCCTAAAACCTCTAGAAATTCTCAGATTTGGGGACAAATTCTCAACAAGTTGTCCCCCTGGTTAAAGAATTGCTTTATTCAATCGGAGACCTCCACCATAGCCTGCTTTCTATAGCTTTTTCATCGGCTAAAATTATAGTATTTTGCTTAGGATATATTTAAAAATTCTTCCAATAGATTAATTCAATTATAATAGGAGTTCATAAGATATTAGTATGAATATAATTTAATATTTAATAGATATACAGTATACGAGTGAAATATACAATCAAGTTACCCCTGAATCGGCGGGCTTAAAGAAAAGAAAACGGTGCGACTTTTTATTTAGAGAAAACTTTATTTAAGGGTAACTATGATATATTTAACCAGCAAGAAATTTTTTTTTTTTCCTTGTTATAAAGTTCTCATAGCAAATTTATGAGTTAATGCCCTTAGGAATATTATCTTCCATAACTTATATAGTTGTATGGTACAAAATTAGTAAGATTCACTTGAGAATAGTTAAACTATCACCACAAACTAGGATTTATAGAGGGTGTATGTATATTAGCGGCCACCTGTATGTAGGATGATGGCTAAGAATACAGCAGTATAAAGGGGATCACAGGGGCGGGGGGGGTGGTAACCCCTATTAGGCAAGTAAGGACATGGCATGTAGGTTAGGTTAGGGGGTAGGACGTTTAGGTAAGCTGGTATCCATTCTTATACACGTGGGAGGAACTGGCCGCTAATATACAAAGGCTTCACTTATAGTTAGCCTATAGACTTCATGTAAACCAGTATTAGCCTATGTTTGTTTAACTATCTTTACAAACATTTATCTTTTAAATGAAGGGAGATGTTATGTAAATACCCTTATAATAGTTTTGACGGATTAAATAAGCAGTTAAACGATGTAACTATATCCTTTGTGATGTATTTGTTGCCAAGTTCACACTGGGTGAATGGAGGAGTTTTGAAATGAAGGAATTATTATTATTATTATTATTATTATTATTATTAAATGCTAAGCTACAACCCTAGTTGAAAAGCAGGATGCTATAAGCCCAGGGGCCCCAACAGGGAAAATAGCCCAGTGAGGAAAGGAAACAAGGAAAAATAAAATATTTTAAGAATAATAACATTACAATAAATATCTTCTATATAAACTATAAAAAACTTTAACAAAACAAGAGGAAGAGAAACTAGATAGAACAGTGTGCCCGAGTGTACCCTCAAGCAAGAGAACTCTAACCCAAGCCAGTGGAAGAAGACCATGGTACAGAGGCTATGACACTACCCAATACTAGAGAACAATGGTTTTATTTTGGAATTTTCTTCTCCTAGAAGAGTTGCATAATACCCATGATGCCAATATAACAAATGTTGTTGATGGGCACCATAGTGAGTATAGGAATGTGATATCCGGTGTTCCACAGGGTAGTGTTCTTGGCCCATTACTTTTCATACTATATACACATGACATGTGGTTTGGCCTAGAAAATAAGCTTGTTGCATATGCAGATGATGCTACTCTCTTTGCATCAATTCCATCCCCTGAATGTAGATCTGGGGTTGGTGAATCCCTTAATAGAGATTTAGCTAAAATTAGTGCATGGTGCAAATTATGGGGTATGAAGTTGAATCCTAACAAAACTCAAAGTATGATTGTAAGTAGGTCAAGGACGGTGGCTCCTCAACATCCGGATCTCAGTATTGATAATGTTTCTTTAAATTTGTATGACTCTTTCAAAATTTTAGGCGTGATTCTTGACAGCAAATTTACTTTTGAGAAACATATAAGGTCTGTGTCTTCTTCAATTGCACAAAAAATTGGCTTATTGAGAAAGTCTTTTAAGATATTCGGTGATCAATCTATTCTGAAGAAGTGTTTTAATTCTTTTATTCTACCTTGTTTTGAGTATTGTTCTCCTGTCTGGTCTTCAGCTGCTGATTCTCATCTTAATTTGTTGGACAGAAAATTACGGTCTATTAAATTTCTTATTCCTGATCTAGATATTAATCTCTGGCACCGTCGATCAATTAGTTCATTATGCATGTTGCATAAGATTTTTCATAACTCTGACCATCCTTTACATTCAGATCTCCCTGGACAATTCTATCCTGTTCGTAATACTAGGCAGGCAGTTAATTCTAATACCCAGGCCTTCTCCATCATAAGACTCAATACTACGCAGTACTCTAGAAGTTTTATTCCAGCTGTTACCAAGTTGTGGAATGATCTTCCTAATCGGGTTGTTGAATCAGTAGAACTTCAAAGTTGGAGCAAATGCTTTTTTGTTGACCAGGCGGACATGAGTCTTTTTATAGTTTATATATAACATATTTGTTGTTGACATTGTTAATAGTTTATATATGATATATCTCTTTTGACATTACTTTTTTTAGAATGATTTATTGTTAATTTGTTCTCTTCAGTTATTTATTTCCTTATTTCCTTTCCTCACTGGGCTATTTTTCCCTATTGGAGCCCCTGGGCTTATAGCATCTTGCTTTTCCAATTAGGGTTGTAGCTTGGATAGTAATAATAATAATAATAATAAATATATATTGATGTATTGCTATAATTGTGAATGTAGCATTTGATAATGATAGCTGGCAAACACAAGATGAACCTCAAGCTTCATTAGAATAGTTAATTTCAATTTTGAACATTAATGATTGTGCCACATCAGCATATACAGTAGGGCTATACTGTAGTAGCCTAATGGCAGAAGAGGTTTCAAAGTTCTCTTGCCTGAGCATACACTCGGGCAAACTATTATCTTCTTTCTCTTCTTGTTTTTTTTCAAGCTTTTCTAGTTTATATATGAAAGATGTTTTTTTTTAATTTTGTTACTGTTTTTAAAATATATCATATTAATTGTTACTTACTTATCTTGTAGTTTATTTATTTTCTTGTTTTCTTTCCTTACTGGGCTATTTTCCTTGTTGGAGCTCTTCGGCTTATAGAATCCTTCCTTTTCCAGCTTGGGCTGTAGCATAGCTAATAATAATAATAATAATAATAATAATAATAATAATAGGTGGACTTAACACTAAGGAAGCAGTAATAATAAAGAAGACAAGATTGAATATGATAGATTTAATAATTTAAAAAAAAGGACATCCAAATACGTAGGGTACGGACATGCATCAGGCAACATGTAAATCACATTGCCGACTCTCTTAATTTTGGAATTTTCTTGACATTTAAAATTAATTCTAAGAACAAACGACATCCACTGGAATGAGGAGGTGAACTACTGGACATTAAACATCACCCCCAAAAGATTTAGAATTTCAAACTCCTCATGTATATCAGTAGGCCTAGCCATTTTTAAATACCTGTATGATTAAAAATGTGAATGATTTAGGAAGGTTGATGGCTGTACTTTGCATTGAACAAGGAACCACCATCTTTTGATGAATCCACTTACCGTTATACCTAAAGCTTGTGTTCATCATAGCAGAAAATGTTGCAGACACCAGCATTGAGTGATGGTTTGATGGCTACCGTTCTTTAAAGGTCTCGCTCATGAATGGAAGAAGCAAGGGACAGTGACAATGCCCTAGAGACTGACCTTATATACATATGATCAGTGTCCAAGCTCCCTCTCCACCCAAGCTAGGACAGGGGAGGGCCAGACAATGGCTGCTTTTAACACAGCAGGCAGACCTATAGACACCCTTCAAACCACATATACCTACCTCACAAAGGTAGCGAGGTTATACACACTACAAGAAACTATCAATGTTGCACTGATCTCAAACCCCAGTCCAACACATTACGAAGACAGGGTTGTTTTCAATAGGTAGCCTACCATTGAAGAAAATGCCTAATGACGTGAAAAACTGCTATGCTTTACTTTACGTAGGAAGATGACAGTTTAAATTAAATAGCCATGCTAACAAATGCAAGCCTTGACTTCCACTACAGAAGGATGGCAATGTAACACCAGAAAATTTTATGATGCCTTTTTGCAACTTGCTCTAGGCTTCATTTGCACAAGAAGAATTGCGTACCTGTAGGTAGTAGGCTGGCCAAGGCACCATCCACCCATTGAGAAACTACCGTTGGAGAGTTATTGGGTTCTTTGACTGGCCAGAGAGTGTTACAATAGATTCCCTTTTGGTTATGGCTCAATTTTCTTTGCCTACACATACACTGAATAGTCTGGCCTATTCTTTACAAATTCTCCTCTCTCCTCATACACCTGACAACACTAAGATAACCAAATAATTCTTCTTCACTCAAGGGGTTAACTACTGTACTGTAATTGTTCAGTAGCTACTTTCCTTTTGGTAAGGTTAGAAAAGACTCTTTAGCTATGGTAAACAGTTCTTCAGAAGGATACTCTAAAACTAAACCGCTGTATTGTACTCTAGTCTTGGGAAGTGCCATAGCCTTTGTACAATGGTTTTCTATGGTCTTGGGTTATTTTTCTCTTGCTTGAGGGTACACCCAGGCATACTATTCTATGTTTCCTTATTTCCTTTCCTCACTGGGATATTTCCCTTGTTGGAGCCCTTGAACTTATAGCATCCCACTTTTACAATTAGAGTTCTAGCTTAGCTATATATAAATATACAAGTTCCAAATTATTGGCAATCAGTTGTCAGGAAATTTATTAAAAGAATTAGACAACAAAGATTGGTAGTCAAAGCAGAATGCAGAGGACTATGATCACTCAGTTTAGGCCTTGCAGAAACATCCTAACAAAATATACAAAGCATTTTATCAACTCCAGGACCTTTGCATTAAATACATTTATAACATAAAAAGCATTTCTTGCAAAACAAAATAAAATAGTTGACGCTACTTTAACATTACATAATTTACCAATAAACTAAAGGGACAACTTTACCGCAAATTTTATCAATTAAGAATAATAACTTTTGTCTTAAGAAACCATAGAAACTTGAGGTATTTCTATGAACCTTAGTGAAGTGGAACATGAGAATAAGCATCAGATGGGTTAACTGAAAATATCCCATCCCTCCCTTTGATTGCATCTCAGGACACAGGAGTACGAAGATATGAAATGGGTAACATTATTCGAGAACAATTTTGGCTCTGAAACCCAGTAACACTGGAATCATGATACCTTTATATTGAAGACCACGGGGACTGCGGCAACATAAAACTAGCCTGCTCTTTAAGCTGATGCTAAGAATGAAATAAAGTGTGTCAATGTCTGAAAGATCTTTTCTATAGGTTCAAATTAAGAGGGGAATATTTCTTTACTATAAATGAATGGCGACGGATTGTGCCACAGTTTCAATAGGCCACGCTACTATGTCAGGTCACCTTGGTGGGCGTTGAGGCAGCGGCAGTACGTGAGTCAGCATGTGAAGCTACATTTGCGGTGGAAAACAGGGAAGGGTGGGCTGTAGCACCTTAGGAATACCAACCAAACTCAGCTAGGTCCCTTGCCAGGCTACCTCACAAAATTGGGGAATATGCCATGGTAGATAGAATTGATTTTACAAAACAAATCTCGGCAAATACATGTATCACATATCTATATTGCACCATTACTGAAAAATTCCATCCACTGCCCAAACTTTAAGGATCTTGAGCTAGAGAAATAGATGATATTTTCTTGTTCACCAAGTTGCCATCTCTAACGTTTCCTTATGTTCACATACATTTGATGTAACGTCTAGTCCTTTTATATGTAAACTGGGACACGGGCAGATCTCCTTATCCTTCATCTTACATTAAAAGTTCTTCAGTCAGAAAAATTAATGTGTTTCCGACTTGATCATCTTGTTTCTTGATGTTATAAATGTTCAAGCTGCTATGCTGCCAGTGTACATCTATCGCCATTCCTGCAGTAGATCCTCTGAAAGAACTAGTACCTTGAATAGCATTATTAGTATCTGTGACTTCAATTGACCAAGTTCCCCACAGATGATGACACACTTTAATTTCATCCTGACATCATCACAAGACATTTAGCGTGACACTCAAAGATGTTGATAAGCATCCCACCGATCAAAAGTTTTGTAGACTTCTTAATCAGAGCATAAACTAATTTTGGATTTTTCCTGGCATAAATATTTTTTTTCCTTTCCTGCCATACAGTTTTCTGATCTTTCCTGGTCTGTCCCAAACCAGCTTCAAATGAAACTGAAAGGATTCACCCTAAATAGAACAGGATGGATCTATAAATAGTTCAAGAATTCATCTGCTTTTGGACAAACTTACTATTAATAACTTTGACCAAAAGCACAATTTCAAGGATTATATTTTTGGAAAAATTTACTGTTAGAAATTTTGATCAAAAGCACAAATTCTTTTCAACCCTGCCTGAAAAAGAAACAGGTTCAAAAATCTAAAAATAAGATTGAGATCAAATCAAACAATACAACTTGAAATTGACTACAACCTCAAGCCTTAATACCAGATCAGCAATGATAATTTCCTATGTCTTGAAACTATAATTCTAGGTCTCTCAGTGAAGAACCTGGTTACTAGTTCCTAGTTACTTGAGAATAGGAACATTTAGAACCATCTCCAACAACCCGAAGCTTTTGGAACAAGAGACAAAATTATATGAGCCCGGAGAAACAACTAGAACTCTTCGTATTCCTCCAGTTTGTGTACACATGAAGGAAAGGACTTCATAACTGGGTGGAATTTGTGAATGACAACAAACATCTTTTTCTCAACACTAACATCAACCATGCCACTCTCATTACTGAGACATGTTGAAACTAATTTTAGCATTCCATATCAGAACTAATACATACATACATATACCAAGGCACTTCCCCCAATTTTGGGGGTTAGCCGACATCAACAAAGAAACAAAAACAAAAAGGGGACCTCTACTCTCTACGTTCCTCCCAGCCTAACAAGGGACTCAACCGAGTTCAGTTGGTACTGCTAGGGGTGCCACAGCCCCTTACCCTCCCCCGTTATCCACCACAGATGAAGCTTCATAATGCTGAATCCCCTACTGCTGCTACCTCCGCGGTCAGAACTAATACTTTTGAATAAATTTTTAATGATGATACACATACCGAGGCAATGGCAGCGTAGTAGATTAAACAGAGTATTACGTACATAAACGTCATTGCTTTGGGAGATGTAATATCATCGATCGTTGAAGAAATTCTTTTTACAGAAGAGAAAATACGATCACACCAGTTGAACTAGATTGAACGATTACAAAATAAAGCTAACAACAAGGAAAAAAACATCTGCAGAATATGTCAGTAGAAGTTTTCTTTAGATCGATGCAGACTGATAGAGAAGACAGTGGGCCAACCCACGCCGTCTAATTCTCTCAATATTATACTAGACACTTGAAGGTTAAAAGGTGTCTGGTTTGAGTTCCAGGTTCATCAGAATAGATGCTCACCAGAACGTCAGCCGGGCAAGCCCTAACCCCCAACTACAGTGCCCAACCACAGCAGTGGCCTCTCCAGTAAACAGCTTAAACTCACGGTCCCGGGCGGGGATCCATCTGCCGCCATGCGAATGCTAGGCAAACTCGCTACCACTGTACTAGCTAGATAGCTATTAAGCCTATTAAAAGGAAAGAAAACAGGGAAATTTTTCAGCTTTTGGGGTAAGCATCAATGTAAGGAAGCAAACAAGATTTTGGAGAAGTATATGTGAACATCAGGTGAAGTTTGGAAAAAATAAAAAAGAAAAATTCTTATAATTTAGGATGGAAATAAATAAAATTCACTTATTCAATTTGAATAAAATTTATAAATAATGTTTTTTTTAGATTCAACATTGTTGATTGAGGCAAAAACATCTGTTCAAGAAGTGTTATTAATTCAGCACAAAGGAAAATTCCCCAGTGAAAGAGACACTCATATTACACAATAACTGAAATTTTACATTTAATAGAAGACTGGCATGAGAAAATAATGCTTACTAATGAATATTCTTCTATAAAGGTCTCAATACTGTATAATACATTCTACCTCAAGTTGAAAAACATCCATACTTGTTTTAAATACTATAAAAGAGCTGTTTAGTTAAAAGATTCTCCCTCTTCAGGTCATTATACCAATCGAGATGGTCAACAATCGCTTTAATATCAAGATTTTGAGCATAGCTGATCAGTGTACATATAGGACTAAAATGCAAATATGATTGATAAATATATATAAAAAACTCAAAACATTTAATATGGGTAAGCAATAATTATAATAAGTAAAAAGTAAACTTTTTGTTTCTTTTTTAAATGCTTGAAAAATACATTCGACTTTAATTGGGATTTGAAACTCCATATGAAAGGACATCCAAATAATTGAATCTCTCATAAATGAAGTAGTAGCACTATCAATGCATTACTTGGTGTTGTACAGTATCTTTTTGGCCACTAGCTGCCCTTTCATTTTAATCTTCACCTATATATGGGTGATGAATGAACTCCCAGGACCCATTGCTTGAGCTTTATATCCAAAATTCTTGTGGTTCCGTAACCAAAATACAAACCACGCTATTTAATATGGGTATTACTTTCGGCGTAGCTGAAATGACGAGCCATTAGAATTTTAACGAGGGTTTACTAGGGTAGGGAGGGGTAGCTAGCTACCCCTCCCCCCCTCACACCTGTGACTAGCTCACTTTGCTTTTGGCTCGGGTGATGAACAAACGTGTCTGCTCCCACCCTCGCTTATTGACAGCCTTGATCTTGTTTTGCTTTTTCTTTTCAGTGTGCTTGGAAGTTGATTTTAGTTTTGAGGCAGATACCAAGGTCTGACATCTGAAAGTATAAACAATATTAGACAAAGGAATTTAAAAAGAAAACAAACTGAATATCAATCTCGCTTCAACCAATTTAACATCATTAATGATATACTAACACAAGAGGTAGTTTTTTTAGCAAGTGTCAAAATAGTCCTTTCTCTCCTGTTTAGATTGAAATTATAAAACTTTATAAGGAAAACTTATCTAAAAGTATTTTTATAAAGCTTTCTCAATACCTACATTTTGCTTTCTATTCAGAATTGATCCAAACTACAAAAAATTATTTCATACTATAATTATCTTTTTAATCTACTGTAGTTTAATTTATTAAGAAAACTTCTCAGAGTCATTCTAAAAGCAAATAAAACGCGCTCTGGAAATAACCAATTCACTGAATTATGTGTGAAAATTCTGAGCAGCAGAACTACCAAGTATAGAATATCTATTGATTAAATTATTGATATTTAGGATAATATAAAAAATAGCAACAAGCTGAAATTAAGCAATTTTATCATCCATGGAGGTCCGGAAATAGTAAATATATTGACTAGGAAAATAAAAATATATCGACACAATCAAATATTTTTGCAGGCACATTTCAAATTCCTTCTTGGTGAAGGAAAATCTTATCAACGAACTATAGTCAATTTCTTTGAGCGAGGCAGATTTGCACCGACTCGCAGCGGTGCCCCTTTAGCTCGGAAAAGTTTCCTGATCGCTGATTGGTTGGATGAGATAATTCTAACCAATCAGCGATCAGGAAACTTTTCCGAGCTAAAAGGGCACCGCTGCGAGTCGGTGCAAATCTGCCTCGCTAAAAGAAATGGACTATAGGACAACTGTAATCTCACTCCTCTCTTACTGAACCCTATTATTATTATTATTATTATTATTATTACTTGCTAAGCTACAACCCTAATTTATAAACCCAAGTCCTCCGATAGGGAAGATAGCCCAGTGCAGAAAAGAAATAATGAAATAAATAAACTACAAGATAAGTAATTAACAATTGAAATAAAATATCTTAAGAACAGTAACATTGAAATAAATCTTTCATATATAAACTATAAAAACTAAAAAAAAAAAAAGAAAAAAAAAATGGGGAAGAGAAATAAGACAGAATAGTGTGCCCGAGTGTACCCTCAAGCAAGAGAACTCTAACCTAGGATAGTGGAAGGCCTTGGTACAGAGGCTATGGCACTACTCAAGACTAGAGAACATTGGTTTGATTTCGGAGTGTCCTTCTCCTAAAAGAGCAGCTTACCATGGCTAAAGAGTCTCTTCTACCCTTACCAAGAGGAGAGTAGCCACTGCACAATTACACTGCAGTAGTTAACCCATTGAGCAAAGAAGAATAGTTTAAAAAATTTCTAGAAAGCCTAAAGGCTTGATTACTAGTTCTAATTATTACCAAGATTGAATTTAAAATAAAAAAACTTTCCTGATAAAAATTATAAAAATTAGCTACTGAAGAACAGTGACTTTCAGAAGGTCCTCAAAGACATCTGGTGATACAAACAAATCCAAAATACATACATATACCAAGGCACTTCCCCCAATTTTGGGGGATAGCCGACATCAACAAATGAAACAAAAACCAAAAAGGGGACCTCTACTCTCTACGTTCCTCCCAGCCTGATAAGGGACTCAACCGAGTTCAGCTGGTACTGCTAGGGTGTCACAGCCCAACCTCCCCCGTTATCCACCACAGATGAAGCTTCATAATGCTGAATCCCCTACTGCTGCTACCTCCGCGGTCATCTAAGGCACCGGAGGAAGCAGCAGGGCCTACCGGAACTGCGTCACAATCGCTCGCCATTCATTCCTATTTCTAGCACGCTCTCTTGCCACGCTCACATCTATCCTCAAATCCAAAATGAAATCATAAAATCTCAGTTATTCTATCAAAACCTCATAATGAAGTACTGTAATCAAACAATATGTAATTCAATACAGTAAGCAAGACGACACTTACAATACGAAATGTGACTATTTGTTGACCTTTGCTGCTGAAAATTGTAGGCACGCAAGTTAAATGATGCTTACCCTAGGACCAAATTTAAAAATTTGACTCGCATACAGTTTTTAGGAACCCATTAAGTTTTAAGTTGAGGACTTAGTGTAAAAATGGCTGTTGATGAGAGCTTACCAATACAGGGTCAGTGGCAGTAGTGAGAAATACACTTCTTGAGCTCTGTCCTTGTTGTTAGCTGCAACAGAGCAGTCAAAGTCCTCTAACATAGGCTTGTACTATTGTTCTTCCCTTACACACCATTCTGTAATACAATAGAAAAGGAATTAAGCTATCCAAGCATTATCATTTTTATCTGGTTATTATTATTATTATTATTATTATTATTATTATTACTAGCTAAGCTATAAACCTAGTTGGAGAAGCAAGATGCTATAAGCCCAAGGGCTCCAACAGGGAAAAATAGCCCAGTGAGGAAAGGATATAAGGAAATAAATAAATATGAGAAGTAATGAACAATTAAATAAAAATATTTTAAAAACAGTAACAACATTAAAACAAATTTCATATGTAAACTATAAAAAGAGACTTATATCAGCCTGTTCAACATAAAAACATTTGCTGCAAGCTTGAAATTTTATCCTACCCTCAACACAATAGCCTATACAGAACAGTCACTCAAAGTAACCTATAAGGTTACTTGTTTTTCTAGCCAATAACACATTTCCATTTGTGAAAAGAAAACACTTTCCAGATAATCAAAAACTAAAAGCAACTTACTTTATAAGGATTTCCATCCAGTACAAACAGATGCGATGTTTTACGAGTTCCTAAGGGAACTTTAAAGAAAGGGTCAGTGAGAGTCCCGAGACGCTACTTCTAGGCAAGTCTTGATAGCGTGCTGGGGCAGCCAGGAAAGAAAAGATACGGCTATTTCCATCGCATCGGCGTCATGATTAAAAGCCATTTTCATCTTGGGGTGACAGCAACCTTACCTGGAATATTGCTCAATTCAAATAAATCATCATAAAAAAAGCCCTTTCCCTAATAGTGTTACTTGAAAAATGCTAAAATTTTATCTAACTTCAGAGAAATTCATTGCTAGGCACCAAGACTTCATTCCAAAGTTACATAGTACATAAAATATATAAATAATTCCATTATTTTATAAATTAAGCAGTAGGCTATACGCTGTTATCCATTCACAAAATATTTGTACAACCTTAGTGACTATTCTTAACAAAACCGACATAGCTTCAGTCGGGATAGAGCTACAGGCTTCAACCTGTACACAGTACTGAACAGCTTTGAAATGAAAACACAGTTATCAAAACATAGCTTATGTTTTCGTTTATCACACTTCTGTACTTATATTTTCTCGTTATGCTATGTATAATACCATTACAGTGAACCCTCGTTTATCGCGGTAGATAGGTTCCAGACCCGGCCGCGATAGGTGAAAATCCGCGAAGTAGTGACAGCATATTTACCTATTTATTTAACATGTATATTCAGACTTTTAAAACTTTCCCTTGTACGTAGTACTGTTAACAAACTACCCTTTAATGTACAGAACACTTAATGCATGGACTAACGTACCCTAAACTAAAACAGGCACAAATATTAAGGGCGACTTTATATCATGCGTTTCCTAAACACGCCTAAAAGCACGATAAAAAATGGCAACCAATGTTTTGTTTACGTTTATCTCTGATTATAATGAAGAAACAAACGCATTTACACATCTGTGTATAGGTTAGTTTGTGCATCGATTATATTGATTATTCAGTACAGTATGTTGATTTGGTTATTACTAATGTTTTACTTAATTTTTCTTAGGACTTCCAAATGAAATGTTTTTCTTTATGACGCCACCTGAAACGACGGCGTCATAAAGTACGCTCAGTAAACAAACTAAGGAATTTAACGCGCATGATGAAAGTGATAAATAATGATATTACAGTAAAACCTTTAATAAAATATGTTATTACAAATATTATTTACCGTATCTATATAAAATCATACATACGTAGCAAAGCAGGAAAACAATCTACGAGAGAGAGAGAGAGAGAGAGAGAGAGAGAGAGAGAGAGAGAGAGAGAGAGAGAGAGAGAGAGAGAGAGAGAGAGAGAGTTGTTTTACATACGTAAATGTAAATTTAAAAAAAAAAAAAAAAATAGCCCCATTTCATATAAAATAGATTACAAATATTTTACTTTATCATATTAAAGTAGTCTGTATAATACTGTAAAGTTTAGTACAGTATGTTGTTGTTAAAGTCGTGGCGATGAAACTCTCACGAAACAAAAACACGCCATTTGAGTACAACAGCTGATTCTCTCTCTCTCTCTCTCTCTCTCTCTCTCTCTCTCTCTCTCTCTCTCTCTCAATCTCTCCGTGTTATACAATACTTACATTTAGATGAAGAAGCTAAAATTAGTTTTCTTAGTGTCAATTAAATACGAAACGAAATAATTAGGCCGAGTCTACATCCATTTCAATCATAGCTAAAAATACGGCATCCGATTTCCTCAGCAAACCACTATTTTTTGGGAAATATCCTTTTATTCTAGAAAATTGCCACTCTTTAAATAGTTAATAGCACATTAAGAAAGCGTGTACTTTTATTTTTAAATTTCGGGTTTGTTTTAAAAATCGAGTATTGTTGACTTCGTTTTTTTTTTTTACTTTTGGCTGTGATTAGATCAGCTGTCATCTAGCTGCCGCTCTTGTGTGTGTACGAATACACTAACAAAGTATCATTTATACCATTTCTTAACTTATTCAAACCGTCTACAGTATACAGTTGATATTACATAAGCACCAATGTGTTATAACCTATCAATTTTTTTTGTTTATTACATTTAAACCCCCCCCCCCTCTCTCTCTCTCTCTCTCTCTCTCTCTCTCTCTCTCTCTCTCTCTCTCTCTCTCTCTCTGTGGGCTACTTTTCACTACCTCCCATTCCTTACCTCTCTCTCTATCTCTCTAACAAATGATATCTTTGTTGCTCCTCAAAGTTTCATTTATATTGAAAATCAATCACGATTCAATTTTCCTTACTTTCTCCAATCTCGCACCATCGGTCACTTCGCGGTATTTTTTATATTTCCGGAAAATCCGCGATATATGTATATACATGGGTTATGAAAAAAATCCGCGAAGTGGTGAATCCGCGATGGTCGAACCGCGAAGTAGCGAGGGTTCACTGTACTGTATACCATTATCAGAGATAAGTATGTACTGTATTTTCTAATTTCATGAATAGAATTGCTCTTTTTGTTGCAGAGCTCGTCGCAAGATCACGTATATCGGCATAACATGTCAAATTTGAAAGTATTTTGTATTTTTTATAACGACACAAAGATTTAGCTATTTATACGAAGCTGAAAGAAAACGGATTTTGACTTAGGAAAAATCTATTTTTGGGTGAGATAGCCATGTCGTCCTGATGGAAGATCCTTCCGGCAGCTTCCTACTGTATAATATTTCTGCGAGTGATATTACAAGAGAATTATCGTCAGGTATCAAGGGGTTCTAACCCCCAGAACGACTATCCTAAGATATCGTGTATAATCAGGGACGTATCCGTAGATAACCATAGATATCTGCACCCCTAACAGACTTAACCCAGTTTAAGAATCTAAGAAGGATAGGTGAGGAGACTTTAAACGAGGGTTAAGCACCCATCCGCTAAGTAGCAGGGTGGGGGGTGGGAGTAGTAGCTACCCCGCTCACTCACACACCTGAGCTATTAACCTAATTTTCTAGGAAGTAGGACTTTAAGATGGACAGGTACTGGCGGGCCAATCTATATAAATAACTAAAGGTTTGTATCGTTAGGAAAAACACAAATTACTTCCAAATTTGTCATTTGTTCCATCACTAAATAGAAACCAAAGCTATCTATATGGGATGACTTACCCTTGAGGAAGGTGGAAGTCGGTGCCAATTGGCTTTTTGGCTTCGACCCGAGAGTTTTCCCCTTTATGTGTTCTGCACATAATTGGTGGAAACCCTACACCTCGCTAAACCCGTGCTATGCATGGTCAGCGGCCTACACTAGCTGCGTGTTCGTGACACTAGCAATGTGACAATCTAGCTAAGAGTTCTTCCAAGCCATAGGAATCTTCAGAGGTTACCAAGACATTACCTAATACCCCATCGTTAGGGTATGGGGACACAACAAGTATTGAAACAATGCTAGGTTACACAAGGGAAAATGGTTTACCTGCAGATAGTTGAGGTCAGCTTTGCAGAGGATACTGGGTGCTGATTTCTCAAGAGAGGGAAAGATGAAGAAAAGAAAGAGCCAGCCATCCTTGAACAATCACCCCAGACTAATCCCGGATAACCTATGCCCTCAACCCTCTGCTACTTGTGCATCAAGGAGCTTGAGGTGTTAAACAACTCGTGCAGCCACCACAGGACCAATGGAAAAAGTTTCCATGTTCCTGTGGGTTACGTCTTCTAGGTAGTGGGCAATGAAGGTCGTCTGATGCTTCCTCATGCCCTAGTACCTGCGCCACAGAGTAGTTTCATTTGAACGAAAGGGATGTTGCAATGCCCTTGACGTCATGAGCTCTCGGTCAATGTGTTGGAAGAGGATAGGGATTCAGGGCCTTATGAATACAAACACAGATGTTCTTCGTGATCCTCCTCTTGACATTCCTCGTGCTGACGAAGAGTGCTGACACTAGGGGGCAAGCTGCAGATGTTCTTTTGATGTAATAACTCAAAACTTCTTACTGGGCATAGTAACAGTTGATCTGTGTCATCGGTTATGGTACGGAGACTCTCAATCCGGTAGGAATCGAATCTAGGATCTGCTACCCCTGGATTTTGAGTCTTTGCAATGAAATCAGAATTGAAGCTGAGGATTACCTCTCCCCATCTCTTTGAATGGGCGATGTCATAAGCGAGTAGGAACACCGTCTTCAGAGTGAAAGGGCAATCTGTTACCTGGCGTAATGGAATGTAGAGGAGACCCTTCAGAGACTGAAGGACCCAAACCACATTCCAAGGAGTAGTTCTATCTTCCAACTAGGGACAGTAAACTCATAACTTCACATGAGGAGAGAAAGTTCCAACGAAGAAGAAATATCTACAACTTTCAGCTTCAAGACTAGACTCAAGGCTGAGTGGTAACCTTTTACTGTCGAAACTGAGAGGAGCTTTTCCCCCCGAAGGTGTACAAGGAACTCTGCTATCGTTAGAATAGTAGCATCGAGGGGAGAGATACCCCTCTCTAAACGTATTATGTCTAGTCTTCCAGTATCGCTGGAAGTATATCCCTAATAAAGAGCGAAAGGGTTTGCATTTAGCGTCGGAACAAAGATGATTTGATCCTACCCTCAACACAATAGCCTATACAGTACAGTCACTCAAAGTAACCTATAAGGTTCCCTGTATTTCTAGCCAATAGCACACTTCAATTTGTGAAAAAAAAAAAAACACTTTCCAGATAATCAAAAACTAAAAGCAACTTACTTTTAAAGGATTTCCATCCAGTACAAACAGCTGTGATGTTTTACTTGTTCCTAAGGGAACTTTAAAGAAAGGGTCGGTGAGTCACGAGACGCATACTTTTCTTGACAAGTCTTTAGAGTCCACTGGGGCAGCCAGAAAAGATCTGGCTATTTCCATCGCATCGGCGTCATGATTAAAAGCCACTTTCATCTTGGGGGTGACAGCAACCTTACCTGGAATATTGCTCAACTAAAATAAATCTTCATAAAAAAAGCCCTTTCCGTAATAGCGTTACTTGAAAAATGCTAAAATTTGATCTAACTTCAGAGAAATTCATTGCTAGGCACCAAGACTTTATTCAAAATTTACATAGTACATAAAATATATAAATAATTACATTATGTTATAAATTAAGCATTAGGCTATCACGCTGTTATCCATTTACAAAATATCTGTACAACCTTAGTAACTATTCTTAACGAAACCGACATAGCTTCAGTCGGGATAGAGCTACACGCTTCAACCTGTAAGGTACTGAACAGCTTTGAGATGCAAACACAGTTATCAAAAAATAGCTTATGTTTTCATTTATCACACTTCTGTACTTATATTTTCTCATTATGCTACGTATAATGCCATTATACATTATCAGAGATAAGTATGTACTGTATTTTCTAATTTCATGAATAGAATTGCTTTTTTTGTTGCAGAGCTCGTCACAAGGTCACGTATATCGGCATAACATGTCAAATTTGAAAGTATTTTGTATTTTTCCTAACGACACAAACCTTTAGCTAATTATACAGGGATATTACTTTATGCGAAGCTGAAAGAAAACGGATTTTGAAGTAAGAAAAATCTATTTTTGGGTGAGATAGCCATGTCGTCCTGATGGAAGGTTCTTCCGGCAGCTTCCTACTGTATATTTCTGCGAGTGATATTACAAGAGAATTACCGTCAGGTATCACAGGGTTCTAACCCCCGGAACGACTATCCTAAGATATCGTGCATAATCAGGGACGTATGCGTAGATAACCATAGATATCGTACCCCTAACAGACTTAACCCCATTTAAGAATCTGAGAAGAATAGGTGAGGAGACTTTAAACGAGGGTTAAGCACCCATCCGCTAAGTAGCAGGGTGGGGGGTGGGAGTAGTAGCTACCCCGCTCACTCACACACCTAGGCTGTTAACCTAATTTGCTAGGAAGTAGGACTTTAAGAGGGACAGGTACTGGCGGGCCAATTTATATAAATAGCTACAGGTTTGTGTCGTTAGGAAAAACACAAATTACTTCCAAATTTGTCATTTGTTACTTCACTAAATAACAAACTAAAGCTATCTATATGGGACGACTTACCCTCAGAAAGGTGGAAGTCTGTGCCAATTGGCTTTTTGGCTTCGACCCGAGTTTTCCCCTTTATGTGTTCTGCCCATAATTGGCGGAAACTCTACACCTCGCTAAACCCGTACTATGCATGGTCCGCGGCCTACAAAAGCTGTGTGCTCGTGATACTAGAAATGTGACTGTCTAGCTAAGAGTTCTTCCAAGCCATAGGAATCTTCAGATGTTACAAAGATATTACCTAATATCTTATCGTTAGGGTAGGGGGACGCAACAAGTATTGAAACAATAAGAGGTTACACAAGGGGGAATGGTTTACCTGCAGATAGTTGAGGTCAGCTTTGCGGAGGACTCTGAATGCTGATTCCTCCAAAGAAAGGGAAAGATGAAGAAAAGAAAGAGCCAGCCATTCTTGAACAATCACCCCAGACTAATTCAGGATAACTTATGCCCTCAATCCTCTGCTACTTGTCCATCAAGGAGCTTGAGGTGTTAAACAACTTGTTGGGCAGCCACCACAGGACCAATGGAGAAAGTTTCCATGTTCCCATGGGTTACGTCTTGCAGGTAGTGGGCAATGAAGGTTGTCTGATGCTTCCACATGCCCGCTTCTAGTACCTGCGCCACAGAGTAGTTTTATTTGAACAAAAGGGATGTTGCAATGCCCCTGACGTCATGAGCTCTGGGTCGACATGTTGGAAGAGGATAGGGATTCAGGGCCTTACGAATCCAAACTCAGATGGTGTTCTTCGTGATCCTCCTCTTGACATTCCTTGTGCTGACGAAGAGTGCTGACACTTGGGGGCCAGCTGCAGATGTTCTTTTGACGTAATACCTCAAACTTCTTGCTGGGCATAGTAACAGTTGATCTGTGTTATCGATTATGGTACGAAGACTCTCAATCCGGAAGGAATCGATTCTAGGATCTGCTACCCCTGGATTTTGAGTCTGCAATGAACTCAGGGACAAAGCTGAGGATTACCTCTTCCCATTCCTTTGCATGGGCAATGTCTTAAGAAAGACCATGAAGTTCACTAACTCTTACGGCCAAAGCCAAAGCGAGTAGGAACACCATCTTCAGAGTGAAAGGGCAATCTGTTACCTGGCATAATGGATTGTAGAGGACACCCTTCAGAGACTGAAGGACCCAAACCACATTCCAAGCAGTTCTAACTTCCAACTAGGGACAGTAAACTCATAACCTCACATGAGGAGAGAAAGTTCTAACGAAGAAGAAATATCTACAACTTTCAGCTTAAATACTAGACTCAAGGCTGAGTGGTAACCTTTTACTGCCGAAACCGAGAGGAGCATTACCTCCCGAAGGTGTGAAAGGAATTCTGCTATTGTTGGAATAGTAGCATCGAGCGGAGAGATACCCCTTCCACGACACCAACCATAGAAGACAGTACACTTAGCCTGGTAGACTAAAGCTGATGAGTGTCGAAGGTGTCCAGCCATCAGGTTCGCAACTTGTTGCAAAAATCCTCTCAGAGTAAGGAGGTTCTGGATAGTCTCCAGGCGTCAAGTCGGCTACGACATTGTGGAAGATGTTCCCATGGGGCTGCTTGAGTAGATCATGTCATGGAGGGAGTTCTCTTGGGAGCTTTGTTAGGAGCTGCAGAATGTCCGGGAGCCATTCTGCGTGATGCAATAGCGGAGCTATGAGGGTTATCGAGAGATTGGTGGATACTCTGGTTTTGTTGAGAACTCTTCTCATCAGACAGAACGGGGGAAAGACCCAAACGTCGATGTTGTCCCACCATTGTTGGAATGCATCTTGCCAGAGAGCCTGGGGATCTGAGACTGGGTAGCAGTAAAGCGGGAGCCTGAAATTCGGGGATGTTGCGAACAAGTCCATAGTCGGGGAACCCCACAAAGTCAGGACTTTGTTAGCTGCTAGATGATTTAAAGACCACTCGGAGCCCAATATCTGAGTCGCTCTGCTCAGGTTGTCTGCGAGCACATTCCTTTTGTCTGGAATGAAGCATGCTGATAGGGTCACCGAGTTGTCTTCTGACCATCTCAGAATCTCTAATGCTAGATGCTAGGGCCTGCGAAAAGGTACCGGCTTGTTTGTTGAAGTAAGCCACTACCAATGTGTTGTCGCTCATCAACACCACCGAGTGGCCTGCCGAGAACTGCTGGAACTGTTGGAGGGTTAAGAAGGCTGGCTTCATTTCTAAGAGATTTATGTGCTGGTACTTTTTGGACTCTGACCATAGGCCTGAGGCTGTGTGGTGTAGCATGTTGGCCCCCATCCTTCTTTTGATGCATCTGAAAAGAGCAGCAAGTCAGAGGGGAGGACGAGAAGGTCGACACCCGTGCGGAGATTCTCGTCGTTCACCCACCATCTGGGGTTCGTCTGCTCTTCTAGTTCTATAGGAACTCGAATGTTCGGGGAATCGCTGGACTGATTCCAGCTGAACTGTAGCCTCCATTGGAGAGATCAGATACTGAGACAGCCATTCGGAACTAGATAAACCAAGGCTGCTATGAGCCCTAGGAGACATAACCACCTCTGGGCTGGGAGTTCTTCTCGTCTGAGGAATGGTCTTACTACCTTCGTCAGCCTCACTACCCTCTCGTCTAATGGGAAGACTTTCTGTTGATCAGTGTCGATGATTATATCTAAGTATACCAGTCGTTGAAAGGGAAGTAGTGACGACTTCTTGAGATTTTTCATGATTCCCAGATCTTATCAAAACTCCAGAAGTTTGTCTCGGAGTTAAAGAAGGGTTGCCCCCGAGTCTGCTAAAATCAGCCAGTTGGCCAGATATCTCAGGATACATATGCCAATTCTGTGAGCCCAGAATGACACTAGGGCGAATATTCTCGTGAAGACCAGAGGTGCTGTGGAAAGACCGAAGCACAGCACCTTAAACTGGTATATCTTGTTGTCTAGAATGATCCGTAGATACTTCCTTGAGGACGGGTGGATTAGGATCTGGAAGTATGCGTCTTTTAGGTCGAGTTTGCACATGAAGTCCTGTGGTCTTACCGCTTGTCTGACTGTGTCTGCCGTCTCCATGCTGAACGGAGTTTGTTTGACAAACTTGTTCAGAGCTGAGAGGTCGATAATGCCTTTTTCACAAGAAAGAGTCGACTGAAGAAGCCTGGGAGTCGCCGAGGACCTCTTGGAGAGCAGCCTTCTTCAACATGGTCTGGACTTCGGCCCGGAGAGCCAGCTCTTTTGCGAATCCCTTCGCATAGAAGCTTGATGGAACTGGATCCTTGGTCAGTGTAGGTAGAGATTGAGTGAATGAGACGCAATACCCTAAATGAATCACGGAGGCTGTCCAGGATTTGCCCTTGAGCTACAGTCACCTCTGCCAGCAGAAATGCAGGCAGCCACCACTGGTGGACAAGTGGGAGGATTGCCCATCCTAGCGGGTGCAGCCTTGGCCGCTTTCCCTAGAACTCTTACCTCCACATGAGGACTTTGAACCCTTTCGCTCTTTGGCTGGAAAAGGCTTCTACACCTTGTTGCTGTTGTTGCTGTTGTAGCTGCTGTACTATTCGTTGGCAGTTTTAGCTGTTGCTGTTGTTTCTTCTGCAAAGGAAGTGGTCTATAGCACGAGATGTTCAAGCCCTATGGAGGAGGATGTCCTGGTTGGACTTTCTTCACCTCTCCGAAGCATGCTTGACGTTTTCATGCCTGAGCAGAGGAACCATTCAAAGTAGAGTTTCTCAGTCTCGTTACTTCATTCTGTGGGAGTCCCTTTGCCGAAGGATCGTATTTGCCAACAGGTTCACAACTTGGTGGGAAAGGAACTCAATGGTTCAAGTTCCCGATAATAGAAAGGTCTACATCACCTTCTTCGAGGTCCCCTTGGACCAGTCCTCGGTCCTTATGAGGTGTCCCACTGATCCTAACCAGAGGTCTAGCCACGAAGTAGCCTGCATGGCGTATTTCGCTACTTTCTCCTGGTTAAGAATCTTCAATGCCGAGAACGAGACTTGAAGTCCTGATAGTCTCTCGAGGGAGATCCCTCTGGTAAGGGCCTCTATGGAGTGAACGAGAGGCAGGGGAGGAAGGGGCTCGTTGGAGACCTCGTGATACTTCCTCTGCTGCACAAAAGGAGGCCGAAGATGTTTAAAGGAGGGGCAGGTGATCTGTGAGAACGCCTTACGACAGGCACTGCTGAGGGGCCACCGCTGGATCAGATAACCCATTAATGATCCTCATACAGGCCAAGATCTGCTAGAAGGCGTACTCCAACTCCTCCTGCTCTGCCTACGATAGCTTTATACTAGCAGGTCTTGGGAGATGGTCGTCATCGTCGTTAAGTCATCCACCCACTAGATCTCCTCTCGAGGTGAGTTGACGTCGCCCCTCGAACAATGATGACGACCCTGCAGGGTTTGGAGAAGATCATTTGGATCCTTCCTGCAAAGGTCTTGAAGTCCTTGCCAAAGACTAGAGGACAGTCTTGGCACTCTTCGACTCCTTACGGGGCAGAAAGAATTCCTCCAGGAGTGAAGGTCTTGCATGCTCTTCCCTATGTCCATCATTTGCTGAGGGAGCGACGTCCTCCAGTAAAGGTCTGGATACCGGTAGCTGCTTCAAGGGAACCACCTCGATAAAGGGGGGGAGGAAGACCCAGCCAAAGAATCTTCTCTGAGAGAGGGAGAATCTTGGTTCGGGAGACGCTGGGGGGCACCTACCCGCCGAGGAGTAGGGATAACGATGCTCAGCCTCCGCTTCGATGTTTGTACAGGAGTTAGTTTGATCCGAGAGGAATACTGCGGTTCAGCTACTACTCATCTCCACTTAAGAAGAGAGATGGAAGATGATGAGGGCACCTGAGGAGAGGGGACCGTAGAATTACCTCTAGGGTCAGCCGGAGATGAAGATGACTTCTCCAAAGAAATCCATCGGCATACTGGTGAACTGTAGAGGTGAGACACCTTCCACAAATGCCTGGTGAACTGCTTTGACCAGGGCATTGAACCAAGGTTCCTTGCCCACTGAGGAGCTAGCCGACAGATCCCCTGAGAGGATTGATGCTGAAGGTCTCTGAAAAGATGGAATCGGGTTCCTGCCTGGATCGACTGATGACTGGAGAGGCAAGCAGTGCGAAGAGGCGGACGGCTGCTACCTTGATGGTTCCCACTTAAGGGTGAATGGACAGGGCAGCTTACCCATCTAGGCTCCTTAAAGGCTGGTTCCTTCTGAAGGAGAGGTTGTCGGAAGTGGTCCTTCCAGGCGTGATGTCCTGGACACTTTGGCTGGGGAGCTGTATTCTTGAGTCGACATGTAAGAAACAAAAGACTTACAGTCTAGAGTTGGAGAATGGCGATGTAAGCCTGACGGCCGGCATTTATGAGCTGGTGAAAGAGAGGGAGAACTCCTACAAGGAGCTGGCGAATGGCGGGTTGGCGAGTGCCGATGACTTGATGAGTGATGAGAAGCTCAAAGAGGAGAGTGTCAGGAAAATTGCTTTTAATCTGGAGATCTCCTACAGCCTGGCGAATGGCGAACGGCTGGTGAACGACCAGCCACAGGAGAACTAAGAACAGCTGGCGAATGACGAGCCACTGGCGATCGACGAGCAGCTGGGGAATGCCGAGAAGCTAAGGAACAACGAGCAGCTGGAGAACGACGAGAAACTGCCGAAAGTCTAGTAGTTGGTGATCGGTGAGTTACAGCCGAACGATAAGCTGCTGGTGAACGTCAACAAGGCAGGGAATGATGAGTCGTGGATGAGTGACAAGTAGCTGTAGAACTACGATCAGCTGATGAACAGTGGACTGCAAGTGATCGACAAGTGGTCGGAAAGCCTGAAGAATCTATGGCAGCTGACAAACCACAAACTACTGTCAAGTGACGAGAAGTTGAAGGGTGCCTATGGACAAACAAATACTTAGGGGCTGGCAAACGGCGAGTCCAATATAACAGAAGAGGGTTGGGAACTAGAAGGCTGTCGGCGACTCTAATGTTATTCATCACGAGGTGAAGAGTGACGGTCTCTGGAAGAGGTCTGCAGTCAAGGTGACGAGTGACGAGGTACTCCACTGATGAGCGACGATCCTCCGGAGGGGATGTCTGGCGAAGGAGATCGCAGTCTTTGGGTGAGCCAAAGAGATGTTTTTTAGACGGAGGGGGAGGAGAACGTCTGAAGCGTTAAGGAGAACCACTCACTCTGGGAGCTCGTTGAGGGCAGCGAAGATCTTCCGAAGGGGAGGAATGCTAAGCAGGAACAGGAAGATGTTTAGAAGACATTTGGATCTGGGACTCTAGGGGTGGGTCTCACTCTAAGGGAGAGCGATGCCCACCCACAAGAGGGACCTGCCTTGAACTTTGCTCTACCCCAGATGGAAGAATTGGCTCAGCAAGGGGGGAGGGAGCAGTCTTTGGCAATGGCGGTAGCAGCGGAAAAAGAGGAAGGACGGACCTCGTCAGCAGACACGGCAGACAAAACCTCAGGATCTTGTAAGCTCACACTCAGCAACAATAAGGGATCCACCTCTGAGGAAGTGTGATCGTTTCTGCTTCGCACCGAGATGAAGTTCAAAAAACACGTTTATCTTCGGGAGCCGGTCAAATCCAGAGACGGCCACACCTGGAAAGCATCAGAGAAAGAATACTGCACGTCTCACTTCGAGGGAGGAGAGGGGCTGCTTCACTTGGGGGAAGTAGCACCATCCCTCGAGACTAGAGGTTGACCTGGAGTTAATTAAAACCCGAACGAACAGGAGCTTTAGGAAGAGGTTGGGTGTGATCAGAGAAGTCCTAGATTTCTTCAACTTTGAGGAAGACCCTGAAGGTGAAGAATCCCTTTTGGACTTCTTATTATGCCAGGTCCCGTACTTCTCCCACTGAGAGGCAGACCACTCTTGGCATTCAAGGTAGGTGTTGTCCTAGTCACCACGCCGCCCACAGCAGGCAGGACCTAGCAGATGCTCATGACATAAACATCCCGGACAAGTCCGCATGAGGACGGCCAAGGAGAGAGCGCACACACACTGAAAAGAAAGAGAAGAAAGCAATTAGTCAGTAATGGCTAGTCAATAAAGGTGAGGGGGAAGAGGGGCAACGTATGTTCTCCACTCGAGCCAAAAACAGCCCCGGTGTGTGAGTGAGCGGGCTAGCTAGTAACCCTCCACCCACCCTCGCTAACTAGTGGGTGGGTGGTTAACGCTCGCATTCAGCTTCAATGAAAGTAATATCCCCTATGAAGAGCGTTGGTTTGTATTTAGTGACAGAACAAATGTAAATTGGTTTGCAAATATTAGGAAGACCTCAGGGGTAACATCTATGTATACAAAAATAAAAAGAATGGACACTACCTAACCTAACGTAAATTACAACACCGAGCACAGCTTGACAAAGGCCTGCTTCCATCTCCATGGCTCACCTACTTAACCTGGCCTTGAAGGTATGGTTTCTGAATGAATTAAGTAAAATATTAGTCTATAATATAACAAATTTTTAAAGTACAGTAAATTATATTTACCATAACTATACAAACCTGAGTCCTTCAATAAGAGATTGTATAATTTAAGTAAAATTTTAACTACTGCACATCATTCCATAAACTACTGGCTTTTGGCTTTCCCTGGGGACTCCTTATTTGAGTGTGTAAGCACTCAAGAAATAAGGAGTCCCTGCACCTCGCTAGAACCTTGCTACACAAGGTCTGCGGCCTACGCAAGCTGTGTGTGAAGGTATGAAGTGTGACTCATCCTAGAAAGTTGTTCTGAAGTTCTTTAGATGGAAACTTGTAGACTAGGACTTTCCCAATACCACCTCGTCAGGGTATGGGGACATGACAGTATTAATATTAATACTAGGAACACAAGGGAGCATGGTTTACCTGCAGTGGTTTGAGGTCAGCTATGCAGAAAACCCCAGATGCTGCTTTCCCCAAGAGAGGGGATGATGAAGAAAAGAATAAGGGCCAGTCAAAACTTTTCATTCATGCAGACTAAAACCGGGTAACATTGCCCTCAACCTTCTGCTAATTGTCCAATAAGGAGCTTGAGGTTTTAAACCAGCTGTTGTGCAGCCACCACAGGACCGATAGAGAACGTATCGAGTCTCCTGTGGGTCATGTCTTGCAGGTAGTGGGATGTGAATGTTGCTTGACGTTTCCACACCCCAGCTTGAAGAACCTGTGGCACTGAAAAATTCTTCTTGAAGGCTAGGGACGTAGCTACGCCCGACATCGTGTGCTTTAGGGCGACGTGACGGAGGAGGGTCTGGATGCAGTGCCAGGTCAAGGACCCTGCGAATCCATGCAGAGATGGTGTTCTTGGTGACCCTCCTCTTAGTCCTTCCTGTGCTGACGAATAGTGCTGACACACGAGGACGGGCTGCAGCTGTTCTCTTGAGGTACAGCATCAAGCTCCTTACTGAGCAAAGTAAGAGATGGTTTGGGTCATCCGTTACAGTAAGGAGACTAGAAATCCGGAAGGAGTCGAATCGAGGATCCGCTACTCCCGGGTTCTGAGTCTTAGCAATAAACTCAGGGACGAAGCTGAACGTTACCTCTCCCCATCCCCTTGAATGGGCGATGTCATACGAGAGACCATGAAGTTCGCTCACTCTCTTGGCCGAGGCCAAAGCTAGCAGGAACACCGTCTTCCAAGTTAGGTGGCAATCTGATGCCTGGCGTAATGGTTCATAGGGAGGTCTCTTAAGAGACCTGAGAGCTCGAACCACGTTCCATGGGGGAGGTCTCACTTCCGACTGAGGGCAGGTAAGTTCATAACTCCGTATGAGTGGGGAAAGTTCCAGCGAGGAAGAAATGTCTATTCCTTTGAGCCTGAAGGCTAGACTTAAGGCTGAGCGATAGCCTTTCACCGCCGAGACTGAAAGGCGCATTTCTTCCCGCAAATACACGAAGAACTCCGCTATTGTTGGAATAGTGGCATCGAGCGGAGAGATACCCCTTCCACGACACCAACCAAAGAAGACTTTCCACTTTGCCTGGTAGACAGATGCGGATGATTTTCGCAGATGTCCAGACATCCTAATCGCAACTTGCTGCGAAAATCCTCTCTCAGCGAGGAGATGCTGGATAGTCTCCAGGCGTGAAGTCGTAGCGAAGATACGGCTTTGTGGAAGATGTTGGCATGTGGTTGTCTGAGTAGATCGTGTCGTGGAGGGAGTTCTCTCGGAAGTTCCGTTAGGAGTTGCAGAAGGTCCGGAAACCATTCCATGTGATGCCATAGCGGAGCTATGAGGGTCATTGAAAGATTGACCAATATTCTGGTCTCGTTGAGCACCCTCCTCATCAGACAGAACGGGGGAAAGGCGTAAACGTCGATGTTGTCCCACCGTTGTTGGAAGGCATCTTGCCAGAGTGCTTTGGGATCCGGGACTGGGGAGCAGTATAGTGGAAGCTTGAAGTTCAACGCTGTCGCGAACAGATCCACAGTCGAGGAACCCCACAAAGTCAAGACTTTGTTGGCTACTAGATGATCCAAAGACCACTCAGTACTCACTATTTGAGACGCTCTGCTCAGATTGTCGACGAGCACATTCCTCTTGCCTGGAATGAAATGTGCCGAATTGAAATGTGGACTTCGGTCCATCTCAATATCTCTACTGCAAGATGGGATAGCTGCTTCGAAAAGGTACCTCCTTGCTTGTTGATGTAAGCCACTACTGTGGTGTTGTAGCTCATCACCAACACAGTGTGACCCGCCAGGTATTGTTGGAACTGCTGAAGGGCCAAGAAAATGGCCTTCATCTCTAAAAGATTTATATGGAGGCACTTTTCTGATTTTGACCACAGGCCTGAGGTCCTGTGATGTAGAACGTGGGTTCCCCACCCTTTCTTTGAGGAGTCCGAAAACAGCATCAAATCCGGGGGAGGACCACTGGAGGTCCGTCCGTTCCGCAGGTCCCATAGGGATCATGACGTCCGGGGAATCACAACCTTGATTCCACCGGGACTTGATTCGCCACTGCAGGGATCTCATTCTGAGGCGACCGTTGGGAATTAGACGAGCCAAAGATGAGAGGTGACCGAGGAGACGTAACCTCGATTGGGCTGGAAGCTCTTCTCGTCTGAGTAAAGGTCTTGCGACCCTCCTCAGCCTTGCTATCCTGTCGTCTGATGGGAAGGCTTTGTGGAGAGTGGTGTCTATAATAATGCCTAGGCATACCAGTCTTTGAGTGGGAAGCAGAGAGGACTTCTCGAGATTTACCATGATCCCCAGATTCTGGCAAAGTCTCAGAGAAGTTTGTCTCGGTGTTGAAGAAGGGTCGACACCGAGTCTGCTAGGATTAGCCAGTTGTTCAGATAACGGAAGAGACGGATGCCGATCCTCTGTGCCCACGACGATATTAGGGTGAACACTGGTGAAAACCTGTGGTGCTGTGGAGAGACCGATACACAGCACCTTGAACTGGTATTCCTTGTTGTCTATGCTGAATCTCAAGTACTTCCTTGAAGACGGATGGACTGGGATCTGGAAGTACACGTCCTTTAGGTCCACTGTGCACATGAAGTCTTGCAGTCTTACTGCTAGTCTGACCGCGTCTGCCGTCTCCATGCTGAACGGAGTTTGTTTGACAGACTTGTTCAGAGCTGAGAGTTCGATGACTGGCCTCCAGACGCCTTCTTTACAAGAAAGAGTCAACTGAAGAAGCCTGGGGATCCGTCAAGGACCTCTTGGAGAGCGCCCTTCTTCAACAGGATCAGGACTTCTGCCCGAAGGGCTTGCCCCCTTGCCGATCCCATGGCAAGGGAATTCAATGACACTGGATTCGTCGTCAGGGGAGGTGGAGATGTTATAAACGGGACGCGATATCCTAGACTGATCACGGAGATTGACCAGGAATCGGCCACGAGTTGCTTCCACCTGTTTGAGCAACTTTGTAGGCATCCCCCACTGGTGGAAATGCAGGGGGCCTGCCTATCCTACCGTTTGCGGCCTCGGCTGCTCCCTCTAAGATTCTTGCCTCTCCTGGAGGACTTTTTGCCTTTCCTTTCTTTGACAAGAAAGGGCTTAGACACCAAGGTCTTCGCTGCTGTTGTTGTCGTAGTGGTCTTGACTGGACGGGACTGCTGTGGTGCTGGAGGCTTATAGGGCTTGGATGTTAAAGCCCTATGAAGGAGGGAGTCTTGATGAGACTTCCTCCATCTCTCACCAGCATGTTCCACATCCTTAGGCTTGAATAGAACAGACCCCTCCATGGAAGAAAGTCTGAGCTCTTGATCTTGGCGCTAGGGACATTCTGGTGGAACCTCTCAGCTACTGCATCCCGACGTTTCAGGATGGTATTTGCCCACAAGTTCGAGACTTGGTGGGCCAGAACCTCGATCGTGCGAGCACCTGAGAGGAGGAAGGTTTCCATAGCTTTACTGGTACGTTCCTTGGAGAAATCCTCAGAACGTATCAGGATACCTAAGGTCCCCAACCAGATATCGAGCCACGAAGTGGTTGCGTAGCACACTTCGCAACTTTCTCTCGGTTGAGGATCTCAGCTGTCAAGAACGAGACCTGCCGGTTGGAGAGTCTCTCAAGCGAGTGGTGAAGTGGGAGAGCTAAACAAGGCTCCTTCAGGATCTCAAAGTACGCGAGGAGGTGGGAGGAGCTTGGTGGTACTGGAACGGTTGGAGGAGGACATCTCGGAGAGCTGCTGGGCGATCTTGTACCTGGTACTCTTTAACCCTTGAGACCAGGGCAGGGATGCAATGGTCTTAGAGGGCTTCTGAGTACCAAAGATGCGGTCTAGGACCGTGTCTTTGCCCTCTCAAGGAGGGATCTCTGGGTTGGAAAACCCATTGAGTACCCTCATTAGAGTCAGAACCTGCCAAAACGCGTGTTCTGACTCTTACCGGTCTCCTCCTGTTGTAGGACTTGCAGCAAAGTCTCCTTCTATTCCCAAAGGCTCTTCTTGGGGAGAATCGTGGACATTCCTTGAGTGGCTGGCTGAATCCATCCATGCCCTAGTGGAGGACTTAGGCAATGTTTTGGAGTCTTTGGATTCCTTCCTGGGAAGGATGTAAGACGCCAACATTGATGAGGGTGGCATGTTCCTTCTAATCCCGGACTGTGTGGAACTCTCGGCGTGAAGAGAGGCTTCCTCCATTGGTGCAATGGGGGAAAATCTCTCTTCGCGTGATTCCCTTGGTGACGGGAGATCTTTGTCTGAAAGGGAAGGAGAGACAGTCCGAGGAATAGGAGGAACTTGCCTTGAAGGTCTGCGTGGAGTCAGTTTCGCTCTCGGGGAAGTGACCGCATCCAGATCTCTTTTCCTCTTCAGAGGGGTAGAGAAACCCATGGTTCCGTGTCCTAGATCAGAGGGGACAGGCTTGAAACCCTGAGTTACGGCTCTGATCAGGGCACTGAACCAGGGCTGTTGGCTGACAGACGCACTGTCAGACATATCCCCCGAAGGGAAAGGGACTGAGGGATCCCTGGGAGGAGTCACTGGAATAGGTGGGTTCGCCTTTGGTACCTTTGGGATCCTGAAACCCCTCTGGAAGTTTCCCTTCTCCCACAATGCGCGGTGGTATGCGCTTGCGGGGAGGGGAATGAGGAGATGGCGACCTTGCCGGACGTTGTTCCTTGTGATGCGCAGGCTCGCGCGTGGGGGAATATTGACGCTCGCATGAGGGAGAATAATGGTGCTCGTGGGAGGGAGGAAATTGAAGCTCGCGTGCGGGAAACTGATGGTGCGCAGGAGAATCACGATGAACGTGCGGGAGAGTGTTGGCGCGCATCTGCCAAAGCCTCAGGGCGCGCGCGCAGGAGAATGTCCCTTAGCACGCAGTAGATTCCTGATGGGCGCGCATCCATGGGAGATGGATGGCGCGTGCGCGTATCTTTGTGAGTGCTCGCTGGAGAAGGCTGGCGCGTGGGTGAGGGCAGCATAGCTGTCTCATCTAAAAACTTGCTTGCAGGAGAAAGTTGGCGCAGGTTTTACCTGGCGCGTAGGATGGCACGCAATATGGAACTCATGAGAGCGTGATGTAGGGCGCGCATATGAGAGTTGGCTCGCAGGTGGGCGCTGGCGCAAAGGAGATCGTTGGTGCGTAGGCGCAGGGCACCTGAGCGCAATGGGCGCAGGGCACGCAGGAGATCGTTGGCGCATATGCGCGCGCATGGTGGAGCTCTACTCTTGTTGGCGCAAATGCACTTTTAGGATGATGCCCTGTGTTAGGATGAGCAGCGCGTTTGTAGTGATGGAGCCTGACGAGCTACTGATGAGCGCTGGTCACGTGGGCGCGTGGACTGTTGGCGCGCAAGAGCGCGTTCAGGTGGAGCCTTGTTAGGCCAATGCAGGAATGGCGACGGCAGGTCTGTCAGGTGGAAGGTCGACGTGTCCTTTAAAAGGACGACCTTCCACCGAAGGAGATTGCGAACGATCTGCAGAAAGGTCCAGGACCAATGCAGGTGCAGTGATGGAAGATCGGTCTAGAGGCTCTTCTGCGGGGGACTGCATAGAAGACGTTGAACCAAAGAGGTGCCTCCTCATCGCAGGTGAAGGAAGGGCTCTATGGCGAAGAGGAAGGCGAGCCTTCCGACAGATGTGCCCTCTGGGGGCCGTTGGATCAGCAAGCTGACCTTCAGCAGTCTTCCGAAGAGGCGTCTCTGTAAGTGAACTTCCCCGAGGGAAAGAAACACTAGCAGGAGAGACTGACGATGAACTTAGTTTCCCCCTCGTAGGATGGTCAGGAACGGGGGAAACTAAGTCGTCAGCTACCGTAGAGTCTGGAGTGGAAGAGGAGATGGGTGAAACCGCACGGGATACCTCTGACACCACAACGTCGACAAGAGACAGGGGATCAACTTCTGATGGTGACGACGATTGCTTGACAGCAGCACCCAGGCGGATATAATCAAGCAAAACCTCCTTGGAGGGCAAACCCGTAAGCCCCAAGGAGGACCAAAGCTGAAAAAGGGAAGTTAGTGACATGTCCTGCTCTGGGGGGAGAGGTAGAGCTGCTTCACTTGGGGAAGCAACGTCATCTCTCGAGACCCGAGGTTGGTTAGAAATAATTCGATCTATGCTACCACTCGACGGTCTCTCGAAAGAGACCGACCGAGTGGGAGCTTCGGAAGAGGTTTAGGCAACGGAAGAAGAGGCCTTGGGTTTTTCTTCCTTCGAAGCAACCTTCGAAGGAGAAATGTCACGTTTGGGCTTCGTCTTCCGCCGTCGCGAAAACCTCTCCCACTGGGAGGCAGAGCACTCCCTACACTTGTTGACATTATCGCACAGCTGGCCCCTAAAAGAAGAACAAAGGGCGTGAGGATCAGTCTCGACCGCCGACATGAACGTTCCACAGGGGCGGTCGGGAAAACCAGGGCAGGTGCGCATGGTCGCAGAGGCCAACTTCACGTACACAGTAACTAGAAAAAGAAAGAACAAAAAGCGTTAATGGCTGCCAATATGACAGCGAGGATGAGAGCGGACACGTCCGACCACCATCCGAGCCAAGAGCAAAGTGAGCTCAAGCACAGGTGTGTGAGGGGGGGTAGCAAGCTACCCTCTCCTATCCCCGCTAACTAGCAGTGTGGGTAGTAAACCTTCGTTAAAAATTAATGGCTCGTCATTTCAGCTACGCCGAAAGTACAGTACAGTAATACCCCTATTAAATAGCGTTGTTTGTATTCCAGTTACGGAACAAACTAATTTGTTATACTGTATGTACAACCAAAGGTTAGGGTAGGCAACATCTAGTTAAGATGTTTAAGAGGATTAAGCCAGTGTCAATCAGCCCACCCAACCTAACCTTTCTTTTCCGTGCGCTTGTAGGCCTGCTTTTGTTGGCCGTGTGATTTCAAACTTTTTAACCCACCTGCGACCCAAGATTGACCTGAGCGAGGTCGGCCTTTCCAGCGCTAACCTCCAAGATGGACAGACGCATATCCTATACTGTAGTTTTTCTTTGAGCGATGTGGTTGAATTTATTACTCATATCGGTCAGCTTGATACTTTGAGGACGATCGTGTATAATAGGAGATGCAGGAACCACAATTGTCGTAAAAATGTTATTTTCATTAGTAAAATAAATTTTTGAATATACTTACCCGATAATCATGTAGCTGTCAACTCCGTTGCCCGACAGAATTCTACGGACGGGATACGCCAGCGATCGCTATACAAGAGGGGGGTGTACTCACCAGCCCCACCTGTGGCCAGGTACTGCAGTACTTCTTGTTGACACCACCTCAATTTTTCCTCGGTCCACTGGTTCTCTATGGGGAGGAAGGGTGGGTCAATTAAATCATGATTATCGGGTAAGTATATTCAAAAATTTATTTTACTAATGAAAATAACATTTTTCAATATTAATCTTACCCGATAATCATGTAGCTGATTCACACCCAGGGAGGTGGGTGAAAACCAGTGTACATGTATATCAAGAAGCTAAGTATCCCGTATTTCATATTATCAGTTATTCAAAATAACAATGAAATTATAAGTACCTGGTAAGGAAGTCGACTTGAACCATTACTCTGCCTTTAATAAGTTCGTCTTCCTTACTGAGCGCAGCGTTCCTCTTAGGAGGCTGAACAACTCTAAGGTGCTGAAGTATAAAGGGCTGCAACCCATACTAAAGGACCTCTACACAACCTCTAACCTAGGCGCTTCTCAAGAACGAATTGACCACCCGCCAAATCAACTAGGATGCGGAAGGCTTCTTAGCCTACCGTAACAACCCAAAAAAACAACAATAAAAGCATTCAAGAGAAAGGTTAAAAAAGGTTATGGGATTAAGGGAATGTAGTGGCTGAGCCCTCACCTACTACTGCACTCGCTGCTACGAATGGTCCCAGGGTGTAGCAGTTCTCGTAAAGAGACTGGACATCTTTGAGATAAAATGATGCAAACACTGACTTGCTCCTCCAATAGGTTGCATCCATAATACTCTGCAGAGAACGGTTCTGTTTGAAGGCCATCGAAGTAGCTACAGCTCTCACTTCGTGGGTCCTTACCTTCAGCAAAGCAAGGTCTTCATCCTTCATGTGAGAATGAGCTTCTCTAATCAGAAGCCTTATGTAATACGAAACTGCGTTTTTGGACATAGGCATCGAAGGTTTCTTGATGGCACACTATAAGGCTTCTGATTGTCCTCGTATAGGTTTTGACCTTTTAAGATAATACTTTAGAGCTCTGACAGGGCAAAGAACTCTCTCTAGCTCGTTACCCACCATGTTGGAGAGGCTAGGAATTTCGAACGATCTAGGCCAAGGACGTGAAGGAAGTTCATTTTTTGCCAAAAACCCGAGCTGTAAGGAACATGTTGCTGTTTCGGATGTGAATCCTATGTTCCTGCTGAAGGCGTGAACCTCACTAACTCTTTTGGCTGTTGCAAGGCAGACGAGGAAAAGAGTTTTGAGAGTAAGGTCTTTGAAAGAGGCTGACTGGAGAGGTTCAAATCTAGAAGACATCAGGAACCTTAAGACTACGTCTAGATTCCAGCCTGGAGTGGACAAGCGACGTTCTTTAGAGGTCTCGAAAGACTTAAGGATGTCCTGAAGGTCCTTGTTGGAAGAAAGATCCAAGCCTCTGTGGCGGAAAACTGATGCCAACATACTTCTGTACCCTTTGATCGTAGGAGCCGAAAGAGATCTAACATTCCTAAGATGTAACAGGAAGTCAGCAACTTGGGTTACAGAGGTATTGGTAGAGGAAACTGCATTGGCTCTGCACCAGCTTCGGAAGACTTCCCACTTGGATTGATAGACCCTACGAGTGGAAATCCTCCTTGCTCTGGCAATCGCTCTGGCTGCCTCCTTCGAAAAGCCTCTAGCTCTAGAGAGTCTTTCGATAGTCTGAAGGCAGTCAGACAAAGAGCGTGGAGGCTTGGGTGTACCTTCTTTACGTGTGGTTGACATAGAAGGTCCACTCTTAGAGGGAGAGTCCTGGGAACGTCGACCAGCCATTGCAGTACCTCTGTGAACCATTCTCTTGCAGGCCAAAGGGGAGCAACCAACGTCAGCCGTGTCCCTTCGTGGGAGACGAACTTCTGAATAACTCTGTTGATGATCTTGAACGGCGGGAATGCATAAAGATCGAGATGGGACCAATCCAGCAGAAAAGCATCCACGTGAACTGCTGCCGGGTCTGGAATTGGGGAACAGTACAATGGGAGCCTCTTGGTCATGGAGGTGGCGAACAGATCTATCGTTGGCTGACCCCACAAGGTCCAAAGTCTGTTGCACACGTCCTTGTGAAGGGTCCATTCTGTGGGGATGACTTGACCCTTCCTGCTGAGGCGATCTGCCGAGACATTCATATTGCCCTGAATGAATCTCGTTACTAGCTTGAGGTTTAGACTTCTTGACCAAATGAGGAGGTCCCTTGCGATCTCGTATAGCTTCCTCGAATGAGTCCCTCCCTGCTTGGAGATGTATGCCAAGGCTGTGGTGTTGTCGGAGTTCACCTCCACCACCTTGTTTAGCAGGAGGGACTTGAAGTTCATTAAGGCCAGATGTACTGCCAACAACTCCTTGCAATTGATGTGAAGCGTTTCCTGTTCCTTGTTCCATGTCCCTGAGCATTCCTGTCCGTCCAAGGTCGCGCCCCAGCCCGAGTCTGATGCGTCCGAATAGAGATGAAGATTGGGGGTCTGAACAGCTAACGAGAGACCCTCCTTGAGAAGGATGTTGCTCTTCCACCACATGAGAGTAGTCTTCATCTCTTTGGTAACAGGAATAGAGACCGCTTCGAGCGTCATATTCTTGTCCCAGTGAGCTGCTAGATGGAATTGAAGGGGGCGGAGGTGGAGTCTCCCTAACTCGGTGAACAGGGCTAACGATGACAGGGTCCCTGTTAGACTCATCCACTGTCTCACCGAGCATCTGTTCCTCTTCAGCATGCTCAGAATGCACTCTAGGGCTTGGTTGATTCTTGGGGCCGACGGAAAAGCCCGAAAAGCTTGACTCCGAATCTCCATTCCCAGGTAAACGATGGTTTGGGAAGGAATAAGCTGGGACTTTTCTAAGTTGATCAAAAGACCTAGTTCCTTGGTCAAGTCCAAAGTCCAATTGAGACTCTCCAGACAGCGACGACTTGTGGGGGCTCTTAACAGCCAGTCGTCTAAATAAAGGGAGGCTCTGATGTCCGCCAAGTGGAGGAATTTCGCAAGATTCCTCATCAGTCGCGTAAACACCATAGGTGCCGTGCTTAGGCCAAAACACAGGGCTTGGAATTGGTACACAACCTTTCCAAAAACGAATCTCAGAAAAGGTTGGGAGTCTGGATGAATGGGGACGTGAAAGTAAGCGTCTTTCAGATCCAACGAGACCATCCAGTCCTCCTGCCTGACCGCTGCTAGGACCGACTTCGTCGTCTCCATAGTGAACGTCTGCTTGGTGACATAAGCATTGAGCGCACTGACGTCCAGCACCGGTCTCCAACCTCCTGTCTTCTTGGCCACCAGAAAGAGACGGTTGTAGAAGCCCGGGGATTGATGATCCCGGACTATCACCACTGCCTCCTTCTGTAACAGGAACGACACCTCTTGATGTAACGCTAGCCTCTTGTCCTTTTCCTTGTAGTTGGGAGAGAGGTTGATGGGAGAAGTGGTCAGAGGGGGATTGCTGCAGAATGGAATCTTGTAACCCTCCCTTAGCCACTTGACAGACTGGGCGTCTGCACCTCTTCTTTCCCAAGCTTGCCAGAAGATCTTGAGTCTGGCTCCTACAGCTGTCTGGAGAGGAGGAGAGTCAGTGTTTGCCTTTCGAAGACTTGATACCTTTCTTGGACCTGCCCCTGTGACCGTCTGGGCGGGTACCTCCTCGGTTGGGGGCTCTGCCACGAAAGGGCGGAATAAATCTAGTAGCAGGAGTATCAGCCACTGGGGTGCGGTAAGTTCTAGGAACTGAAGGAGCAACCTTAGCCTTCCGTGCTGAAGAGGCCACAAGATCATGCGTGTCCTTCTGAATGAGAGCCGCAGACAATTCCTTGATAAGATCCTCAGGAAACAGGAACTTAGAAAGAGGAGCAAAAAGTAACTGTGACCTTTGGCAAGAGGTGATACCAGTGGAAAGGAAGGAGCAAAGCTGTTCCCTTTTCTTGAGGACTCCCGATACAAACATAGAGGCCAGTTCGCCGGAACCATCGCGAATTGCTTTGTCCATACAGGACATGATCAGCATGGCCGAGTCTTTGTCAGATGGGGCAGTCTTCTTGCTCAAGGCCCCCAGGCACCAGTCGAGAAAATTAAAAATCTCAAAGGCGCGAAAGACTCCCTTCAAGAAGTGGTCCAGGTCAGAAAAGGTCCAGCAGACCTTAGAGCGTCTCATAGCCGACCTCCGTGGAGAGTCAACCAAACTTGAGAAGTCAGCCTGGGCAGAGGCAGGGACCCCCAAGCCTGGTTCCTCTCCTGTGGCATACCAGACGCCCGCCTTAGACGTCAGCTTAGGAGGTGGAAACATAAAAGACGTCTTTCCCAGCTGCTGCTTGGACTGCAACCAATCCCCTAACATTCTCAAAGCTCTCTTAGAAGATCTAGCGAAGACGAGCTTAGTGTAGGCAGACTTAACAGGTTGCATGCCTAGAGAGAACTCGGATGGAGGAGAGCGAGGGGTAGCAGAAACAAAGTGATCCGGGTAAAGTTCTCTGAACAGAGCCAGAACCTTGCGAAAGTCGATGGAGGGTGGCAATGACTTGGGTTCCTCCACGTCAGATGAATTATCATCCAGGTGAGCAGCTTCATCCTCAGAAACCTCATCACCTGAGGGTTGAGAAGCGAGAGGTAAGGTTAAAGCGGTCTGCTGAATGGCTGAATCCTGAAGAGCGGGTGCATGCGCACTTGCGGATTCATCCTCAAGTCTCTGTTGAAGAGGATGAGGGCTGGTAATGACAAAGTCCTGAGGCTGGGATGAAGGAGGTTCTGCGGAGGTCTGAGGAGCAAGCGTGGTGAGAGGCGACTGTAGTAAAGCATGAGGCTCATGCTGCATAGACTGCGGTTCAAGTTGAATGGGAAGAGGCTCAAGCTGAGGAGAAAGTGGCAGATGCATGCGTTGAGGTGGCTGATTCATAGCATGAGATTCCTGCCTCAAGAGTTGCGCTTGCCTCAAGGGTTGAGGTGGCTGCGCAGAGAGAGGCTCTTGACTCACGAGTTGAGGTTCTTGAGGTGCTTGCCTCGAGAGTTGAGGTTCTCGCCTCGAGGAAAGTGGAGGTAGCTGCTGCGAGAGTTGAGGAGGCAGCTGCCTCAAGGATGGTAGAGGTTGTCGTACCTCAAGAGGTTGCTGCCTCGAGGGTGGTTGTACTGCAAGATACTCCTGCCTCAAGGGTAGAGGAGGTTGTAAGGCATAAGGCTCCTGCCCCCATTGTTGAGGAGGTTGCTGCGTGGTAAGAGGCTCCTGCCTCAAGGAAAGTGGAGGTTGTTGCCCAGCGCTGGTATCTGGCAACTCCCAACGCGGCAGCTCACGCATGGAGGTAGCTTGAGGAACCTCAACCTCATACGTCTGGCAGATTGTACTGCGCAGAGGAGGAGGAGCGTTCGCAGGAGGAGGTGTATTAACCTTCTCTGCCTGAAACTCCCGCATCAAAACCGCAAGCTGCGACTGCATAGTCTGCAGCAAAGCCATCTTAGGATCAACAGAAGTTGAGGTCTGTTGAGGCATAGCTTTAACAGAAGTTGAGGTCTGTTGAGGCAGCGCCTTACCTCTCTTAGGAGGCGTGCAGTCACCTGATGACTGCGGCGAGTCCGAGCTAGCCCAATGGCTACACCCTGGCTGTTGGACTCGCCGGTCTGGACTTTACGCTTAAGAGGTTTGAGGCCTGAGTCCAGCGTTTTCTCCCCGAAAAATCTTCTGCAGACGAGGATTTAAAGGGCTCAATCGTCTGAGAGTGGAAGTGACGATCTCTATAAGATACGCCCGCAACCACTGAGGATACTACTGTGCGCCGATCAAGGCCTGCCGAACCCTTTTGCCCTTCGACATTGCTTCTCCCCTGGGCTTGGGAGCTTGCAAGAGGTCCCGGACTGGGAGGACGACTGGCACGCACAAAAGTATCCTCACGCGCAACACTGACACTGACACTAGCACTAGGCACAGCACTGGCACTACCACTTCCCACTGCACTTTTCACTTTAAGTTCCTTGACGTCTGCCAAAAGGAACTTGTGGTCACTCACTACCGACTCCACTTTATCACCTAAAGCCTGAATGGCACGTAAAACATCTGACATATCAGGCTGAGCACTAATAGTAGGTTCGGGGGTAGCCACTACAGGGGGAGGAAAAGGTTGAGGATCATGGGGGGAGGAATAAAGTAAAGAGCGAGCCGAACTCCTCCTAACTCTCTCTCTCTCTAACTTAGTGGTATATTTGAGGAATCGAATAAAATCAAGTTCCGAAAGTCCGGCACATTCCTCACATCGATCTTCCAACTGACAGGATTTTCCCCTACAGTCGGAACAAACGGTGAGGATCAACCGAGGCCTTCGGAAGCCGCCTAATACAAGTCCTACATCGTCTTTGGGGAGGGGCTTGAGAATGGTCGGACATCTTGAATCAGAGAACAGTCAAGGGGGATTCCAAATTAAAGCTAAAGATCGTTAAACCATAAATCAAAATTAATCCAAAAGCTATCTAAGCTAAGGGAAAAGCTTCCTGTATAGCGAAAGCTGAAATCTCAGAGCAATACTTCACCAAAACCGTGAACAAAGACTCCAAAATTATAAGCGTATCCATGTAGGTCTTGCCGGAAGCACGACAGAGGAAAAATTGAGGTGGTGTCAACAAGAAGTACTGCAGTACCTGGCCACAGGTGGCGCTGGTGAGTACACCCCCCTCTTGTATAGCGATCGCTGGCGTATCCCGTCCGTAGAATTCTGTCGGGCAACGGAGTTGACAGCTACATGATTATCGGGTAAGATTAATATTGAAAAAATATTTTTATTACAGTGTGGTTAAGATATAATTTAGAGTGCTGCCCACCGTTTCATTGTGTAGGAGAGAGATTTATTTGTGATTCACTTCAACATAATGTGAGGATTTATTTTTTATTCCGTTTTAGTTTGTGACCTGGAGGGGGGTCTGGGGCTTGCCCCCGGCTAGGGGTTATGCCCTGGGAACTATTAGGTTAGGTTAGGTGGGTTTGTGAGGTTCTATAACCTTTTACAAATCTGGCTAGGGGTTGTGACCTGGGAAGGGGATTTGGGAGCTTGACCCCGGCTAGGGGTTGCGACCTGGGAACTACTAGGTTAGGTTAGGTGGCTTTTTACAAATCTGGCTAGGGGTTGTGACCTGGGAAGGCTGTCCGGGGGCTTGCCCCGCCTATGGGTTATAACCTGGCAACTATTCGGTTAGGTCAGGTGGGTTTGTTAGGTTCAGTGGCCTTTTACAAATCTCACGAGGGTTAAATAATCACGTTTAGTCCTATTTAACCACACCCAAACCCCAAGGTTCCCACCTGTGTCCGTCGAGTGTTCCTAGTACAGTATGTAGAACGTTAGGACAAACGAGTGAAATTTCAGTTATTTGATATCGTATGAAATGCCAAGCACAAAATTAGGGTTTTTTCGGTGTTCCAACACATTTCTTGTTGCCTAGTCTCACATGTTTCCGACATTCATGCGCTAAGTGGTCCTAGTATGTAGATTGTTAAGCCTTCACAAAACTAGTGAATTCATTGATATCTCATTCGGTTATAATCCCAGTGGGGGTGTATGTATGATAGCGGCCACCTGTATGTATTATTATGTCTGACTTAGAATACAGCAGTGTAAGGGGGGTTCGCAGGGGGCGTCAGCATCCCCCCCCCCCCTTCATTAGGTAAGTAGGTAAGGACAGGGGTTGTAAGTTAGGTTAGGGGTGAAAGTTTAGTTAGTTGATGTAAATTCTTATTCCACATGGGAGGAACTGGCCGCTGATATACAAAGGCTTCATATGGTTATAATTCCAGTGAATAAACAGCCAATTTCTGACATCTTTTACTCTATTTTCTAGTTATCCCAAACCTCTCCCAACAAACTACAAAAGCAACAAAGTTTTACCTATCCACCATAGGTGGGCTAGGGTCTAGCCTACAACCCTGTCAAAAGTGGGGCTAAAATGGAACAAAACACGACATATTTCCGTAATAAAACAGTTATTTCAAATATTAGATTAAATTTACTAACTAAAAAATCCAAGTTTTGAAACTCCAATCAACGCCCATAACCTACGATTTTACCGGCCAAACAGTGCCGAAATAAAGGCCAAAAACCATAGTTTTATATAAATAAGAATGAAAATGGTGAAAATAATCAATAAATTAAGAAATAAAATTAATTAGATACATAAATATGGTACGTGACATCTAGTCAAAAACACCCCCAAATGATAGGCCGTCAAAATCCTGCTTTATCGGTTAAATAACATAATTCCCGGCTAAATAACGTCAAAATAAACCATATTCAACACTTACTGTCTTCTGTTTCTTGCAATCTGAACTCGACATCTTTTTCTACACTTCAAAATATGAAAACATTTATGATTTGACGACAGGAGAACTTGGGACTCTCTCGAGAGAGAGGACTATAGACGACTGAATCTTGATATATAATGAATCAAAAGTGTCAATTTCAAGGCTATTAAATCCCTTATAAAGTGACTTATGATCCATTATACTTCAAGATTCAGTCGTCTATACATGTAAACAAAAGCGCCAGTTGATTCTTCTTCTTCATACTTCTTCAAGGATGTCATGACCAGTTGCTAGGATAAATATATCCCTTTTAAATTATCTAAATACATTCGTGTGATGTTTAGGATAAATATATACTTGTTAAATTATCTAAATACAATCGTGTGATGTTGTTTAGGATAAATATATCCCTTTTAAATTATGTAAATACATTCGTGTGATGTTTAGGATAAATATATCCCTGTTATATTATGTAAATACATTCGTGTGACGTTTAGGATAAATATATCCTTGTTAAATTATGTAAATACATTTAAGTGATGTTGTTTAGGATAAATATATCCCTGTTAAATTAACTAAATACATTCGTGTGATGTTGTTTAGGATAAATATATCCCTGTTAAATTATCTAAATACATTCGTGTGAAGTTGTTTTGGATAAATATATACCTGTTCAATTATCTAAATACATTCATGTGATGTTGTTTAGGATGAATATATACCTGTTAAATTGTGTAAATACATTCGTGTGATGTTGTTTAGGATAAATATATCCCTGTTAAATTCTCTAAATACATTCGTGTGATGTTGTTTAGGATAAATATATCCCTTTCAAATTATGTAAATACATTCAAGTGATGTTGTTTAGGATAAATATATACCTGTTAAATTATGTAAATACATTCGTGTGATGTTTAGGATAAATATATCCCTGTTAAATTATGTAAATACATTCGTGTGATGTTGTTTAGGATGAATATATACCTGTTAAATTATGTAAATACATCCGTGTGATGTTTAGGATAAATATATACCTGTTAATTTATGTAAATACATTCGTGTGATGTTTAGGATAAATATATCCCTGTTAAATTATGTAAATACATTCGTGTGATGTTGTTTAGGATAAATATATCCGTTAAATTATCTAAATACATTTGTGTGATGGTGTTATGAATATATTATATTCTCAATGAAACAAAAATTAAATGATTTAGATGTTTTTACGCAGCTTATAGTGTTTTCAAGCCATGAAATGACATAATAGTATAGTTATATAAACTAAAACCATATATGTTATGTGTGAGTACATATATCATATTCTCAATATAGTTAAAATTTACAATTTTGTACTTTTTATCCAATTTATAACGATTTTGATACATAAAACGACTTAATTTTGTGTTGTTAGACATTGAAATTTATATTGATCACTTAACAGTTCTTTTGTGGAATTTAGAATTAAAGTCATGAGTATAATATAAAGAAATTATGTTTTAATTTTGGACGATAAATTAAAACACGAACATGTGTAAAACGAGGAAAACCCCATAGTTGCAGTGAGAAGGACAAGGAAAGGAACCCAGTTTATCAGAATCCAACAAGAGCAGTCCATGATTATCAAACTTCACATTCAAGTTTGAAATGTGTCATCTCAAAGGGAAGTTTAAATGTGAAGTTTGAACATGGATTAAGAAAATGAAGATTGATAATGAGGTTTGAGAGTAAAGCTTGGAAAAAGGTTTAAACCTGAATTATGAAAGTATCGCTTGAAAGTGAAGTTTGAAGGTAAATTTGTAAAAGGTTTGAACATAAAGTTTGAAAGAGGTTTGAATATAAACTTTTGGAAGTGAAGTTTTGAAAGCGAGGTTTGAACGTAAAGTTTGAAAGTTATGAACATGAAGTTTGGAGTGGGTTTGAACAGTTCAAAAGTGTGGTTTAAAAGTGAGGCTTAAAAATGGGGTTTAAATGTGAAGTTTGGGTAGTTTGAGTGATATTTGAACATGAAGGTTGAAAGTGAGGTTTGAACAGTTTGTAAGCGAGGTTTGAATGTGAAGTTTGAAAGTAGGTTTTAATCGGTAAGTTTAGGTAGTTTGAATGTGAGGTTTGAACGTGAATCTGAGATTTGAACGTGAATGTGAGGTTTGAAATTGAAGTTTGAAAGTGAGGTTTAAATGTGAAGTTTATGTAGCTTAAAAGTGAGATTTGAACATGAAATTTGAAGGTGAGGTTTGAACATAAAGTTTAAGAGTGTGGTTTGAACACAAAGTTCAGAAGCAATTTGAAAGTGAGGTTTGAATATGAAGTTTAGAAGCAATTTGAGTGAGGTTTGATTATGAAGTTTGGAAATGAAGTTTGAAAGCGAGGTTTGAACACAATTTTGAAATGAGGTTTGAATATGAAGTTGGTGAGGTTTGAATATGAAGTTTGAAAGTGAGGTTTGAACATGGAGTTTGAAAGTGAGTTTTGAACATGGTTTGGAAGTGAAGTTTGAACATGAAGTTTGAAACAGGTTAGAATAAAAATTTGAAAATGAAGTTTGAAAGTGAGGTTTGAACATAAGTTTGAAAGTGAGGATTGAATGTGAAGTTTGAATGTGAGGTTTGAACATGAAGTTTCAAAGTGAGGTTTGAACAAGAAGTTTGAAAGTGAGGCTTGAACACGAAGCTTGGAAGTGAGTTTTGAACGTGAATGTTAGAAATGAAGTTTGAAAGTGAGGTTTGTGTGTTTAGTTTGAAAGTGAGATTTTAATGTGAAGTTTGAGTGTGGTTTGAACGCGAAGTTTGAAAGTGAGGTTTGAACGTGAAGATTGTAAGTGAGGTTTGAACGTGAAGTTCGAAAGTGAGGTTTGAACACAAAGTTCAAAAGTGAGGTTAGAACATGTTTGGAAATGTAGTTTGAAAGTGAGGTTTGAACGTGAAGTTAGAAAGGGAGGTTAGAACATGTTTGGAAATGTAGTTTGAAAGTGAGGTTTGAACGTGAAGTTAGAAAGTGAGGTTTGAACACAAAGTTTAAAAGTGACGGTAGAATATGTTTGGAAATGTAGTTTGAAAGTGAGGTTTGAACGTGAAGTTAGAAAGTGAGGTTAGAACATGTTTGGAAATGTAGTTTGAAAGTGAGGTTTGAACGTGAAGTTAGAAAGTGAGGTTAGACCATGTTTGGAAATGTAGTTTGAAAGTGAGGTTTGAACGTGAAGTTAGAAAGTGAGGTTTGAACACAAAGTTTAAAAGTGAGGTTTGAACATGATGTTTGGAAATGTAGTTTGAAAGTGAGGTTTGAATATGAATTTACGAAATGAAGTTTGAAAGTGAGGTTTGAACTTGCAAGTTGAAAGAGAGGTTTGAATGTAAACTTTGGAAGTAGTCTGAAAGTGAGATTTGAATGTGAAGTTTGGAACGTGAGGTTTGGAAACAAGGTTTGAATGCAAAGTTTGATAGTGAGGTTTGAACGTGAAGTTTGATGGTGAGGTTTGGAAGTGGTTTAAAAGTGAAGTGTGAACGTAAAGTTTGAAAGTAAGGTTTAAACGTAAAAATTGAAAATGGAATTTATATGTGAAATTTGATTGTGAGGTTTTAAAGCAAATAGCCTAATGAGGAAAGAAAATATGGAAACATAATAGAATCGTGTGCTTGATTGTACCCTCAAGCAAGAGAACTCTAACCCAAGACAGTGGAAGACCATGGTACAAAGGCTATGGCACTACCCGAGACTAGAGAACAAAAGTTTAATTTTGTAGTGTCCTTCTAGGAGACTTGCTATAGCCAGAGTCTCTTCTACCCTTACCAAGTGGAAAGTAGCCACTGATCAATTACAATATTAAAAAGACCATGGAATATATATATATATATATATATATATATATATATATATATATATATATATATATATATATATATATATATATATATATATATATATATATATATATGAATATCATGTTAATAATTTAAAAAGCTATATTTAAAGATAGACAATGAAATGACATTTTGTCGAAACAAATAATAATAATAATAATAATAATAATATTAATAATATTAATAATAATAATAATAATAATGTTATTAATAATATGCTTTTAGATTGAAAACGCTTGCCAGCATATTATTATTATTATTATTATTATTATTATTATTATTATTATTATTATTATTATTAGCCAAGCTACAACCCTAGTTGAAAAAGCAAGATGCTTCAAGCCCAAGGGCTCCAATAGGGGAAAAATAGCCCAGTGAGGAAAGGAAATAAGGAAATAAATGAGAACTCTGTCTCCTGGAAATAGTACATTAAATAGGTACATGAAATATATTTAAAACATAAAATAAGAGGAAGAGAACAATAATTATCATTTTTATCAACTTTTTCATCTATTTTAAAGAATAGTAGACATTCAATTCATGTCTTTCTATGAAATAAGATGAAGAGAACAATAATTATCATTTTTATCAATTTTTTAATCTATTTTAAAGTAACAATAGACATTTAATTCATGTTTTTTCTATGAATTGGATTATTAAAGGAGAGCCGTTGCATAAGGAGAACCTCCTCCATTCCACTACTACTACCACCACGTTGTTTACATTTTGGTTTACAAGCCAGGGTTGCCAGATATAGGGATTTATCCCCTAGATTTGGAGACTTATCCCTACATTTTGGGAATTTATCCTTAGGTTTGGGGATTTTGGATGACTAACGACTATATTCTATACATGTATCTATGAAGAAACAGAGATGAGTAAACCTTTTTATTGTTGTAATTAGTTTATTTATAATTACATGAAGTATAGCGAGTAATTTCTGTATTAGAAGAAAATATATTTCTGGAAATGGGGATTTTTTATCAAGAGATTTAGGGAATTTTACACTAACCCACCGCTGGCAACACTGTGTTTACCCGCCCAATCTTTGTGCAAGTGCGTGACGGAAATTACTCAAAAATAGGATAATATCTACCTATTACAGTAAGTTAACTATGATTTATAGTAATTAATAGAATGTATAATCTTACTTTCAGGGTTAAAATCGGGTTTTAGGTGTAATTAAAACGGGAAATAACTAATTTCATGTACTTTATTGCAGCCACCTGTAGCTTACGGTAGCGTTGTTGGATTTCTACACTTTACGGGTAAAATAAATACTGATATCTGATTAAATATTGTAATTAATTATATTTAATTGTAATTGTGAGTTTGCATGCTCATAATTTCAAGGTTGATATCGTTTTTTATAAACAATTTCGTAAATCAAAAATTTTCACATTGACCCAACCTGGGACATCGTACTTGCCTATCGAAATTTGCCCAAGGGCTTCTAAATCTCTCCATTTATCTATAAAAGGTTAAAATTGTGTTCTTATTCATCATACAGTGAAGCATGAATGACATACAGGGAGTTAGTGATGCTATTTATGGTGTAGGGTTTTGTCGGGGTTTATGTACGATAGCGGCCACCTGTATGTAATATGGCTAACTTAGAATACGGCAGTATGTGCGGATTAAAAATGGACATCAACTAACTTAAACTTTCACCCCTGACCTAACCTACAAGCCGTGTCCTTACCTACTTAACTACAGGGGGGCTAATGCCCCACTGCGACCCCCCTTACATAGCCGTAATCAAACAGACAGCTGGCCGGTATCATACATACACCCCTCCCCAAAATTTTTGTCTGCCTAAATACTCACCCACTCGGTTAACTTGCATAGCGCAACGTGTACTGCTTACCAGGACAGAAAAGCAATGAAATAATTTTTATTTGTGAGCGAAACAAAGTCACTAGGCCTGCCACTCGCATGGATAATATGAATTCTTCCAATCCGTATCTGTCATCACCGACACTAATTAGTGTATTTACAAGTGTTCAATGAACTAATGCTAATTATTCACTTAGACGGCTGTAATCTTAGCGATAAGGCTGAAAATAAAGTAGTTATGTAGCATGGCCGTCTTCTTATATACACCAGGTTACTTGTTTGGATAGAAAAAATGGCCCAACGTTTTATATTCTAAACATCATAATTATTTTTTTTCAATATTGGTTAACATTGTAGAGTGTAATTAAAGCTCTTCTTTTATTCATGGTGTTATAAACGATATGTTAGGGTAGAAAATTATGGTGGTCAACCCACCATTGCAGAAAAACTGGAGTTTTTGCCAGAAATCATTATTAAAGCCATTCAAAAGACCATAAAATACTTTGTCTTATTTTTACGAAACTTTTTTTATTATTATTATTATTAGGGTATTATTATTATTATTATTATTATTATTATTATTATTATTATTATTATTAGCAGCCAAGCTACAACCTTAGATGGAACAGCAAGATGCTATAAGCTCAAGGGCTCCAACAGGGAAAATTAGCCCAGGGAGGAAAGGAAATAAATTAATGATGAGAAAAAATTAATAAATCATTCTAAAAATAGTAACAACACAAAACATATGTCATATATAAACTATAAAAAGACTTATTCTATAATTTTACCATTGTTTTAATCCCTTTCCTCCTGTTGGGCCCTCAAACATTCTCTAACCCTATTGTATACCTATTAACTAGCATATTGGAAAGAACCCCTTCGTGAAATGCAGTTCTTTTGGGATTTTGGTGATTGACCCGGTCAATTAATTAATTTGACTAGAGAAATACCCTTAATTTTTCAATATTAATCTTACCCGGTGATCATGTAGCTGCAGCTCTGCTGCCCGACAGAAAAAACCTACGGGCGGGATACGCCAGCGATCGCTATACAGGTGGGGGTGTACAACAACAGCGCCATCTGTCGAGTAGGTACTCAGGTACTTCTTGTCAACAAAGAACCAATTTTCTCTCTGTCGTGCCACCGGCAAGACCTACTTGATACGCTGTTGTTTCTGGAGTTGATTTTCACGCTATTTGGTGATGTATTCTCTCTAGTTATTAGCTTTCGCTGTACAGGAGTTATCATCAATACCTTATCAAGCTTTATTGATTAGATTTTGGATTATTTGTTGACGACTTGGATAGATTTTGGATTTCCCCCTTTGACTAATTCAAGATGTCTGACCCTACTCAAGTCCCCAAGTACAGACAGTGTAGCGCTAGGGACTGTTCTAGGCGTCTTCCGAAGGCCTCTATAGATCCTCACACCGTTTGTTCCAATTGTAGGGGTAAAGCCTGTCAATTGGAAGATCGATGTGAGGAATGCGCTGGGCTTTCGGAATTCGATTTTCAAGAATTCCTTAAGAATGCACGTAGGCTAGAGAAGGATAGGATCAGGAGGAGTTCGTCTCGCTCTTTTGATTTTTCCTCTCCCCATGCCCCACAACCTATTCCTTCCCCTGTAGTGGTTACACCCGACCCTTCTACTAGCTCTCAGCAACCCTCGATGGCGGACATGATGCGTGCCATTCAGGCTCTTGGTGACAGAGTTGAGTCATTAGCGAATGACCGCAATCAACTCTTGGCCGACGTCAAAGAGTTGAAGGAGAAAAGTGCAGTGGGAAGTGTAGTGAGTGCAAGTGCTGTGAAAAGTGTCAGTGTTACGCATGAGGGTGCATCTGTTCGTGCCAGTCGTCCTCCCAGTCCGGGACCTCTTGCAAGCTCCCAAGCCCAGGGGAGAAGCAATGTCGAAGGACCAAAGGGTTCGACAGGCCTTGATCAGCGTACAGATGTACCCTCAGTGGTTGCGGACGTATCTTGCAGAGATCGTCCCACCCACAAACAGAGGAGTGAGCCCATTCATTCCTCGTCTGCGGAAGAAGTTTCTCGTCAGAAACGCTGGACCAAGGTCTCACGACCTTTCAAGCGCAAGGTCCCTTCCGAGCGAGTCCAACGGCCCAGGTGTAGCCACTGGGTCAGTTCGGACTCGCCGCAGTCTTCCGAAGACTGCACACCTCCCAAGAGAGGCAGAGTGGTTCCGCAGCAGGCAATCACTCCGTCTGTTGCCGCACCAACCGCTGTAGACCCTAAGTGGTCTTTGCTGCAGTCTATGCAGACTCGGCTAGCTTCCTTCATGCAGGAGTATCGTGCTGAGAAGGTTGACGCTGCACCCGTTAACCTACAACCTGCCACGGTTGTGCGCTCAGCAGACACTGCGGCTGCCTGCTCCCACACTCCGGCTGTGAGAGCTCCACCACCGATGCGCAGTCGACCCTGCCAGACGCATGTTGACGTTAGCCGACGTGCGGCACCCTCCGTTGACATGCGTGAGCTACCGCATCAGCAGTGGGAAGGTGCTGTCAAGCTGCCGTGTTTTGACGCAATGCGGCAGTCTCCGCAACCCACGGCAGTCCCCACCACGCACCACCACTCCGCTTTTGTTGTTGCCAGCTCTCAGACTGACCAGCAGCGGCATGATGTTGGATCCAGTGCAGCTACGCATGCACCCGTGCTGCCGGATTCAGCCGTTCAGCTTTCTTCTCCTCCTTTGCCGCTTCCTCCTCAGCATTCGGATGAAGGAATCTCTGATGACGACGAAGCTGCGCATTTGGACGATCAACACTCCGACATAGAGGAACCCAAGACTACGCCTCCCTCCTTAGACTTTAGGAAAGTCCTTGCCCTGTTTAAGGAGTTGTATCCGGACCAGTTTGTGTCTGCAGCCCCACGCTCACCTCCCTCTGAGTTCGCTTTAGGCATGCAGTCAGCAGCTCCTGCCTTTACGAAGCTCGTACTCGCGCGCTCATCCAAGAGAGCTTTAAGGGTACTGGGAGAGTGGTTGCAGGCCAAGAAGCAACTTGGGAAGACATCCTTCATCTTTCCACCGACCAAGCTTGCTTCCAAATCTAGCGTCTGGTATGCCACGGGAGAAGTTCTCGGCTTGGGAGTTCCTGCCTCTGCCCAGGGCGACTTCTCAAGTCTGGTAGACTCTCCCCGCAGACTGGCTATGAGACGCTCCAAGATTTGCTGGACCTTTTCGGACATGGACCATCTTTTGAAGGGAGTTTTCCGTGCGTTTGAGATCTTCAACTTCCTGGACTGGTGTTTGGGAGCGTTGAGCAGAAAGACCTCCCCTTCGGATAAGGACTCTGCCATGCTCATCATGTCATGCATGGACAAAGCCATTCGGGATGGGTCTGGCGAGCTTGCGGCTTCTTTCGTGTCGGGAGTTCTTAAGAAGCGAGATCACCTTTGCTCCTTCTTGTCGGCGGGGATCACACCATGTCAGAAGTCAGAGCTGATGTTTACTCCGCTATCCAAGTGTCTCTTTCCTGAAGAGCTGATCAAGGGGATTGCCGCCTCGTTGATCCAGAAAGATACCCATGACCTGGTGGCGTCATCCGCACGTAAAGTCACAGCTTTACCTTCCGTGCCTAGACCTAGGATGGACACACCAGCGTCTAGGTTCATTCCGCCCTTTCGTGGCAGAACCTCCAGCAGAGGAGGTACCCGTGCCAATAGTCAACGTGGCAAAAAGAAGAAGGGTTCCAAGTCCTCAAAAGGCAGAGTCTGACTGCCATCTTCTCCAGACAGCAGTGGGAGCCAGGCTCAAGAACTTCTGGCAGGCCTGGGAGAACAGGGGTGCAGACGCACAGTCTGTGAAGTTGCTCAGAGAGGGGTACAGGATTCCATTCTTGCGCAAGCCCCCTCTAGCAACAACTCCCATCGACCTCTCTCCCAGGTACAGAGAGGAGGACAAGAGGCTAGCTTTACAGCAAGAGGTGTCTTTCTTGCTACAAAAGGGAGCGGTAGTCATAGTCCGGGACCATCAATCCCCGGGCTTCTACAACCGTCTCTTCTTAGTAGCGAAGAAGACAGGAGGGTGGAGACCGGTGCTGGACGTCAGTGCTCTAAATGTCTTTGTCACCAAGCAGTCGTTCACCATGGAGACGACGAAGTCGGTGCTAGCATCGGTCAGGAAGGAAGACTGGATGGTCTCGTTAGACCTAAAGGACGCGTACTTTCACGTCCCCATCCACCCAGATTCCCAACCTTTCCTAAGGTTCGTCTTTGGGAAGGTGGTTTACCAGTTCCAAGCCCTGTGCTTTGGCCTAAGCACGGCACCTCTAGTGTTTACCAAACTGATGAGGAATATTGCCAAATCCCTGCATTTAGCAGACATCAGAGCCTCCCTCTATTTGGACGACTGGCTTTTAAGAGCTGCGTCAAGTCGTCGCTGTCTGGAGAATCTCAAATGGACTATGGATCTGACCAAGGAATTGGGTCTCCTGGTCAATATAGAAAAGTCCCAACTCGTCCCATCCCAAACTATAGTCTATCTAGGTATGGAGATTCAGAGTCAAGCTTTTCGGGCTTTTCCGTCGGCCCCCAGAATCAGTCAAGCCCAAGAATGCATCCAGAGCATGCTGAAAAGGAACCGATGTTCAGTCAGACAGTGGATGAGTCTAATAGGGACGCTTTCATCGCTGGACCAGTTCATCGCGTTAGGGAGACTCCACCTCCGACCCCTTCAGTATCACCTAGCTGCTCACTGGAGAAAGGACATGACGCTAGAAGCGGTCTCAGTTCCTATATCCGAAGAGATGAAGTCTGCTCTGACTTGGTGGAAGAACAGCATTCTTCTCAAGGAAGGTCTACCACTGGCTGTTCAGACCCCCCACCACCTTCTCTTCTCGGACGCATCGGACACGGGCTGGGGTGCGACACTGGACGGTCGGGAATGCTCGGGCACGTGGAATCCAGATCAAAGAGCACTACACATCAACTGCAAGGAGCTACTGGCAGTTCATCTGGCCTTGAGAAGCTTCAAGTCCCTCCTTCTAGGCAAGGTGGTGGAGGTGAACTCCGACAACACTACAGCCTTGGCGTACATCTCCAAGCAAGGAGGGACTCATTCGAGGACGTTGTTCGAGATCGCAAGGGACCTCCTCACCTGGTCAAGAGATCGAAAGATATCGCTTGTAACGAGGTTCATTCAAGGCGACATGAATGTCATGGCAGACCGCCTCAGCCGGAAGGGTCAGATCATCCCTACAGAATGGACCCTTCACAAGAATGTTTGCAACAGACTATGGGCCCTGTGGGGTCAGCCCACCATAGATCTGTTCGCTACCTCGATGACCAAGAGGCTCCCAAATTATTGCTCACCGATTCCGGACCCAGCAGCAGTTCACGTAGATGCCTTTCTTCTGGATTGGTCCCATCTAGACCTTTATGCGTTCCCCCCGTTCAAGATTGTCAACAAGGTACTGCAGAAGTTCGCCTCTCACGAAGGGACAAGGTTGACGTTGGTTGCTCCCCTCTGGCCCGCGAGAGAATGGTTCACCGAGGTACTGCAATGGCTAGTAGACGTTCCCAGGACTCTTCCTCTAAGAGTGGACCTTCTGCGTCAGCCGCACGTAAAGAAGGTACACCCAAGCCTCCACGCTCTTCGTCTGACTGCCTTCAGACTATCGAAAGACTCTCAAGAGCTAGAGGCTTTTCGAAGGAGGCAGCCAGAGCGATTGCCAGAGCAAGGAGGACATCCACTCTCAAGGTCTACCAGTCAAAATGGGAAGTCTTCCGAAGTTGGTGCAAGGCGAATTCAGTATCCTCAACCAGTACCTCTGTAACGCAGATAGCTGACTTCCTTTTACACCTAAGGAAGGTAAGATCCCTATCAGCTCCTACGATCAAAGGTTATAGAAGCATGTTGGCAGCAGTCTTCCGCCACAGAGGCTTAGATCTTTCCAACAACAAAGATCTACAGGACCTCCTTAAGTCTTTTGAGACCTCAAAGGAGCGTCGGTTAGCCACACCAGGTTGGAACTTAGACGTGGTTTTAAGGTTCCTGATGTCAGCAAGGTTCGAACCGCTTCAATCAGCCTCTTTTAAAGATCTCACTTTGAAGACTCTTTTCCTCGTTTGCTTAGCAACAGCTAAAAGAGTCAGTGAGATACACGCCTTCAGCAGGAACATAGGATTTACATCTGAAACGGCTACATGTTCCTTACAGCTTGGTTTTTTAGCTAAAAACGAACTCCCTTCTCGTCCTTGGCCCAAATCGTTCGAGATTCCAAGTCTGTCCAGTTTGGTTGGAAACGAACAAGAGAGAGTACTATGCCCAGTAAGAGCTCTTAAGTACTATTTAAGACGTACGAAGCCATTACGAGGACAATCAGAAGCTTTATGGTGTTCTATTAAGAAACCTGCTTTACCGATGTCGAAGAACGCAGTTTCTTATTACATCAGACTTTTGATTAGAGAAGCCCATTCTCATCTGAATGAGGAAGACCATGCTTTGCTGAAGGTAAGGACACATGAAGTTAGAGCTGTCGCTACTTCAGTGGCCTTCAAACAAAACAGATCTCTGCAGAGTGTAATGGATGCAACCTATTGGAGAAGCAAGTCAGTGTTCGCATCATTTTACCTTAAAGATGTCCAGTCTCTTTACGAGAACTGCTACACCCTGGGATCATTCGTAGCAGCGAGTGCAGTAGTAGGTGAGGGCTCAACCACTACATTCCCATAATCCCATAACCTTTTTTAATCTTTCTCTTGAAATGCTTTTTATTGTTGTTTTTGGGTTGTACGGAAGGCTAAGAAGCCTTTCGCATCCTGGTTGATTTGGCGGGTGGTCAAATTCTTTCTTGAGAAGCGCCTAGATTAGAGGTTGTGATGAGGTCCTTTAGTATGGATTGCAGCCCTTCATACTTCAGCACCTAGGAGTCGCTCAGCATCCTAAGAGGATCGCGAGGCTCAGTAAGGAAGACGTACTTAAAAAGGCAGAGTAATGGTTCAAGTCGACTTCCTTACCAGGTACTTATTAATTTTATGTCTGTTATTTTGAATAACTGCTAAAATGAAATACGGGATACTTAGCTTCTAATGTTAACATGTATGCTGGTCTCCACCCACCTCCCTGGGTGTGAATCAGCTACATGATCAACGGATAAGATTAATATTGAAAAATGTTATTTTCCTTAGTAAAATAAATTTTTGAATATACTTACCCGTTGATCATGAATTAAAGGACCCGCCCTTCCTCCCCATAGAGACCCAGTGGACCGAGGAGAAAATTGGTTCTTTGTTGACAAGAAGTACTTGAGTACCTACTCGACAGATGGCGCTGTTGATGTACACCCCCACCTGTATAGCAATCGCTGGCGTATTCCGCCCGTAGGTTTTTTCTGTCGGGCAGCAGAGCTGCAGCTACATGATCAACGGGTAAGTATATTCAAAAATTTATTTTACTAAGGAAAATAACATTTTTTAATCATTATACTTGAGAAATGAGCTTGTTAACACCCAGTTTTATTGTCTACTCATTTAACATGATCCAATCATAAACATCATTATTTGCCGTCATTCTAATATTTTTTCCTTGGCCGTGGCTTGCTTCTCTCGCAAATAAAAGTATACTCACTGTGGTATGTGAATGTGTTGCGCTCGCCAGTCGCACGGATCAGTATTAAATTATTTTAATTACCTATAATTTATATTATGTTTATTATGTTCCTCAAATTGCTTTTGCCATAAATAGCAGATGAGTGTCATAGATTGGCTGATCTCATTTTGGAAGAGCACCGAAAAAACCTAGTTCTATTAGAAACTACATAGTACCGATCTTCTTCAGTAATCTAGTATATTCAATAAGCATGTCAATTTGTTTCAATCATGAATCCTGACCCAACATGAAAATTAGTTATGGAGTGGCATGTGACTTGAGATTTTTCTTTCATTTCAGGTTTCAACTATAAGAATTGCCAGCAAAATGAATCGGCAAAGCAGTCCCCCAAGAGGCTTCAGCAAAATCCCGGCAGTTTCAATTATAGCAAGCAAGAAAACCTGTTGTCTATGATGACGACACGATAGGAATTGGCCCTTCCAGTGATGGAATACAAAACTCATCCCTTTACCCCCATGGACGTACCGGTACGTCCTTACAAAAAACTGCTGTTTACATTTTTTTTTGCATATTTTTGATAATTTTTTGAGAAAATTCAGGCATTTTCCAAGAGAATGAGACCAACCTGACCTCTCTATGCCAAAATTAAGGCTGTTAGAGCAATTTAAAGAAAATATACTGCAAAATGTGCTGGGAAAAAAATAACCCCCTGGGGGTTAAGGGTTGGAAATTTCCAAAGAGCCTGGGGGTAAAAGGGTTAGGTTATAGATTAAAAAGAATGGAGAAATGTTGATTCAAAAGCTCAAGATAGAGACGACTGGCGAAATCTAACCGAGGCCCTTTACGTCAATAGGCGTAGGAGATAATGGCAACGATTATTATAGAGTAATGAAAATGAGGTTCCATTTGAGAACCTTTTATTTGTTGATATAATTTGAATGATTGTATAAGACATTTATTACTACCATGTAATCATTTCGCTGATCTTAAATCTGTGTAAAAGATCCTTTATTTCCTGTTTTACACTAAAGTTCATAGCATTATTTAGTTGCTTTCATTATCATTGAGTTAAGAAAGGTACAAATATGTTTGAAAAAAGTCAGCAGAACAAGAAGAAATGAGTGAGGGGAAGAAAACAAAGACTGAAAGGAGTAGAGTTGGTGTTGCGCCAGACACTGAAAATCGTTGGTTCCGTGTGTTTTGAGTTTTATGCCTACGTCTTTTGGTGGCTCAAACTCTGTTTAGTTTTAGGCTGAAGGAACGTAGAGAGTAGAGGTCCCCTTTTTTTTGTTTTGTTTCATTTGTTGATGTCAGCTACCCCCCAAAATTGGGGGAAGTGCCTTGGTATATGTATGTATGTATGTATGAAAAAAGCATTCTTTTCATATTCTTGGATTAAAATTGCATTTCCATCGAAGACAAATTGATAGCGTTTCTTGCACGACTGTTCGGCTGGAAGTACATACATACATATACCAAGGCACTTCCCCAATTTTGGGGTGTAGCCGACATCAAACAAATGAAAAAAAAGGGGGACATTTCCTCTCTACGTTCCTCCCAGAAGACGAGTGACTCAAACGAGTTCGGGTGATAGGTTACTGCCGTTTACAAATGTAGATGTCACTCGAGTGGGGTTTTTTCATGGTGACTTTTCTCAAGCTGCACGGCTTTCCGTCCCTTTGCTATTTTGGTTACTTTCCAATAAGCTTTTCATCTTCTTTTGATATTGCTTGGATCCCTTAGGACTGGCCTCTGGAATGCCTAATGTCCATTGTGGAAATATTTGACGATCATATTGTTTATTGATAATAATAATGACATTATTAATAACTTTGTTTGCGGATGATACTGTACTGGTAGCAGACACAGAAGAGAAGCTTTGCCAATTAGTAACAGAATTTGGAAGTGTGTGTGAGAGAAGGAAGTTGAGAGTTAATGTGGGTAAGAGTAAGGTTATGAGATGTACGAGAAGGGAAGGTGGTAAAAGGTTGAATGGAGAGTTACTTGAGGAGGTGGATCAGTTTAAGTACTTGGGGTCTATTGTTGCAGCAAATGGTGGAGTGGAAGCAGATGTACGTCAGAGAGTGAATGAAGGTTGCAAAGTGTTGGGGGCAGTTAAAGTGTTGGGGGCAGTTAAGGGAGTAGTAAAAAATAAGAGGGTTGGGGATGAATGTAAAGAGAGTTCTATATGAGAAAGTGATTGTACCAACTGTGATGTATGGATCGGAGTTGTGGGGAATGAAAGTGATGGAGAGACTGAAATTGAATGTGTTTGAGATGAAGTGTCTAAGGAGTATGGCTGGTGTATCTCGAGTAGATAGGGTTAGGAACGAAGTGGTGAGGGAGAGAACGGGTGTAAGAAATGAGTTAGCGGCTAGAGTGGATATGAATGTGTTGAGGTGGTTTGGCCATGTTGAGAGAATGGAAAATGGCTGTCTGCTAAAGAAGGTGATGAATGCAAAAGTTGATGGGAGAAGTACAAGAGAAAGGCCAAGGTTTGGGTGGATGGATGGAGTGAAGAAAGCTTTGGGTGATAGGATAGATGTGAGAGAGGCAAGAGAGCATGCTAGAAATAGGAAGGACCTTGGATGACGCGGAGGTAGCAGCAGTAGGGGATTCATCGTTATGAAGCTTCATCTGTGGTGGATAATGTGGGAGGGTGGGCTGTGGCACCCTAGCAGTACCAGCTGAACTCAGTTGAGTCCCTTGTCAGTCTGGGAGGAACGTAGAGAGTAGAGGTCCCCTTTTTGTTTTGTTTCATTTGTTGATGTCAGCTACCCTCAAAATTGGGGGAAGCGCCTTGGTATATGTATGTGTGTATGTATGTATTAATATCTATAATGATGATATTAGTATAAGAAATATGGATGATTATGATTAGAATTCCGTAAGCATTGCATTAGGGTAGAAATATCTATAGTCAATTTTTTTTAAGCGAGGCAGATTTGCACCGACTCGCATCGGTGCCCTTTTAGCTCGGAAAAGTTTCTCGATCGCTGATTGGTTAGAATGATCTTATCCAACCAATCAGCGATCAGGAAACTTTTCCGAGCTAAAGAGGCAGCGCTGCGAGTCGGTGCAAATCTGCCTCGCTAAAAAAGATTGACTAATAGTGATATTTGTATATTTTTTCTTTTTGAGGTTCTTAAATAATAATTTGGTTTAAGTAGTTTAAAGCTTACAAAATTGTATCGGTTCTAATTCACAGCTTCATTTCAGGTTCCCGGCGTGTCGTCGTCGTCGTCGGCGCCCACTCGTGTCCGAGTATTGGGTTCTGTCGTTAGCCATCAGCCTCCTGAGAAAGAGATGAAGAAGGGTGGCGGAAACGACAGAATGCCAGTAGCTGGGTATATTGTTTTGGGTGGTCGTGGCTTTGCAACGGCCACGCACACACACTTGGCCCACACCGTTTTCACCGTGGCTCAAGACATATGAGACAGGCGGCGTGTACGATGTCATGAAGTCCATGAAGGATGTAGGATGAAAGAAGAGAAAAAAACCTTAATGATACATTGTCACAAGATGAGAAGAGCTCGCTCACTCTTTGAGTGTCGGTATAGAAAACTGGGGCGTGATTGAACCACGACCATAGATCCCTTGTATTGTATTAACCCTTTTACCCCCAAAGGATGTACTGGTACGTTTCACAAAACTCATCCCTTTACCCCCATGGACGTACCGGTACGTCCTTGCAAAAAACTGCTGTTTACATTTTTTTTTTTGCATATTTTTGATAATTTTTTGAGAAACTTCAGGCATTTTTCAAGAGAATGAGACCAACCTGACCTCTCTATGAGGAAAATTAAGGCCGTTAGAGCAATTTAAAAATATATATTGCAAAATGTGCTTGAAAAGAAACCCTGGGGGTTAAGGGTTGGAAATTTCCAAATAGCCTGGGGGTTAAAGGGTTAAGGAGTTATTGTTGATGGGCACCATAGTAAGTATAGGAATGTGATATCCGGTGTTCCACAGGGTAGTGCTCTTGGCCCATTGCTTTTCATACTATATATACATGACATGTGGTTTGGCCTAGAAAACAAGCTTGTTGCATATGCAGATGATGCTACTCTCTTTGCATCAATTTTATTTCCTGAATGTAGATCTGGGGTGGGTGGAATCCCTTAATAGAGATCTAGCTAGAATTAGTGCATGGTGTAAATTATGGGGAATGAAGTTGAATCCTAACAAAACAAAGTATGATTGTAAGTAGGTCAAGGACGGTGGCTCCTCAACATCCAGATTTCAGTATTGATAATGTTTCTTTAACTTTGAATGACTTTTAAGATTTTAGGTGAGATTCTTGACAGCAAATTTATTTTTGAGAAACACATTAGGTCTGTGTCTTTTCGGTGATCAATCTATTCTAAAAAAAGTTTTTTAATTCTTTCATTCTACCTTGTTTCGAGTATTTTTCTTCTGTCTGGTCTTCTGCTGCCGATTCTCATCTTAACTTGTTGGACAGAAACTTACGATCTATTAAATTTCTTTAGTTCCGTAACTGAAATACAAACCACGCTATTTAATAGGGGTATTACTTTCGGTGTAGCTGAAATGACGAGCCATTAAAATTTAACGAGGGTTTACTACCCCACTGCTAGGTAGCGTGGGTAGGGGAGGGTAGCTTGCTAACACCCCCCCTCCCCACACCCACACACACCTGTGCTTGAGCTCACTTTGCTCTCGGCTCGGATGGTAGTTGGACGTGTCTGCTCTTATTCTTGCCGCTCATTGGCAGCCTTTAATGCTTTTTTGCTTTCTCTTCGTGACAGGTTTGTGTGTGAAGTTGGCCTCTGCGATTATGCGCACCTGCCCTGGATTACCCGACCGCCCCTGCAGAACATTCATGTCAGCGGTCGAGACAGACCCTCACACCCTTTGCCCTTGCTGTAGAGGCCAATGGTGTGACAGAGATAATAAGTGTGGTGAGTGTAGGGCGTCGTCTACCTCCCAGTGAGAGAGGTTTTCGCAGCGACGTAAGAAGAAGTCCAGGCGGGACATTTCTCCTTCGAAGGTTTTTTTGAAAAAAGAAAAACCCAAGGACTCTTCTTCAGATGCCCAAACCTCCTCCGAAGCTCTCACTCGTTCGGTCTCTTTCGAGAGACCGTCGAGTGGTAGCGTAGACCATGGTACTGTTTTCCAAGCTTGGGGTTCGAGAGATGGCGTTGCCTCCCCTAGCGAGGCAGCTCCACCTCTCCCCCCGGGGGAGGATGTGGCACTAACCCATCTTTTGCAGCTTTGGTCTTCCTTGGGGCTCGAGGGTTCGCCCTCCAAGGAAGCATAACAGTACTTGACTACATCCGATTGGGTGCCGCTGTCAAGCAATCGCCGACTCTGGCAGAGGTTGATCCTCTGTCGATTGTCGACGTTGTGGTGTCAGAGGTATCCAATGCGGTATCTCCTAATACCTCTGCCTCTTCAAATCCCGCAGTAGCTGAAGGCTTAGTTTCTCCCGTTCCTGCTCAACCAACGAGGGAGAAACTAAGTCCAACAGTCTCTCCTGCTAGTGTTTCTCTCTCTCGGGGGAGTTCACTTACAGAGACTCCTCTTCGGAGGACTGCAGAAGGTCAGCTTGCAGATCCAACGGCCTCCAGAGGGCGTATTCGTCGCAAGGCTCACCTTTCCCTTCGCCAGAGAGGCCTTCCTTCACCTGCGGTGAGGAGGCGCCTATTTGGTTCATCATCTTCGCTACAGTCCGCCGCAGAGGAGCCTCGTCAGCGATCACCGACTGTTCCTGCTCTGGTCCTGGACCTCTCAGCGGATCGTTCGCGATCCCCTTCGGTGGAAGGTCGTCCTTTCAAAGGACACGTCGACCTTCCACCCTACAGACCTGCTGACCTGCCGTCGCCGTTCCTGAGGGCTGATGCGCGCTACACGCTTACGAAACCTGACTTACATGCTCGTCAGGCATCAAACTCTAATACGGGGCATCAAGGGCGTATGTGCCATTGCGCGCATACATTCCTCACGCGCCATGCTGATGATGGGCATGCGCGCCATGCTGATGATGGGCATGCGCGCCATGCTGATGATGGGCATGCGCGCCAGGCTTTGCCTAAGCTAGCGCGCCAGGCTTTGCCTAAGCTAGCGCGCCAGTGCTCACCTGCGCGACATCAACGTCCTGCACGCCAGCGCATCAGCGCTCTCCTATACGACAGCAATCTCCTGCGTGCCAGCGCTCTCCCGCTCGCCAGCACCCACGCACAGCGATCTTTTCTCCTGCGCGCCCATGATCTTCGGATCTGGGTGTTGTTGGGAAGTCGAAGGTGACTTCTCCTATGCGCCAACAGCTGTCTCCAGCGCGCCAACGCGCAGTCTCCTTCTGGCGCCCAGGAGGATACGTGCACGCGCCCATTTTCTCTTGTAGTTGACAGCCACCATGCTGACGCGCGTCCACAAGATGCACGCACAAGCTTCAACCGTGCACCAAGGATATCTCTCCTGCGTGTGCGCGCCCTACGACATCTGCTGGGGTGCGCGAACTCTCGCCCGAGTGTTCAACGCCCTGATCCTGTGCGCGAACATTCGCCCACGCTCGCCATCAGTCTCCTGTGCACTCTCCTGTGCACCCACAGTTACCCGCACTCGCTCCTACGCGCCATCATTCTCCTGCGCGCCCTTGCAATCACACGCGCATCAGCAATCTCCCCCGGGTATTCTCCATGGCGCGAGCACCATTACGCGCCCCCACACGAGAGTCAATACCCTCGTGCGCGCGAGGCTGCTGGACAACGCACGGCAAGGTCGCCATTGCTGCATTCCCTTCCCTACAAACGCATAACAGCGCGCATTGCGGTGGAAGGGAAACATCCAGAATGGTCCAGGATCCCTCTTTCTTTTCAGGCAAACCCACCTTTGGGAACTCCTCCCAGGGATCCGTCGATCCCTGTCCCTCCAGAGGGAGTGTCTGAAAGGGCGACTCAGTCAACAACCATGGTTCGGTGCACTAATCACAGCGGTTACGCAGGCTTTCAAGCCTGTTCTCTCTGAATTATGTCACAGATCCTCTACTCCTCTGAAGAGAAAAAGAGGAATTCCGGACGCGGTAGCTTCTCCGAGAGCTAAGTTGACTCCACGCAGGCCTTCGAGGCAGGTTCCTTCACCCCCTCAGACTTTTTCTCCTTCCCTGTCAGACGAGTACTTCCTTTCCTCTGGGGAATCACGTGAGGTGAGACGTTCCCCCATCGCACCAATGGGGGAAACCCCACCTCACGCTGAGAAGTCTTCCTGAGTAGGGGCTGGAAAGAACTTGCCACCGTCTATGTTGGAGTCCATCATCCTTCCCAGGAAGGAGTCGACTCGAAGACGGTACCAAAGTCCTCTACAAGACCTAAGACTGAGCCAACTAGCCACTCGGAGGACGTCCGCGAATCTCCCAAGAAGGGCCTTTGGGGACAGGAGACTTTGCTGCAAGCCCATCGTCAGGAGGAGAACTACAAGAGTCAGAGCATGCGTTTTGGCAAGTTCTGACTCTGAGGGCTTTCAATGGGTTTGCCGACCCTAGAGATCCCTCCTCGAGAGGGCAAGGACATGGTCTTGGACCGCGTATTTGGCACTCAAAAACCTTCCAAGGCCAGTGCGGCTCTGCCCTGGTCTCCGGGGGTTAAGAGTACCAGGGACAAGATCGCTGTACAGCTCTCCGAGTTGTCCTCCTCCAACCGTTCCAGTGCCGGCAACAAGCTTCTCCCACCTCCTCGCGTACAGCAGAGGAGGTACTTTGAGATCTTGGAGGCGCCTTGTTTAGCTCTTCCTCTCCACCATTCGTTGGGAGAGCTTACCAGGGGAGTCCCTCTTGAGAGAGACTCCAACCGGCAGGTCTCGATCTTGGCAACCGAGATCCTTAACCAGGAGAAGGTTGCGAAGTGTGCTATGCAAGCCACGTTGACATCTGGTTAGTGACCTTAAGTATCCTGATACGCTCGGAGGATTTCTCCAAAGAACGTACCGTGAAAGCTATGGAGACGTTCCTTCTCTCAGGCACTCACACGATCGAGTTTCTGACCCACCAAGTCTCGAACTTGTGGGCAAACACCATCCTGAAACGTCGGGACGCGGTGGCTGAGAGGTTCCATCAGAAGGTCTTTAGGACCGAGATCAATAGGCTCAGACATTCTTCCTTAGAAGAAACAAACCTGTTTGAGCCTAAGGATGTGGAACAGGCCACTGAGAGGTGGAGGAAGTCCCACCAAGATTCCCTCATTCATAGAGCTTTGACATCTAAGCCCTATAAGCCTCCAGCACCCCAGCAGTCCCGTCCGACCAAGACCACGAAACCAACGGCAGAAGCGAAGACAGTGGTGTCTAAGCCCTTTTCTGTCAAGGATAGGAAAGGCAAAAAGTCCTCCAGAGGAAGTAAGAATCCTAGAGGGAGCGGCCGAGGCCGCAAACGCTAGGACATGCAGGCATTTGTTGATCGAATGCCCCAATTATAACAACTTAAGGAATAGATATTTGTTTGAGGCTCGAGGTGAGGGTGGCAGGTTCATCCTTGCCAAAATTTTTGGAAATGATGTGTCCTACCATGCAAATGGCATTTTTAGATTTATTTCAGAAGCAGGTCTTCTGAAAAATATTTAACTTTTATGATTTTAATTGAATACTCTTTTATTTTTTATTTTATTTTATTTTTTATTTTTGTATACATACATTAAATGTTACCGACGTCAATGACCTCAGATGTCAGGATGCCTGAAAACTTTAAATCAATCAATCAATCCACCAGTAGGGGGATGCCTACAAAGTTGCGCAGACAGGTGGCAGCAACTCGGGGCCGATTCCTGGACGATTTCCCTAATCAGTCAGGGATATCGCGTCCCGTTCACAACATCTCTACCTCTCCTGACGACGAATCCAGTGTCATTGACCTCCCTTACCATGGGATCGGCAAGAGGCCAAGCCCTTCGGGCAGAAGTCCAGACCCTGTTGAAGAAGGGCGCTCTCCAAGAGGTCCTCGACGGGTCTCCAGGCTTCTTCAGTCGACTCTTTCTTGTAAAGAAGGCATCTGGAGGGTGGAGACGGCAGACACGGTCAGACTAGCAGTGAGACCGCAAGACTTCATGTGTACAATGGATCTAAAGGACGCGTACTTCCAGACCCCAGTCCATCCGTCTTCAAGGGAGTACTTAAGATTCAGCCTAGACAACAAAGAGTACCAGTTCAAGGTGCTGTGCTTCGGTCTCTCCACAGCACCACAGGTTTTCACCAGAGTGTTCACCCTAATATCTTCGTGGGCACACAGGATCGGCATCCGTCTCCTTCATTACCTGGACGACTGGTTGATCCTAGCAGACTCGGTGTCATCCCTTCTTCAACACCGGGACAAACTTCTGAGACTGCCAGGATCTGGGGATCATGGTAAATCTCAAAAAGTCCACTCTGCTTCCCACTCAAAAGACTGGTATATCTAGGCATGATTATAGGCACCAATCTCCACAAAGCCTTCCCATCAGACGACTGGATAGCAAGGCTCAGGAAGGTCGCAAGCCCTTTTCTCAGACGAGAAGAACTTCCAGCCCAATCGTGGTTACGTCTCCTCGGTCACCTTTCATCATTGGCTCGTCTAGTTCCCAACGGTTGCCTCAGGATGAGATCCCTCCCGTGGCGACTCAAGTCCCGGTGGAATCTAGGTTACGATTCCCTGGACGTCTTGATCCCTATGGGACCTGCGGAACGGACGAACCTCCAGTGGTAGGCGACAGACGAGAACCCATGAAGAGGAGTGGATCTTCTCGTCCTCCCCCCAGATTTGATGCTGTTTTCGGACGCTTCAAAGAAAGGGTGGGGGGCCCACGTACTGCACCACACGACCTCAGGCCTGTGGTCAGAATCAGAAAAGTACCTCCATATAAATCTCCCAGAGATGAAGGCCGTCGTCCTGGCCCTTCAACAGTTCCAACAATTCCTGGCGGGTCACTCTGTGGTGGTGATGAGCGACAACACCACAGTAATGGCTTACATCAACAAACAAGGAGGTACCTTTTCGAAGCAGCTATCCCATCTTGCAGTAGAGATACTGAGATGGGCCGAAGCCCACTCGATTCCACTATCGGCAGGCTTCATTCCAGGCAAAAGGAATGTGCTCGCCGACAATCTGAGCAGAGCGTCTCAAATAGTGAGTACCGAGTGGTCTTTGGATCATCTAGTAGCCAACAAAGTCCTGACTTTGTGGGGTTCTCCGACTGTGGATCTGTTCGCAACAGCCCTGAACTTAAAGCTTCCGCTGTACTGCAGCCCAGTCCCAGATCCCAAGGCTCCCTGGCAAGATGCTTTCCAACAATGGTGGGAAAACATGGACGTTTACGCCTTTCCCCATTCTTTCTGATGAGGAGGGTGCTCAACAAGACTAGAACATCGGTCAATTTCTCAATGACCCCCATAGCTCTGCTATGGCATCACGCGGAATGGTTTCTGGACCCTCTGCAACTCCTAACGGAACTATCGAGAGAACTCCCTCCACGGCAAGACCTGCTCAGACAACCACATGCCAACATCTTCCACAAAGCCGTAGCTCCGCTACTTCACACCTGCAGACTATCCAGCATCTCCTCGCTGAGAGAGGATTTTCGCAGCAAGTTGCTGTCAGGATGTCTGGACATCTGCGAAAGTCATCCGCAGCAGTCTACCAGACAAAGTGGAAAGTCTTCTGTGGTTGGTGTCATGGAAGGGGTATCTCTCAACTCGATGCCATTATTCCAACAATAGCGGAGTTCCTCGTGTATTTGCGAGAAGAAATGCGCCTTTCAGTCTCGGCAGTGAAAAAGCTATCGCTCAGCCTTAAGTCTAGCCTTCAGGCTGATAGGAATGGACATTTCTTCATCGCTGGAACTTTCTCTACTCATACGTAGTTATGAACTTACCTGCCCTCAGTTGGAAGTGAGACCTCCATGGAACGTGGTTCGAGTTCTCAGGTCTCTTAAGAGACCTCCCTATGAACCATTACGCCAGGCATCAGATCGTCACCTAACCTGGAAGACGGTGTTCCTACTAGCTTTGGCTTCTGCCAAGCGTGTTAGCGAACTTCATGGTCTCTCGTATAACATCGCCCATTCAAGGGGATGGGGGGAGGTAACTTTCAGCTTCGTCCCTGAGTGTATTGCTAAGACTCAGAATCCTGGAGTAATGGATCCTCGATTCGACTCCTTCCGGATTTCTAGTCTCCGTTCTGTAACAGATGACCCAGACCATCTCTTACTATGCCTTGTAAGGAGTTTGAGTCATATCTTGAAAGAACAGCTGCAGTCCGTCCTCATGTGCCAGCATTATTCGTCAGCACAGGGAGGACTAAAGTGGAGGGTCACCAAGAACACCATCTCGGCATGGATTCGTAGGGTGATTCATCTGGCCTTGAATCCAGATCCTCATCCGTCACGTCGCCCTAGAGCACATGATGTCAGGGGCATAGCTACGTCCCTGGCTTTCAAAAGAAATTTTTCAGTGGCGCAGGTTTTTCAAACTGGGGTGTGGAAGCGTCAAACAACCTTCACAGCCCACTACCTGCAAGACGTGACCCACAGGAGGTTCGATATGTTCTCTATCGGTCCTCTGGTGGCTGCACAACAGCTGGTCTAAACCTCAGGCTCCTTAATGGACAAGTAGCAGAAGGTTGAGGGCATTGTAACCTGGTTTTAGTCTGCATGAATGAAAAGGTTTGACTGGCCCTTATTCTTTTCTTCATCATCCCTTCTCTTGGGGAAAGCTGCATCCTGGGTTCTCTAAATAGCTGACCTCAACCACTGCAGGTAAACCATGTTCCCTTGTGTTCCTAGTATTAAGTTAATACTGTCACGTCCCCATACCCTGACGAGGTGGTATTGGGAAAGTCCTAGTCTACAAGTTTCCATCTAAAGAACTTCAGATCAACTTCCTAGGATGAGTCACACTTCATTATACCTTCACACACAGCTTGCGTAGGCCGCAGTCCTTGCGTAGCAAGGTTCTAGCGAGGTGCAGGGACTCCTTATTTCTTGGGTGATGACACACTCGAATAACGAGTCCCCGGGCTAAGCCTAAAGCCAGTACTAGCTGGGACATCCACGCTTCCTTATTGGTGAGTCACCCCTATTAAATAGCGTGGTTTGTATGTCAGTTACGGAACAAATGACAAATTCGTAGATAATTTGTATTTTTCCTAACCATACAAACCTTTGCTATTTAATCAAACTTGCCCGCCAGCCCTATCCCCCTTGAAGTCCTACCTCCAAGCAAAGTGAGCTCAAGCACAGGTGTGTGAAGGGGGGTTAGCAAGCTACCCTCCCCTACCCCCGCTAACTAACGGTGGGGGTAGTAAACCCTCGTTAAATTTTAATGGCTCGTCATTTCAGCTATGCCGAAAGTAATACCCCTATTAAATAGCTAAGGTTTGTATAGTTAGGAAAAATACAAATTATCTACGAATTTGTCATATTCCTGATCTAGATATTAATTTTTGGCACTTGTTCAATTAGTTCATTATGCGTGTTGCATAAGATTTTTCATAATTCTGACCATCCTTTACATTTAGATCTTCCTGGACAGTTCCATCCTGTTCGTAATACTAGGCAGGCAGTTAATTCTAATAGTCTGGCCTTTTCCATCATGAGGCTCAGTACTACACAGTATTCTAGAAGTTTTATTCCAGCTGTGACCAAGTTGTGGAATGATCTTCCTAATCGGGTAGTTGAATCAGAATTTCGAAGGTTCAAAGTTGGAGCAAATGTTTTTATGTTGACCAGGCTGACATGAGTCTTTTTATAGTTTATATATCACATCTGTTTTGATGTTACTGTTTTTAGAATAATTTATTGTTAATTTTTCCTCATCGCTTATTTCCTTATTTCCTCACCGGGATATTTTTCCCTATTGGAGCCCTTGAGCATATAATAATAATAATAATAATAATCTTTATTTCAGCAAAAGCCATATACAGAGTTACAATAAGGGTACAGTGATCCTACACTTTTGACATCGGTAAAAAAAAAAAAAAAAAAGATGAGATATGCAATAATATCAGTGATATATTATAAACATCAATTAGCAGGTTGACCACAGAGTTCTAAGGACTGGATAACAAACTCACAATAGAATTAACGCTTAACAATGATGATAACATACATATCAGCAAACAAAAAGAGAGGGAGAAAGCAAAAAAGAAAAAAAAATGGAGATGACAATGATAAATATGTTGGAACAGAAATTGCTTTTCCAACTAGGGTCGTACCTTGGCTAGTAATAATAATAATAAAAAGTGTTTTATCTACCTCCCTTTTCTGTGTCTGTCAGATTTATTTTGGTTTTGATGTGCTGTACAATATGCCTCATTGTCCAGTCATTGGTCTGGGGAAGAAAATATTCAGCTCCTGTATGCCCTGTCATGAAGTGATATTGTTTTATTTATTCAGTGGACCTTGTTTTAAATGGAAATGGTTCTCTCTCCAGGCAATCTTCCCCGTGTGTAAGGGCCAATTTGTAATGCCATAGCCTCTGTACCATGGTCTTCCGCTATCTTGGGTTAGAGGTCTCTTGCTTGAGGGTACACTCGGGCACAGTATTCTATCTAATTTCTCTTCCTCTTGTTATTTAAGGTTTTATAGTTTTTATGGGAAATATTTATTTTAATGTTATTACTGTTCTTGAAACATTTTGTTTCCTTGTTTCCTTTCCTCATGGGGCTATTTTCCCTCTTGGGGCCCCAAGGCTCTCTGGCAAGATGCTTTCCAACAACGGTGGGACAACATCGACGTTTACGCCTTTCCCCCATTCTGTCTGATGAGGAGGGTGCTCAACAAGACCAGAACATCGGTCAATCTCTCAATGAACCTCATAGCTCAGCTATGGCATCACGCGGAATGGTTTCCGGACCTTCTGCAACTCCCAACGGAGCTACCGAGAGAACTCGCTCCTGCTTTTCCAACTAGGGTTGTAGCGTATCAAGTAATAATAATAATAGAGGATTCAAATCACTCAGAGGCGAGACTAAATGTCATGCCAAAGCTTCGTTGGATGCATTTTAATTTCATTTCACGCTTGCAGCGCACTCACGCCTATTAGTGAGTTGCAAGTGTTATCTGACAAAGTTCTGACTGCTAACGTGCTTCCTCCTCCTGTAATGGACTCGGGGGAGGTTTCCCATTCACAGATCAGACTTGAGTGGGCGAAGTCTCAAAATCTTGGGAGACCATAAACTCAGAAACTTTATACATATGCTTTCATTACTTGGCTGGCAGTCTTTGAAGCAAATCCATATTTATCTCAGATTTTAGATGGATTTTCTATGTTCCTAAAGCTTCATTCAGTACCTCCCTTTTCACCTTAGAAAGCTGTACTAAAGTATATGTCAGTTACTATAATTTTATTTTATTTCATAACCGTGTTTCAAAGTAAAGTGAGATGACTTCTTTCCTGTGTGAATCTCGCTTGGCATTCATTGTCTTCTTCATTTCTTGTTTTTAATCATGATTTCTTTTTATTTTCATCATTTATATTATTATTATTATTATTTGCTGAGCTACAACCGTAGTTGGAAAAACAAGATGCTATAAGCCCAGGGGCTCCAACAGGGAAAATAGCCCAGTGATGATGAATGTTTAGGTTTCACATACTGCACTAGTAAATTGTCCTCTATTGGTCATCTGTAAGCCATGAAATTTGTTGCCAAGAAATAAGCTATGGGATTTGCTCTTAAGACCCAATCCAGGGAGAACTTCAAGTCAACAAAGTGATCCATTGGTTGCTCTTACCTTGCCGTTTCTCATGAAGGGTATTTCTGTGTTCTGTTCCAGACACTACTCTGTTGTTATGGCTTCCTCTTGCCTCTCGCTCAAGGATAGTTGCCTGTTGTCTCTGTTGAGGAAGACTGTTTCTTACTGGAAATGTGTGAAGGAGACCCTGTTTATCTCTAGATTATTATTTGAGATATGCACTGTGCTCACTTCTGTTTTAAATTAAGTTTGGGGCTCTTTGTACTTCTTGGAATTGGCCTCTGCCTTAATACCTTCTCGTAAATTTTGTCCTTCTGGTGCACGAACCCCTCCCTCACATGGATGATTCTTCCTCGTCCGAATTGGACGAGGTTAGTGCGACTTCCATGAGAGACTCGGTGCGTTCCGTTGTTTCAGCTGCCGTCACTACGGTGGCTGCTCTATCAACTGTTACAGCTACACCTTCCTTTTCAGGTACGCCTCCGGTTTCTGTCCCTCCTCCTTCCCTGGTTGAGCCGGGCGAACCAACACGTCCTAAATTCTCATCTACCTTGGAAAATAGGTTCCTGTTGGAATACATGAAGGCCTGTATGGAAGGGACCCAAGAATACTCAAGAAGGATTGGTAAAGCCTTACAGGAGAAGATTAAGGCTTTGAAATCCCCAGAGGATCCTTTTAAGTCTTAAGGTTTTACCTTCTCAGCTTCCCTCTTACACGCAACAGAGCCCTTGGAGGTGTGCGGGTCATGCAGTGCTTTCAGAGGGTATTTTTCATATTGGAGAGGGGCTAAGCTCCAGTCCGGTGGCTGATCTGGAATTTTATCCAGATATAGAGGCCTACCCCTTTTGATATGATAGGTTAGCTGAAGGTGGCCCGTGGGGACGACACTATCCCTAAGAAACGATTCTTCTAGTTCACACCAGAGCGCGGCATCTGGCAGTGAAGGAAATAAAGACACTAGGGTTTATTAGCACACAATTAGGTGCTTTTACTGAAAGGTTGGACACTTTTATAGCATCCGACACAATGGTTTTTCCCTTTGCTTTGAAAGCCTTTTTGGCTGTGGAAAAGGCCTTCAAGAAGAGCAAGTCTCTTCCGGTCTTGGAAGAAGGGAAATCTGTGTCACTCGTTCTTCCCTTTGACACTGAACACTGGTTGGGTAATTGAGTTTATTTTTGCTGAAGGGAAATTAGGTAAGGATATAGCCAGCCGGCAGTTAATGAAAGACTGCTGAGAATTCCGGCACACCTACTTAAGGTGGAATTGGAGGCTAGGGAGAGACTATCAGCTTTGATGTCTCTTCAATGCTTTGTAGAATTGATGATTGGTAATCCATTGATGCCCCTGCCTTTTCGCTATTGACCAAGATGCACATGGCTACTTTTATGAAGCATGTTTTAGCTTCCGGGTTCGGTCGTCTTGAACCGAAGCGTCTTATTGACGCCTGTATTTGGGCTAAAGATCTTTTTCCACGGAATTTAATAAAGAAGATCTTGGATAAAGCGGGAGCAGAACATGGGAGTCTTTTCCGGAGATGGGGAAGATCTCAAAAAAGGGAATTTATTCCTGAGTTTGGCCCTCAACCTAAGAGGGTCCGTCCACCAACATACCTTAGGAGGCCCTTCATCTCTGCTTTAGGTAGTGCTTTGCAGAATCTTTTCACTGTTCCTCGCCCAGTGACTTCAAGGTTCCCAGCTTTCAATCCTGGATTTGAACAAGGACCTCGTCCATTCGTCCCTCCAAGACTGAAAGAGGGTGTAGAGGTCATAGGCTAAGGAGTCAGAGTCTCCGAAGTAACGGGAACTAAGGGCACGCATCCTCAACCAAGCAATGAGGATACTCCAGTAGGGGGAAGACTGTAATGGTTCAAGGACAGATGGCTGTTCAGTCCTTGGCGACAAAGCATGATTTCCAGCGGTTTAGGCTGGAAATAGAGACAAACCCCAAGGATCAAGAGATTTTTCCAGAAATCAACACCACATCTGGAACAATATGTGCAGGACCTTTAGGGAAGAGAGTTATCCGTTGTACGAAATCTATGAAATTTCGAGGTCGTCTATTCTGCGTGGCAAAGAAAGTTTCGATAATTCCTCGAACTATTCTCAACTTGTCTCATTTAATTCTATTCGTTCTTTGCGACAAGTTCTGGAGGCTGACTATTTCGCAGATACGGACCTTACTACTTCGGGGGGTTTACACCGTCTCTATAGATCTTACTGATGCTTATTTGCATCTTCCGATAGGTCGACACTTCTCCCCCTACCTTGATTTCAGACTAGAAAGAAAGGCTTATGTATTCAGAGCTATGCCATTTGAGCTCCCTCAGCAAGGGAATGCACAGAAGTAACATATCATGCGGCAAGATTCCTCCAATATCTAGGATTCCAAATAAACTTCCAGAAGTCTAGGCTGAACCCGGTTCAAGGGTTCCCGTGGTTAGGGATTCGTTGGAATCTAAAGACTCATGCCCTCTCTATTCCTTCTGCCAAGAGGAAGGAAATAGCCCGGTCAGTTCGGTCTTTCTTCTACTTGAGAATGACCACCAGACGTCAGGAAAGGGTTATGGGCTCATTTCAGTACGTTTCTATAACGAACCCTCTCCTCAAGGTCAGACTCAAACATGCAAGTAGGGTTTAGAAGAAAGGAGCTTCCACAGCTCCCCGCGATCATCAGAAGACGACCCCGGAGTTGCTTCGACGGCAACTCCGTCAGTGGTCACATGCCAGGAGTCTTTCCAAGACGGTTCCGTTGCACTTTCCTCCCCCTACAGGGATTCTGCCTACGGACGCCTCACTGGACGGTTGGGGGGGGTCATGCTCCACTCAAGAAAGTGCAAGGTCGTTGGTCCCAGTGTCAAGCAATTCCATTTCAATATTCTGGAGATCAGGGCAGTCTTCTTATCCCTACAAAGTCTACTTTTTTACAAAACAGCATTCATTTCTGTCTTGTATTAGAGAGCAGAGTAATAGTTCATTGCATCAACAGTCAAGGGTCAAGATCTTCTCAAATAAACCATGTACTGATTGCCATTTTTTCATTGGCCCTGAGGAAGAGGTGATTTCTGTCTGCCTCTCACCTTCACGGAATCCGGAATGGGGTGGCAGAGTCTCGAACACATCCTCTAGAGACAGTATGGTCTCTAGACGAATCATTCCCTTTCGTGCAGGAGGAAGTCCCAGGTCTTCAAGTGGACCTATTTGCAACGAGCCTCAACAAGACGCTTCCCAATTAAGTGGCACCATATGTAGATCTAGAGGTGATAGGCATGGATGTGTTATTCATGAATTGGATTTATTGGGAGAAGATTAATGTATACCCTTCAATCTTCTCTTGAAGGTGCTAGGCGAATTCTGATCGTCCAGGTGGACAGCAGCCCTGGTTGCTCTTTGGCCGAAGAGCAACTGGTATCCTTTGGTGACCTATTGAACAGGCTGATACCTCTACCCAGCCCGAGCCTGTCTCAAGAAATACAGAGGACAACGATCTTCGCTTCATCCCAATAACTGAATGCCCTTCTTCATGATTTTTTCGCATTAGCCCTAGGAAAAAAAGATTTCAAATTCAACGGGACAAATTTGCATTTACGGAAAATTATAAAACTTCCACTACTTTGAATCGGTATGAAACTTTGTGGAAGAATTGGGTTCAATTTATGGAAGATAAAAATCGTTCTTCTAAATCTATGGATTTTTGTTTTGGCTTTCTGATCGACTTACATGCGAAAGATTTAGCATCCTCCACGATTGCGTCATGCAAGTCGGCCCTAGCTGGACCCATTTTATATGTTTTTGACATAGATTTTAACTCTGTCCTCTTCGCCACGATTCCGAAAGTTTGCGCTAGGTCGGGACAAGCAGTTCCGCCGAGGCCGATCTCCAGGTTATTGGATAAAGTTTTATAACTAGCTTTGGAAGTTGACGATCAAACGGTGTCTTTCCGAGTTTTATCTCAGAGCGATTTTTCTGATCGCTATGGCTTCTGGTACTCTGGTTAATGAACTTATGGCTCTCTCTAGAGATGAGGGTCACATAGAATTTACAGACAATGGTGAAGTTAATTTATACTCTGATCTTACCTTTTTGGCTATGATAAGCTACCAACTAAACATTGGTGGCCATGAAAAATAGTTCCCCTCGGAAGTGTTCTCACCCCTTGTTTAGTACAGTATTTAAAGACATACCTGGACCGGACGAAAAAGGTTAAACCGGGCCAATTCTTTAGACGGTCGGTTCGTAGTTGTCTTAAGACATATCTGGACAGGACGAAAAGGTTAAACCGGGCCAATTCTTTAGACGGTCGGTTCGTAGTTGTCTTAAAACATATCTGGACAGGACAAAAAAGGTTAAACCGGGCCAATTCCTTAGACGGTCGGTTCGTAGTTGTCTTAAGACATATCTGGACAGGACAAAAAAGGTTAAACCGGGCCAATTCTTTAGAGGTGAGACGGTATGTTCGGAGTTGTCTTTGAAACAACTGAGAGCAATATTGGCTTATTTCCTTTGAAGAGCAGACCCCGCTAGCATGCCGTTGGGTCATGACCCTAGGAAAGTGGGATCATCTCTGAACCCCTTTCAATATATGTCATTTGAAGCTTTATAAGCTTATCCTGGTTGGAAGTCCACCAGGGTGTTCTTTGAGCATTATATGAAGCAATTGGATGAAGTTCAAGTTGTGGTGACAACAGGTAATATAAAACCTGCTGCAACGACGTAGGCCTCAAGTGCGTCCTTGGGCATTCTTCCAGTTTATTTTCTTTAACCCTTTTACCCCCAAAGGACGTACTGGTACATTTCACAAAACTCATCTCTTTACCCCCATGGACGTACCGGTACGTCCTTGCAAAAAAATGCTATAGAAATTTGTTTTCATATTTTTGATATTTTTTTGAGAAAATTCAGGCATTTTCAGAGAATGAGACCAACCTGACCTCTCTATGACAAAAATTAAGGCTGTTAGAGCAATTTAAAAAAAATATACTGCAAAATATGCTGGGGAAAAAAATAACCCCCTGGGGGTTAAGATTTGGAAATTTCCAACGAGCCTGGGAGTAAAAGGGTTAATAAGTAAACAGTCTGTTTTTGCTTCATGATTTACATTAAACAATTTCAAATATTTTAAAATTCAGGATTCATTTTGGTTTCTCTGAATTTTATAAGTGTACCTATGTGGGCTTACTATTCCTATTTCAGAACCGAGTTCAATATAACTAATATAACTCGGTTTCTTTGGTTGGGTTTGACACTTTAGCATGTAGCCATATACGGCAATATTCTCTATCGTAAAATCTCCTTAAGGAGTTGCATCTATCCTCGTCTCCCCTCGTGTTAACTTAGGTATAGAATTTTATCAGGAATATATTTTGGTGTACACTGCTAGATCATAATGCTGTTCATATATACTGTATTAAAATTTGCTCAAATAGATGGTCTAATGAAACTGATATAATGGCTGATTTTATTGCTAGACTTGATTCCTAGTAGAATTACACTTAGCATACTATAGTTAATTTCTACCAACGCTGCACATTAAGAATCTATTTAACAATGAGTATTAGTTCTTCAATGATTACTCACTATCGTGTTATTGGTAATATGTGTTCTTCACAACATACAGGGAGTGTTCTTCACCACAGAGATGGTGGTTAGAGGGTCACAGATCTTTCCGTTTAGAACTACCATATTTACCAAATCAAGTTAAGTTTGGTTTCTAAGGTAGAAATTTATGATTATACTTCATCGTATAAGTGGTGAGCCTCCATTTATGACAGGGTTTTTTCCATGGAGAAGCCTCACACCGAGTATGAATAATTCTCTGGTACACTTCCATCAGGACGACATGGTTAGAGCCCAAAAAAGGGATTTTGACATAGGAAAAATCTATTTTTGTTTGAGATAGCCATTTCGTCCTGATGGCCCACCCGTTACGTCCTACTTTTCCCCGCCCCTATGCTCGTTGGAGGCTTATATTTCACAGTAGCTCAGCTGCAACGTGGAATGGGAAGCAGGTGATAGGATATGTAATGGTTCCTTATTTATCCTTCCCCATTGTGGATTAGACTGGATAAGGTCTATTTGAGGTGCGGATATCTATGGTTATCTTAGGATACGTCCCTGATTATATACGATATCTTTGGATAGTCGTTTCCGGGGGTTGGAACCCTGTGATACCTGACAGTAATTCTCTCGTAATATCAATCGCAGAAATATTATACGGTAGAAATTGCCAAGAGGAACTTCCATCAGGACGACATGGCTATCTCACTCGAAAATAGATTTTTCATACATCAAAATCCCTTTTAATGTGTAATTGTTTTTGGCGAATTATTGTAGCGAGTCATGTTCTGAAGGTTGGGAGGGATCATGCTGCAAATACATCACTTTAAAGTCATTAGAATATCATTTGCAGGTGTTGTGCCTGGAATGTGGTGTATTTTCCTTTTCTTCACTGGTATATGACAGTTTATTCCTGTAATACATACCTAGGAGATAGTGCCAACCAGGATTTTGAAGCCTGTATTTTGTGAACATTTTGATTACAGGAAGTTGGCTTTCATTGTTTCTGTGGAAGATACATACATATACCAAGGCACCTCCCCCAACCCTGGGGGGCAGCCGACATCAACAAACGAAATAAAAACAAAAAAGGGGACCTCTACTCTCTACGTTCCTCCCAGCCTAACAAGGGACTCAACAGAGTTCAGCTGGTACTGCTAGGGTGCCACAGCCCACCTTCCCCCATTATCCACCACAGATGAAGCTTCATAATGCTGAATCCCCTACTGCTGCTACCAAGGTATCTGGAAGATACCTTGAGGTAATTGTGTTTTTAGTTGTGATTTTTTTCTCCTCTCAAATATGCTGCTGTTTTGAAGTCTTACTTGTATAAAGTACATCCACAAATTGAGACCTTCAATACTTCTATTTATTCCACTTTTAATTTTCCCTCATTGACCTTACAAATTTAGTGAACACAAATCAAGGCTTTTTTTATTTGAAATTTAGACCTGTATGTTAAGGGCTAACTTTATTCAATAATTATAGAGAAGTCTGGGTCTTCCAGACTTGAATACTGAAACTTCAAAGAAGAAATAAGAGACGAGAATATTTTTCTTGCATTAGTACAGATAATTAACTCTTTTACCCACAGGCTCTTTGGAAATTTCAAACCCTTAACCCCCAAGAGGTTATTTTTTCCCCAGCACATTTTTCAGTATATATTTTTTAAATTGCTCTAACAGCCTTAATTTGTGTCATAGAGAGGTCAGGTTGGTCTCATTCTCTTGGAAAATGCGTGAATTTTCTCAAAAAATTATCAAAAATACAAAAAAAAAAAAAATTTAGCATTTTTTTGCAAGGACGTACCGGTACGTCCTTTGGTGGCAAAAGGGTTAACATTTATGCTATACTGTACCACTATCCCTCCGTCTAGGCAATGTGGCAGTTAGCAATGTGAGTCCCGAGTAGGCCTAAGAGTCTTGGAAACAAAACAAATTTTTTTAGTAGTAGGTGTCGGTGGGGTAGTCCAACTGTATTCTCTAGGGCCTGTCACGGCCCTCCCCTTTGATGAAGGGATTATCTAAATGGAAGACAGCCTGTGAATACTGGTTTTCACACGCCCTTTGTTATATACACGACACCCACAAGGTGACCGCGCGAGGGTTGTAACCTCTGCATTCCATGCTTTTATCTTTCTCTAGTATATTTGTAAGATTTATATTAGAAAAGTGTAAAGAAGGACCCTTTTCACCGGGCGTCACAGGTCTCTCCCCAGAAATAGATTTTTCCTTCGTCAAAATCCCTTATTTCAATACTTGATTTGGACTCGCGGGATCCCGCACAAATTTCCACTCATGGAGGTTCAGGGATGCAACTTTAAATGTCTTGACTTACAATTGAGATGCGATGTAAGGGAAGGAAGGCTTTGGTATTACCGGTATAACGGCCCAGCATATTCGCTGGCGGCTGACGCCCTTCACCTTACGAAGATCTAGTTCAGTACAATATTTCTCTAGTCTTGGGCAGTGCCATAGCCTCTGTATCATGGTCTTCCACTGTCTTGGGTTAGAGATCTCTTGCTTGAAGATACACTCGGGCACACTATTCTATATTGCTTCTCTTCCTCTTGTTATTTTTAAGTTAAGGTTTATATATGAACGATTTTAATGTTATTGTTCTCAAACTTCTTTTGTAGTTTTCCTCATTTCCTTTCCTAACTGGGCTATTTTCCATATTGGAGCCCTTGGGCTTATAGCATCCTACTTTTCCAACTAGGTTTGTAGCTTAGTTAATTCTAATAGCCAGGCCTTCTCCATCATGAGGCTCAATACTACATAGTATTCTAGAAGTTTTATTCCAGCTGTTACCAAGTTGTGGAATGATCTTCCCAATCGGGTAGTTGAATCAGTAGAACTTCAAAAGTTCAAAGTTGCAGCAAATGTTTTTATGTTGACCAGGCGGACATGAGTCTTTTTATAGTTTATGTATGACATATCTGTTTTGACGTTGTTACTGTTTTGATATACAGTACATACATACATGTACCAAGGCACTTCCCCCAATTTTGGAGGGTAGCCGACATCAACAATGAAACAAAACAAAAAAGGGGACCTCTACTCTCTGCGTTCCTCCAGCCTGACCAGGGACTCAACCGAGTTACTGTTTTTAGAATGATTTATCCTTGGTTTGTTCTCATCATTTATTTATTTCCTTATTTCCTTTCCTAACTGGGCTGTTTTCCCTTTTGGAGCCCTTGGGCTTATAGCATCCTGCTTTTCCAATTAGGGTTGTAGCTTAGCTAGTAATAATAATGATATTGGGTCAGATTGATATTGGCTGTTTTTGCTTTTAATTAAAAGGTTAAGAAGCTCTTATTTCAAGATTTAAGTAATGTGAATTATAATTATTGCAATGGTTAATCTTGTACTAAACAGTACTGTATGATGAACTTCCATCATTTAAAGTTAATTTTTCATGAATGCATTGCGTAAAAGAATTTTATGGTTTTCTGTTACAGTTTTCCTTCTATTATTTTCATTTCATGAAGTAACGCAGCTTTCATAAGAAACTGTATGTTTTTTTTTTGTCACAGTTTCATTTTATTCCATATTTATGTTCTACAAATATTTATATTACAGTAGCCCCAGTTATATTTCAATAATGAAATCTGTTTTTATGGTTTAGGCAGTTTACTTGGGAGCACGAGTTTAAATTTTTTGCTGTCTTTATTGTTTTTAAATAACTATACTTTCACAGATCTGCTTTGATGAGGGAATTTTGTCCCTTGAATGAAGTTACTAGATTATAATTTAGCAAATGCATTAACACAATTGAGTGATTTTGGTGCTTGTATTAAGTAATGTCATCCTGTTTGCATAAAAACTTGAGTTACATGTCGTAGTAACAAAACTCTATGGTAACTGGAGCGCCTATACTGAATTTTAATTTGATATATATTAATAGTTTTTTCAAAGTTTAGCAACAAAAATAATGTACTGTATTCTGTAAATGATTGCTCTTTCATTTTTTAATATATTTTAGTAAGTTGTCTTAAAATTTTTCCAAAGTTTAGCAACAAAAATAATGTACTGTATTCTGTACATGATTGCTCTTTCATTTTTTAATATATTTTAGTAATTTGCCTTAAATTTTTTCCAAAGTTTAGCAACAAAAATAATGTACTGTATTCTGTACATGATCGCCCTTTCATTATTAATGTACGTTGATTTTTTTTTTAATAAAATGTGTTCTGTGTTTGTTATTCTCTCTCTCTCTCTCTCTCTCTCTCTCTCTCTCTCTCTCTCTCTCTCTCTCTCTCTCTCTCTCTCTCATATATTGCAAACCTATTAGATATATAAACATCATTAGTACAAATTGTCAAGACCTTAGTTCTGAAACTGAATGCTCTCTCTCTCTCTCTCTCTCTCTCTCTCTCTCTCTCTCTCTCTCTCTCTCTCTCTCTCTCTCTCTCTCTCTCTCTCTCTCTCTCTCTCTCATATTGCAAACCTGCTATGTATATAAACATTGTTAGTACAAATTGTCAAGACCTTAGTTCTGAAACTGAATGCTCTCTCTCTCTCTCTCTCTCTCTCTCTCTCTCTCTCTCTCTCTCTCTCTCTCTCTCTCTCTCTCTCTCTCTCTCTCTCTCTCTCTCTCTCTCTCTCTCTCTCTCTCTCTCTCAAACCTGTCAGATATATAAACAGTGTTAGTACAAATTGTCAAGACCTTAGTTCTGAAACTGAATGCTCTCTCTCTCTCTCTCTCTCTCTCTCTCTCTCTCTCCTCTCTCTCTCTCTCTCTCTCTCTCTCTCTCTCTCTCTCTCTCTCTCTCTCTCTCTCTCTCTCAGAAGAGCCATGTATGTGCACAAAACATTAATTACAAAGGCCATTTTTATTTAGCAGCACAATCTATCTCCTGATTACCAAATTGAAACCCGAGTGTCTTTTTGTTCATTGTATGGTGTCTTGGTGCAAGTGACTTGCACCAGTGTGACAGGTGATATTTCTCAAAGTTTCTTACTAGAGCTTTCAAGTGAAACTATTGAGACTTTTTGTTTCCTTTTGTCCGCAATGATGTCGCATGGCAAACCCATCAGTCATATTTAGCCTTAATTCAGTGTGAAATTGCCCCAGGTGTGAAACTTCTGAAGTCTTGATGAAGGAAAAATGTTGTATGCTCTTAAACAATTTTAACTTTTTTTTTATTGTTACTTCTAAGCCACCTAATAATTTTCCCTATAACCTTCAGGTCAAGACTTGCCTTGATTTTTAGGCTATACTTTTTCTGGGAAATTTTAAACTGCAATTTTAAAACTTGTCAATTAGTATTATGGTAAATTGACACAATATTAGTATGTGTCCAATGCTGACTTGGTAAGAATTTATCTCCAGGTTTCTGAATATTGTTTTTATCATCCTGCCTTGAATTGATTTCTTTAAATTGTTTCATGTCAGAGTTGTATGTATATGAACTATCCTGTTTTTCACCTTGTATATTATTTGTATATTGATTGTCACAGCATTTGTGCTGTATGCTACAGCAGATGAAGTCTTCTGATATTGTCTTTGTCTAAATTTTAATGGTTATTGGAGATGTCAAATGTTTATGCCTCCTTTTGAGGGAGTTTCTCATCCCTCGATAGCATTTTGAAACCTGTCAGTTCTTGGACAGTTTACCACTGGTGTCTTGTGCAGCAGAAATCATATCAGACCAAGAAAGATGAGCAATTGAACTTACTTCTAATCTCGTGTTTCATTTCTGCGCTGGGATTCTTTCATCCCCTTGTGAATGTTAGAGAATGTATACTGCAACTGGATGCTCAACTTGTGTATTCATTATGTTTTCTTTTGCTATGAATCTCTTCCCATGTTTTGGACCACTGCTTCAGGGCAAGCCTTCTCATGGACACCGCCTTATAATTGGGTGCTTTCTCTGAGATGCTCTTAAACCTACATATCACACTCATTCATTATAGTGTATGTTTCATATGTTCTCAAGCAACTGTTGGTTGTTCAGCAGATGTTGTTCCCATCACTGACTTCCTTGGATTGGGCCATACAGTTCAAATTCTATAAATCATTGTTAACCCAATCTGTCTCTACGTTGGCTTAAACCTTTGATTATCCTGGTATTAGAAATATTACTTCTTTTCTTGTCAGTGATGCATAGTTAAGCAACATCTTGCATCCCATTGTTGTCCTTGACTTTAACTGGACTTTCCTAAATTCCAAGAGAGTAGTTTTGCTTCTTTCATTTATGATTTAAATGGTATCAAGGCTTCCTCTATGACTGTGACTGTATTATCATTTCCATTACAGCTGCACTGGTATTCTGTATGGTACCAGAACCTCATCTTGATGCTGCAATATATTATAGTATTTTTGATTGCTGGTTAGATCACTGACTAAAATAACTCGGCTGTTCTCAGAATTGGTGTATTGACTGTTACAGCGAGTCAACTTTCCCTTACTTTACAGCCTTTTTGTGCTGTTATGACCTGCTTTTACTAATATGTCTATGATCTTGCCAGTTGTTTTACTGGTTAAATTGTAGAATTTAGATCTGCTACAATTCCTTGTAATTCTAAATGTGTCTGCTCTCTCATTGACTATAGTCCATTTCTTTTAGTGATGCATATTTCCACCGACACGGCGGTACCCTTTTAGCTCGGAAAAGTTTCCTGATTGTGATTGGTTAGAATTATCTTGTCCAACCAATCAGAGATCCGGAAACTTTTCCGAGCTAAAAGGGCACCGCTGCGAGTCGGTGCAAATATGCATCGCCGAAAGAAATGGACTACAGGATTGCATATTGTCTCTCGTCGTTTTACCCCTCGTGCTTCCTTTCCTTGATTTTATTATCTTAAATTTTACGTCATAGTGCAACTGATGGGTTTCTCACTCCGAAGCTGCTTATAGTCCAAATTCTTGATTACAGAACATGATGTACCTTGAGATATACAGCGATCATTCTATGCCGGTTTTAGCACCTTTCGTGTCTGTTGTACATGTTCATTCACCAGATGAGTTCATGTATGCAACAACTTTCATTGCTGTCAACTCGTCCTCGGTAGTGCCATAGCCTCAGTACCATGGTCTTTCGCTGTCGTAGGGATAGGGTTCTTTTGCCTAAGTGTACACTCGGGTACACTTTTCTGTCTTATTTCTCTTCCTCTTGTTGTTTTAACTTTTTATAGTTTATATATAAAAGATGTTTTAATGTTATTAGTGTTCTTAAAACATTATCTATTGTTTATTACTTCCCTTGTAGTTTATTTCCTTACATCATGGTTATTTTTCTCAGTTAAAGCCCTTGGGCTCCTGATTTTCCAGGCTATACTTTTTTTGAGAAATTTTAAACTGCAATTTTAGAACTATTGTCAATTAGTATTATGGTAAATTGACACAATATTAGTATGTGTCAAATGCTGACTTAGTAAGAATTTGTTATCTCCAGGTTTCTAAATATTGTGTTTGACATCCTGCCTTGAATTGATTTCTTTAAATTGTTACATGTCAGAGTTGTATGTATATGAGCTATCCTGTTTTTCACCTTGTATATTGTATATTGATTGTCACAGCATTTGTCCTGTATGCTACAGCAGATGAAGTCTTTTGATATTTGTCTTTATCTAGATTTTAATGGTTATTTGAGATGTCAAGAGTTCATGCCTCCTTTTGAGGGAGTTTCTCATCCCTCGATAGCATTTTGGAACCTGTCGGTTCTTGGACAGTTTACCACTGGTATCTTGTGCGGCCGAAATCATATCAAACCAAGATGAGCATTTGAAGAAAATATCTGCTTCTCTTGCTTCTAATCTCATGTTTCATTTCTGCGCTGGGATTCTTTCATCCCCTTGTGAATGTTAGAGAAAGTATATTGCTACTGAACTGCTCAACTTGTGTATTCATTTATGTTTTCTTTTGCTATGAAACTCTTCCCATGTTTTGTACTGCTTCAGGACGAGCCTTCTCATGGACACCGCCTTATAATTGGGTGCTTTCTCTGAAATGCTCTTAAACCTGCATATCACACTCATTCATTATAGTGTATGTTTCATATGTTCTCAAGCAACTGCTGGTTGTTCAGCAGATGCTGTTCCGATCACTGCGATTCCCCTGGATTGGGCCATACAGTTCAAATTCTATAAATCACGTTACCCCAATCTGTCTCCCTATTGGCTTAAACCTTTGATTATCCTGGTATTAGAAATATTACTTCTTTTCTTGTCAGTGATGCATAGTTGAGCAACATCTTGCATCCCATTGTTGTCCATGACTTTAACTGGACTTTGCTAAATTCCAAGAGTACTTTTGCTTCTTCATTTATGATTTAAATGGTATCAAGGCTTCCTCTATGACTGTTTGTGACTATTATCATTTCCATTACAGCTGCACTTGTATTCTCTGTGGTACCAGAACCTCATCTTGATGCTGCAATATCTTCTATTTTTGATTGCTGGTCCAATCACTGACTAAAATAACCCTTCTGTTCTCTGATATGTTGTATTGACTGTTACAGCGAGTCAACTTTCCCTTACTTTACAGCCTTTCTGTGCTTTTATGACCTGCTTTTACTAATATGTCTATGATCTTGCCAGTTGTTTTACTGGTTAAATTGTAGAATTTAGATCTGCTACAATTCCTTGTAGTTCTAAATGTGTCTGCTCTCCCATTGACTATAGTCCATTTCTTTTAGTGATGCATATTTGCACCGACTCTCGGCGGTGCCCTTTTAGCTCGGAAAAGTTTCCTGATTGCTGATTGGTTAGAATTATTTTGTCCAACCAATCAGCGATCCGGAAACTTTTCCGAGCTAAAGGGGCACCGCTGCGAGTCGGTGCAAATATGCATCGCCAAAAGAAATGGACTATAGGATTGCATATTGTCTCTCGTCATTTTACCCCTCGTGCTTCCTTTCCTCTGTCTTATTATCTTAAATTGTACTTCATTGTGCAACTGATGGGTTTCTCACCCCCCAGTTGCATAGTGGTGCTGAATAACCTCACAGGTTGGGCTTATGGTCCAAATTCTTATAGTTACAGCACATGATGTACCTTGAGATATATAGCAATCATTCTGCCTATGTCGGTTTTAGCCCCTTTCATGTCTGCTGTACATGTTCATTCACCAGATGAGTTCATGTATGCAACAACTTTCATTGCTGTGAACTTGTCCTTGGTAGTGCCATAGCCTCTGTACCATGGTCTTCCAATGTCTTAGGGATAGAGTTCTCTTGCCTGAGTGTACACTTGTACACTTTTCTGTCTTTCTCTTCCTCTTGTTGTTTTAAGTGTTTATAGTTTATATATGAATGATCTATTTTAATATTAGTTCTGTACCATGGTCTTCCGCTGTCTTAGGGATAGGGTTCTTTTGCCTAAGTGTACACTCGGGTACACTTTTCTGTCTTATTTCTCTTCCTCGTGTTGTTTTAACTTTTTATAGTTTGTATATGAAAGATTTATTTCAATATTAGTGTTCTTAAAACATTTTATTTTGTTTAATACTTCTCTTGTAGTTTATTTCCTTTCATCACTTTTTTTTTTTTTCTCAGTTGAAGCCCTTTGGCTCCTGATTTTCCAACTAAGTTTATAGCCTAGCTGGTAATTATAATAACAAATTTGTTGCTTCATCAAGATTCCAGTGATTGGTTGTCTTAGGGCACAACCTTTTTTATTTTGGTTGTGTTCCAGGACACAACCTTTTCATATTTTTTTTTCTAGTATGTATTGGCTGCTCTTTCGGTTGTAGTTACATGAACAGGCTTCTCGTGATTGGGATTCTTAATACTACGACCATCCTTTTGTGTTTTTGGATCAACATAATAAAACTTCCCTTAGAGCAGATAATGCCTCCATATATTTGATTCTTATGATTTTTTTTTTAAAGGAAAATCTGTCTGTTTACTCCTGGCCAAAGGTTGAATTGGTGATATTTCTTCCCCTTCTTTTTTTTCAATGTTCCTCATGTGGTGTCAACACTGATGGGTTAGGTATCTTTTGATTAGAGAGAAAGAACTCTCCAACCTCAATCTTTTTTTGGTTCTTGTAATCCTGGGGATGAGGTCAAGGATTTCCAATGCTTTCCCTGGAAAGTGTCTTCACCAAAGAGAACCTGATTCGTGCTAACTTCATCCTGTTAGTGTATAGTGCCATTGTTGATCTCACATGCTATGCTGTAGGTATTACTATTGCATTTCTTCCATCTTTCCAATATTGTAACTTTTAATTTGTAATGCAACTGCCAGGTTTTAGCCCAGTTGCATCCTGCTGGCTTTTGATAGCCTTTCAGTACTGGGTCATATCATCCAAATTTCTTAGTCTGATCTGACTTAAGCTGTGATCTACTTATTGGAATTCTCAAATGAAGATGATGAAGAATTTGACTTATAGTAAAGGGACATTTTCCTGTAAGTAATGAAGTACAATTGTAAGGTCTGCATCCTCTATTTCTCGGTTGACATTGTAAGGTCTGCATCTTCTATTTCTCACTTGACATTTTTCTGGTACTTTTCTTCAGATGCAATTTCTTTCTCATCTGTGTATCAAAGGTATTCATGTCATTGCATTCAATTGGTGAATATTTTAGAATATTATAAAACCTTCAAGATTTGAGTAAATGTCTGGGGGAAATTTGACACCAATTTATGGTTCGATGTGTGTGAGAAACTTTATCTTTGTGAGAATTTCGATTTATATGAAAGGAGAAAGATTTCCATTCTTTGGTTCACTGGAGTTTGTCAGTATTCTTATTTAAAACTTTGCCTTCCTATGTGGCTGCTTTTAAGGACCCCTATTTTAGAGCTTTTCCTGTCTTGTAAAGACAAGCATCAGCTTACCTGAGGAAGGTTGCAGCAACTGTAAGCTCTGGGCATGCCTTCCTAGCTTTCCTAGCTGTGTAGTCAGCCTGCTTGGGCACAAATCAGCCAAATTTAACATCTGCAGTTCCATGTCTCTCTACTCTGTAGCTCATTGGGACCCAGTGTCATTCAGTATTAGAAGGGTTTTTGGTGTATGAGCCAGATGGAATGTCCTGGATTGCATATTAAGGCAATCATGAATGCATTATGCCTCTGCCTTGTGAATGTTAGCTTGAAGGTGCCTCATATCAAATTTATTTACTGGCCTATGTTTTAATGATAGTAGATATTTGAATAGGTTTTGGTCAGTGTGGCTATAGTCTCATACTATGTATAGTCCTCATTATCAGAGTATCCTACCTAAGGAATCCTAGTACCTTCCATCCTCTTTAATTCAAGTCCTATGGTATTGTATTTTATTGTCGTGGCAATGGCTATGGGGTGCTCATCTCCACTGAAAGGGTCTTTTTCTTGCTTTTCATATCTTGCAGGCAATTGAAAATAGTCTTGCTTGGCCATTTTTTGCAAGCTTCAGTTAAGTAGCAGACTTTTATTGTTACTTTCAGAATTAGACCGATTATCTAAATGTATATAAAAGTAGGTCTACAGTTCAATTCCACAATCTACACCACCGCTCTGCATATGTGCCTGGCACCGTGTAGCTATCTTTATTTAGGCTTTGATTCCTAGTTGTGAGGTAATTTAGAAATCAGGAGGTATTTGCTGCTAAAATGAAAATGGTTCATTAAATATGAGGTTTGCAAAATAAAGAATGGAAGTTCTATCGTATACAAAATTATCTCTAGACCCTTAAGATGAAGTATGATAATATCTATGCCTATATGAAAATCTCTGGCTCATTTTCAAGTTTTCTATTTCTTTCCCACATTCAATTTTCTTTCCTTCCTGAATAATTAATAATTTGAGGATTGCCATTAAAGAGAACTGAACATTCAAAGGTATGTATAGAAGTACAGGTAAAAGAAGAAATGCAATCTAAAATATAAACTGGTATGATTTAAAAGTACTGCTGGATACAGAGTATAAACCAGTAGGTATAAAATAAGGTCATAAGTTAAAGATCAATGTGTATAAATTGGTCATGAAAGGATACAGGTCTAAAGTCCATGTCCCGTACGTAAAGAACAAGAAGAATAGTAGTCATTCAATGACGTCATATAAAGGTACGTCACGGGGTTAGTGACGAAGCAATGACGTCATAGGTATAGCAGTTCACTGATTTCTAATGGTGTCAAACCAAGTATAACGTCATATATAGTTCACATTGTTAGTGACCTAGCAATGACGTCATAAGTATAACAGGTCACTGGTTTCTGATTGTGTTAAGCCAAGGATTACGTAAGTCATAGGTATAGCAGGTCCTATTTCTAATGGTGTCAAATCAAGGATGAAGTCACATTGTTAGTGACGTGGAAATGACGTCTTAGGTATAGCAGGTCACTGGTGTCTGTAAAGCCAAGGATGACGTCATAGGTATAGCAGGTCTGATTTCTAATGGTGTCAAACCAACGATGATGTCACATTGTTAGTGACGTAGCAATGACGTCATAGGTATAGCAGGTCAGATTTCTGTCAAACCAAGGGTGACGTCATAGGTATAGCAGGTCTGATTTCTAATTGTCAAACCAAGTATGACGACGTTTATATAGCAAAGTCACATTTAGTGACAGGGATGACGTCATAGGTATAGCACCTCGGTAACCCCAATGGTGTTAAACCAGATAGATTGTAATGACGTCATGAGTCATTTGGAAGTAAAGATAATAAAATGCTATTAAGAATTGGACGTTCTTTTATTCAATTCCATAAAGTATTGGTTAGTCATTATTTTAATGGGATAATTAAATAAATATTTTATTTTTACTACACGGGGTCAGCATACAATGACCCGTGAAAGCTAACCAACCAGTTATCAGTTTCTTGACCAATTTAAAGGTTTCTAAAATTAACAGCCGATTGCTGAGCTGGGGAAGAGAAGTCCCTCGCTTCCCTTGTGGTCTTCCAGAAGTCCGTTTTCTATGTCACTGTTAAAGGATGTTTTGTTTTCATATATTGAAAGTAAACTGGTTAAGCACAGATGTCCAAGGGGGGGGGGGGGTAGGGTTACTCTTGTGAGACATGCCTGAGCTAACGTTCACCCTCATGGCTATGTTTTATTATGGTACGTGAACTCTTGTTAGAGTAAAGTCTTGTGAATTGTGGCGTGAAAATCCCGTAGAGTTTTTATCTTATAGTAAATTCTTATGAAATGTGGCGTGAAAATCCCGTAGAGTTTTTCTCTTGTTAAAGTAAATTCTTATTAAACATGGCGTGAAAATCCCGTAGAGTTTTTCAAGCAGAATTCCTTATAATGTCAGTGTAATGACAAAAAAATATCTATGAATGACACATGAGAAACTCTACGGGATGTAAACACACATCTTCATTATGCTTTCAGTTTACCTTTGGAGTTTCTTAAAGGAAATTCTGCCTTGGTATAGAAAATTTCATCTTTTCCTTCAAGTTCATAGAATAACGGGGATTTTTTTACGTTAAGAGATATCTAGAATTAATAAATTACCGATTGGGACAGTTATAAATGATAATGCAAGCGTAAATATTAAATAAGGAAATTTTATAATTGTTTTCAAAGCTATTTAGAATTAAATTTTTCGATATGAACTGATATTTATCAAGTCTAAGGTAATTTAAGCAGGCAATTTTCAAACTCAAAGCAATGAAAATATAATATAATCTGTAATATTTCGAAGGGGGATATTTTACAATAGTTCCCAAAGCTATATTGAATTTTAATTTACTTTAAATTTCTCGATTTGAGCAACTGATTGAAATTATTTAGCAAATTTAGCATACTTTACAGACAATTTTCTAACATTTTCTAGCATTCTTACGTCAGATTTTAAATGAAATAGTCAATAAGGGTGACTAAATATGAGTAATTTTATGATCATAAGTAATATAATCATAAAATACTTAAATTTTCCCTCCAATACTGGCTACTAAACGTATAATATGACGGGAAAATGTCAAATTATATTAGAAAAATTGTCACAGTATCCCATACTCAACAAAGGGACTTCAAACTTTGAATTTTTATAATGAAAATGCTAATTTCTTACAATTTAAGTGGTTTCGTTATTCCAAATACATTTTCTTGGCCTTTCAATGTAAATTTGTTTTAATGGATTTAATTATGACAAAAATTATATACCCAGGGCTGGGGTTTAAAAAATAAAAGATATATAGATATAGACTTTGAATACCTTCGTTTTTTTTCGATTTTTGCTAATTAGTTTCAATTTAGATATTTTTTGGCTAAACTTGCGTATTTTAATAAAGAATTTTACTCTGATTTCATAATAAGAAATTTTTTTATAATATAGCTGTCAATTTTGATTCCCAATTTTTATTTTCTGATTTCTTTTGATTTTGTCGATTTTACTTAAATTTTATCAATAATTGGTTTACTTATTAATCATTTAAACTTAAATTAAACTAACTTCAATGGAAAACAGTAATTTTACTGACAAATGACTATAGATTATTTTAACTTGAATTCAAGTAAAACTCAAGACTCAATGTGGAACAAGATTTAAGCTGAATGAAAATCAAAAGTCTTCAAACTTTAAACAATTAAATATATCTTCTGATTAATTTATAGATTAAAATCATCTTTCTGTACTTATATCTTTTGGCAGATTAATTTTGACTTCGCCTTGATATTTCATTTATGCTGAACTCTATTTTTTTAGATATTTCATTACTTTAGTTTCTTATATGCTGCAACTCATTTTCAATTAAATCAATATTTTAAATCTATATTTGCATTTTCCCCCGAGCTTTTTTAACTTGTCATTTTCCCATTTTAGTTTTTACTGATTGTTGACTATCATCATTGCATTGATTTTAGCTGTAATTTCATTATATTTAGAACTTTATGAAATTATATTAGCAATTCTTAGATTTTCCAAATCAAAATTACTTCAATGCTTTAGTAATTTTCCCATTCACATACCAAGTTTAAATGTCCGATAGGTAGGTTAGGTTAGGTTAGGTTAGGTTAGCTTAACTATCATTGTTAGATTTATGCAAACTAAATTGTTTTAATTAAATTTAAATATTTATGGAGTAAAGTCTTATGGCTTAATGTTAATTCAAACGATTTTAATTAACGTGATCTGAACCGATTTTTTTTCTATATTGAAATTAGCAAGTTAACGGTACTTTACACATCCCATTCTAACATTTTCCAACATCCCGATGTTAAATTTTACATCAAGTTGTCAAGAAGCACGACTAAATTGAACTAATTTTATGACCATAAGTATTGTATCCACAAAAAGACTTCAATTTTGTCACTAACACTGACTACTAGAAGTTAAATTTGACAGGGAAATGACAAATTATACGGTAAAAAGTCACTTATACATTGCAAATTAAAAAATTTCTACAATTAACTATAGTCCATTTCTTTTAGCGATGCAGATTTGCACCGACTCACAGCGGTGCCCTTTTAGCTCGGAAAATTTTCCTGGTCGCTGATTGGTTAGAATTATCTCGTCCAACCAATCAGCGATCAGGAAACTTTTCTGAGCTAAAAGGGCACCGCTGCGAGTCGGTGCAAATCTGCATGGCTAAAAGAAATTGACTATAGTTTTTAGCTTTACTAAACCAAATATGTTAATTATAGATTATATCTTAAGAACTAAACAAGTTAATTAATAGTTAATTCGCACGATTAAAAGAATTTTTTTATTGTGCTAAATTGCATTAACACAATCTATTCATTAATGTAGGATAAGTTTCATCATTTGTTATTTCATGAAATTGGATTTTTATAGGTCTAGCCATCCTGGTTAATTCAAAACTTTAATAATTTATATTTTCAATCTGGTGCCACCTTCGCTAACAGGAGTTTACATGAATACTTGTCGACAAACCTTTATTATCTTTTCAGATGTCTTTCTCAAGATTAGATTTATTCAGAAATAATTCAAAACGCCATAATTATGAGATTTTCACAAGTAAACCAAACACTTTAACCCTTTTACCCCCAAAGGACGTACTGGTACGTTTCACAAAACTCATCCCTTTCCCCCCATGGACGTACCGGTACGTCCTTGCAAAAAAAATGCTATTTAAATTTTTTTTTTCATATTTTTTATATTTTTTTGAAAAAATTCAGGCATTTTCCAAGAGAATGAGACCAACCTGACCTCTCTATGACAAAAACTAAGGCTGTTAGAGCAATTAAAAAAAAATAAACTGCAAAATGTGCTGGGGAAAAAACAACCCCTTGGGGGTTAAGGGTTGGAAATTTCCAAAGAGCCTGGGGGTAAAAGGGTTAATCAACGTTTAATTTTATTAAAAAAAGTCATCCTTCAGTCTGTTACAACAATACAATTACTTACATCAAGACACACGCTTCCCCTTCAAAAGCAGACAAGTGACCTAAACAACTGAATCGACTTCGGTCGCGACACTCATTCCATGTACGTGATTAAATCGGTAAATACTCATGTGTAAAACTATATCCTTACACGTGAACCTCAGGGCCACTTCAGTGTCTGTGAGATCGGCCTTACAAAATTCATCCCATTGTCAGATAGAATTGTCCCACTTTTGAACATTTGTTTTGATGTTTTAATGCTTTTCTTTAATATTTTATCTTACGAGTTTCACAAGACTAAATTGCTATCTAATACCGCTTACTAAAACAGGTCAACAGGTAAAGTTTGGTGTTCTATTACTGCTAAAGAAGGTGATGAATGCAAGAGTTGATGGGAGAAGTACAAGAGGAAGGCCAAGGTTTGGGTGGATGGATGGAGTGAAGGAAGCTCTGGGTGATAGGAGGATAGATGTGAGAGAGGCAAAAGAGCGTGCTAGAAATAGGAATGAATGGCGAGCGATTGTGACGCAGTTCCGGTAGGCCCTGCTGCTTCCTCCGATGCCTTAGATGACCGCAGAGGTAGCAGCAGTAGGGGATTCAGCGTTATGAAGCTTCATCTGTGGTGGATAACGGGGGAGGGTAGGAGGCTGTGGCACCCTAGCAGTACCAGCTGAACTCAGTTGAGTCCCTTGTTAGGCTGGGAGGAACGTAGAGAGTAGAGGTCCCCTTTTTGTTTTGTTTCATTTGTTGATGTCGGCTACCCCCCAAAATTGGGGGAAGTGCCTTGGTATATGTATGTATGTATTACTTATCAGAACAAAGCTATAAAAATAAGAAAAACTTTCTAATAGATCACTACACCAGGTCTGGAAAAGATAATTCATGTTTCCTATTGCTGTCAATAACAGTTAGAAGACTATAGAAAGAGTTTTGTACAGATTAATAGAAAAGTAGTATACATACATACATATACCAAGGCACTTCCCCAAATTTTGGGGGGTAGCCGACATCAACAAAGAAACAAAAACAAAAAGGGGACCTCTACTCTCTACATTCCTCCCAGCCTAATAAGGGACTCAACCGAGTTCAGCTGGTACTGCTAGGGTGTCACAGCCCACCCTCCCACATTATCCACCACAGATGAAGCTTCATAATGCTGAATCCCCTACTGCTGCTTCCTCCGCGGTCATCTAAGGCACCGGAGGAAGCCGCAGTGAAGACTATAGAAACAACAGTTTTGTCCAATTACTAAAAAAGTACAAAATTCATGAATATTGCCAGTTTCATTTTATCGATTAGGGAATTATCATTGCCATGTTCAGTACCACGTACTATCGCTGGTATGGAGCAGACTTCCTGAAACATTTGCAACTTTCAAATTTAGGCATAATATTCAAAAGTCACCTCTGGAATGACAAAACCAGCTGATAATTTTCAAACTACAAAAACCGTCTTTAAGCATTCATCTTATTTATTCAAGGAAAATATAACGGCAATACTACTCATTTTTACATGACAATTTTGCTTCAAAGAAGTGCCATTTTTAAAAGCATATCTAATTTGTCTATCATCTGTTATTCATCTTAGATTCTGCGATCCCTTCTACTTACTAAATCTCGAACGGCAAAACTCGGACTAAAAGCAATCTCAAATAGACATACCTTCTAGATACAAGAAAAAGTTAGCAGTCATTGAGACACCTGGTCTTGAAAATACAGCTTATAGGTAAAAAAACTAACAGAATACATGTTCTGTAAATAAAACTATCACAATACTAAGCTATTAGAGCTAAGATGTCTGGGACTATGGGTTCTAAAGCTTTCACATATGTGGCTCCAAAACAGCATAACAAGCTCCTACTTATTAGAAAGACACTATGATGATATGAAGACTTTGCGGAAAGGATTAAAGATCACTTGCTCTTCGTGACAAGATGGCATGGATTTGACAACACACTGTACTGACTATGCCTCAATATTCTCTAAAAACTTTAAGAATATGCATGGCAAACAAATCGGTGCATTTAACCCTTTTAACCCCAGGCTCTTTGGAAATTTCCAACCCTTAACCCCCAAGGGGTTATTTTTTTCCCAGCACATTTTGCAGTTTATTTTTTTTAAATTGCTCTAACAGGCTTGATTTTTGTCATAAAGAGGTCAGGTTGGTCTCATTCTCTTGGAAAATGCCTGAATTTTTTCAAAAAATTATCAAAAATATGAAAAAAAAAATTTATAGCATTTTTTTGCAAGGACGTACCGGTACGTCCATGGGGGTAAAGGGATGGGTTTTGTGAAACGTACCAGTACGTTCTTTGGGGGTGAAAGGGTTAAGACTTTTGTGTGGAGAGACAAGGAAAGCAGTCTTTAAAGACATTAATAATACAACCAAAATCATCCGAAATAAACTCTGTGGTAAATAAAAGACTGACTATAATGATAAAAACTCTTTCCGGAAAGGATCAGAGACATTTGTTTTTCGTGTCATGGAAGCATGGATTTGACAAGACTGACTATGCCTCAAGATTCTCTAGACTTTGAGAAAGTATTCGGCAAAGAAATCAGTGCACTGAAGACTTTTGTGTGGAGAGACAAGGAAAGCAGTCTTTAAAGACATTAACCCTTTTACCTCCAAAGGACATACTGGTACGTTTCACAAAACCCATCCCTTTACCCCCATGGACGTACCGGTACGTCCTTGAAAAAAAATGCTATAAATTTTTTTTTTTTCATATTTTTGATATCTTTTTGAGAAAATTCAGGCATTTTCCAAGAGAATGAGACCAACCTGACCTCTCTATGACAAAAATTAAGGCTGTTAGAGCAATTTAAAAAAAATATATTGCAAAATGTGCTGGGAAAGAAATAACCCCCTGGGGGTTAAGGGTTGGAAATTTCCAAAGAGCCTGGGGGTAAAAGGGTTAATAATGCAGCCAAAATCATCCAAAATAAACTTGGTAAATAAAATTCAGTCAAAAACTCCCGTCTATGCTACATCATGTAGACCTACAATTGCTGGACAAAATCCCTTCTACTTATTTGCAAGAATCTCTCTACTTAATTGGCAGAATGCGGCGCAGAATCTATAAAATTGTAGGAACACAAACTTAAGATAAACTTTCTGAGCTAAGAAACTATTTCACATGACTTTCATGGCTGTAAAATCTAGTTTTCATACAAATAAAACTCAGAAGAAATGTTAGGTGGTATATAGAAAAACAAGCAGAATTTTGAAAACTAAAAACTAGAAATTTGAAAAAACTTTTAGGTATGAGATTTTCATGAATGGAATTATTGTGTGGAACTTTCCAAAAGTAATTTTCAATGCCAAATAACATCTTTTTGGACCAATAATTAAAGTGCATTCTGGCCAAATACCTTCCTATCTATGCCATTGCAAGTAAAAACTGACAGTTCAGGCATAACAACTATGGAGAAATATGCTTTTTTCAAAAGAAAATGGGTTGAAAGTAGGAAAAATCACAGACAAAACTAATATTGTACGGTAAAAGTTTTCACAAACCGATAAAACAAGAACATCCAGAAAGTCAGTCGATGCCTTAACGTTTCTGATGTATCATGTATCAGTAAATATTTCTTTGAAACACTGCTATATAAGCAACTTTATAAGCCCTTTTGTAATTCTCCTATAGTCTTAAAAATGTCTGATCATAAGACACACTCAATTCAAACATATAAAAATCTATCTATATTTACTATACCCATCAGTATCATAAACCGACTTTCCCAGACCAAATCCTGTACAAAACAATAACTTTCTGCATCAATGATAAAAGACTCAGATTTCCTAGAGAAATGAATGAAAAGCAAAAATCTATAAGAAATATTATCTAACTAAATTTCTTATGAATACCAATGAACATATCCCAAGCTTTGAACTTTATATTACGGAAGGTAAATAATATTGTAGACTATGAATTCTCAAGGCAATATGACAATAAGTAAAAGACTTTCTAAATTTAAATTTGCCAAACCATCTGTAATTTCTGGAGCCAAAATTATCTTAAATTAAGATTACTAAAGACCAAAATTTGTACGGGACAAATTCTTTCTGAATCCAACTAAAGAATAGTTCTATTACTCTTGAACAAACTTGATGAAAAGCAGTTGAAAACTAATTGTTTACTAAACTCCTGATATCTTACAAGACCAAGAACTATAACCTAAGCCGCAAACTTGTACAGGAATTACATTCAGGCATATAACGAAGATCCCTTTCCTGAAAGAACCATGGAACTTCAGAGAGGCACTTTTTGCCTCAATCAGTGACAAAAAAGAATTATTATTATTATTATTATTATTACTTGCTAAGCTACAACCCTAGTTGGAAAAGCAGAATTCTATAAGCCCAGGGGCCCCAACAGGGAAAATAGCCCAGTAAGGAAAGGAAAGGAGGAAAAATAAAATATTTTACGAAGTGTAACAACATTAAAATAAATATTACCTATATAAACTATAAAAACTTTAACAAAACAAAAGGAAGAGAAATCAGATAGAAGAATAGTGTGCCTGAGTGTACCCTCAAGCAAGAGAACTCTAGCCCAAGACAGTGGAAGACCATGGTACAGAGGCTATGGCACTACCCAAGACTAGAGAACAATGGTTTGATTTTGGAGTAGCATGAACGCATTACTTCCATAAACATGACCTATAAAAGCCAAAAAGCCTGGGTAACCATTGAGAAACTGAACTTGGAAAAGCCCCAGCCTAGATTAGCTGCCTTAAACCCCACCTAGGTGGTGCACCAACTGCTGCTGAACAGCAAGCCTCACAACAAAGAGTGGGTACCTAACAAACATGAGATACCTTAAAAAAATGAGACACGGTATGGACCATATCATGCAAAACCGTGACGACACCTTGCAACTGTTCACCTTAAAAGAACTAAATTATTATTATTATTCTTACTAGCCAAGCTGCAACCCTAGTTGGAAAAGCAAGATGCTATAAGCACAAGGGCTCCAATAGGGAAAAATAGCCCAGTGAGGAAAGGAAGAGAATAAATTAACAATAAATCACTCTAAAAACAGTAACAACGTCAAAACAGATATGTCTTATACAAACTATTAACAACGTCAAAAACAGATATGTCATGTATAAACTATAAAAAGACTCATGTCAGCCTGGTCATCATAAAAACATTTGCTGCAACTTTGAACTTTTGAAGTTCTACCGATTCAACTACCCGATTACGAAGATCATTCCACAACTTGGTAACAGCTGGAATAAAACTTCTAATGCTGATATGAAAGTTCTCAGACCAGAGAAAACGGCTGGCGCAGATGACCTAAAAAAAATTATCTTACATTTTGGAGACAAAACAAAAGCATGGCTCCTGTTGCGATTCAATTCCTGTGCAACGATTTACCAAATCCTAAAGATCTGGAGAAGAGTGAGAGTAACGGCCTTGCTGAAACCAAGGGAAAGATCCATCATCCCCCAAGAGCTATTGACCTATATCCTTAACCCTTTACCCCCAGGCTATTTGGAAATTTCCAACCCTTAACCACCAGGGGGTTATTTTTTTCCCAGCACATTTTGCAGTATATATTTTTTTAATTGCTCTAACAGCCTTAATTTTTGTCATAGAGAGGTCAGGTTGGTTTCATTCTCTTGGAAAATGCCTGAATTTTCTCAACAGATTATCAAAAATATGAATAAAAATTTTTTCATAGCATTTTTTTGCAAGGACGTACCGGTACGTCCATGGGGGTAAAGGGATGGCTTTTGTGAAACGTACCAGTACGTCCTTTGGGGGTAAAAGGGTTAATGCGTATCCTGTACAACTTACACGAACGAATGATCTTAGCCCATATCCAACCAACTACCGAAGAACCAGTCGTCAAACCAAGCTGGTTTTAGACGAGGTTGATCCTGCAGCAGTCAGATGTGAAACGTGATGCAATACATTGAGAACAGGCTTGAGAAGGAAATTACCAGTATAGTCTTTGTCAACCTTAACCCTTTTAGCCCCAAAGGATGTACTGGTACGTTTCACAAAACCCATCCCTTTACCCCCATGGACGTACCGGTACGTCCTTGCAAAAAAAATGCTATAAAATTTTTTTTTTCATATTTTTGATAATTTTTAGAAAAATATCAGGCATTTTCCAAGAGAATGAGACCAACCTGACATCTTTATGACAAAAATTAAGGCTGTTAGAGCAATTTAAAAAAAATATACTGCAAAATGTGCTGGGAAAAAAAATAACCCCTTGGTGGTTAAGGGTTGGAAATTTCCAAAGAGCCTGGGGGTAATAGGGTTAAACAGCATATGTTACTGTAAACTATAGAGCAATATTTCTGAAGGTGGCCAAGCTATACGGAATACCAGCATAGCCCACATCGCTGAATCATTACTTTCCAATCAGCAATATTTTGTAGAAATAGATAACAGGAAAAACAGATGGAGGATACATAACAACGGCCTTCCACAACAGTCAGTGCTGGCACCAACACAATTTAACATCTATACATATGATCAGCCTAAGTACCAAAGCATCCGCAGGTACATATATGCAGACAACCTGTGCATTTTTAGACAATCGAACTCCTTTACTACCATCGAAGAAATTATGTCAAAAACACTGACTACCCTCTCCTACTACAAAAAGTGGCACCTCAATGTCAATCCAAGCAAAACACAGGTGTGCACCTTCCACGTGATCAATCGCCAAGCAAAAAGAAAATTAAAGATCAAATGGGGTAACAAAACTGGAAAATCCTCCCTACTCCGTCTACTTAGGTGTCATTCCTTACAGAACACTCTCCTTTAAAGAACATGCAAATAAAGCAGCAACTAGGAATAATCTCCTCAGTAAACCCGCCTACACCAGCTGAGGAACAGACCCTGAGACAGAGAAACAGCCATGGCATTTTGTTACTCTATTGCAGAGTACAGTGTACCAGTGTGGGCAATCTCATGCCATGCCTATAAGGTAGATCCAGAGCCAATAAGTAATCTCAAATTATTACTGGCACCTTAAAATCAAAACCTCTAGCATCTTTATACACTACAATGGAAAACATCCTCCGAGGGTGTCCACTGGATTCTCATTGATCAGATCAAGACCTCAGAGAAACAAACGACAACACCATCCTGTGGGTTCGACACTGGTGCAATTAGATACGATGACCTCAAGTACCATAAAATAGACTTTCTAAGACCAAATTTGTAAAGTACAAATTACTTTCTGAATTAAGACTAAAAAGACACGTTCAATTGTTCTAGAACAAAAATTACTTTCTGAATTAAGACTAAAAGACACGTTCAATTGTTCTAGAACAAGACTTGACAAATAGCAAACAGTAAACAAGATAGGTTTTCTGAATTCTCAAATTCTTATAAAAGAATACAAGTTAACATAGGCTAAGCTACAAACTTTTTTCATGAAAGTTGAACAAACATTGAAAACGATGTATCTTGAATCCTAAAACCATAGTTTCCAAAGTGAAGATGACAAGTAAAACCCTTTATACATATACTAGTACCACAATTTATCTTAGTTTTCTAAAGACAAAAGTACAGTATCACAAACTAATAAGACATTCTTAGAACGGAATCTATTAACCCTTTTACCCCCAGGCTCTTTGGAAATTTCCAACCCCTAACCCCGAGGGGGTTATTCTTTTCCCAGCACATTTTGCAGTACAGTATATTTTTTTAAAATTGCTCTAACAGCCTTAATTTTTGTCATAGAGAGGTCAGGTTGGTCTCATTCTCTTGGAAAATGCCTGAATTTTTTCAAAAAAATTATCAAAAATATGGAAAAAAAAAATTTTATAGCATTTTTTTGCAAGGACGTACCGGTACGTCCAAGGGGGTAAAGGGATGGCTTTTGTGAAACGTACCAGTACGTCCTTTGGGGGTAAAAGGGTTAAAGTTTTCTGATCTGAAAAGTTAAAAATAGCAGGTCACATATCCTATGTTGCCAAAATCTATATCATTAAAATTTAAACAAAATTGAATGCTTGAATCCTGGATCAATATTCTGATGGAAAAATGAAATCAGGTAAAACACTTTGCTTATTTGTAAGTACCAAAATCTATTTTAATTTATGAATTCAAAGGAATCATAAACAGATGAGACTTTCCAAGATTAAAATCTGTGCAGGAAACAAACTTTCTTAAGCAGACTAAAAGACAGATTCAATTGCTCAAGAACTAAAACTTGAAGAAAAGCAAACCTCTTTCACTTGAACAACACCTCGTAGTAACGGAGGATTTTGAGGAGGGAGAAGTCTAATTGGAAAGGGATCTCTGGTAGTGGTATCACTCGCCCCAGTTTCAATACCGACACCCTTTAGGGGTGAGCAAGCTGGATATATTCCTAGCATTCCATGCAACTTTTTTCTCTGGTATATTTAGCAGTATTTATACCTTTGAAATGGTGCTTTAAGGAGCATTTTACGGAGCGACACAGGTCCCTCGCCCAGAAATAGATTTTTCCTTCGTCAAAATCCTTTTTTTGAGATCCCAACTTCTTAAAACTAAATTTCTAATTTGGAAATATTTTAGCAGTTAGATAACATTGAAAATAATACATCCTGAACTTATCCTCATGTAGAAGACAAGATTAGTGCTCAATTCATTTGAAACAAATGGAACCTTAAACCTAATATCAAACATATAAATGTCAAACCTAGATGTTTGAAACATAGAAGCACTAAACGTCAATTTCTGATGTTAGGAATTAGAATATAAAAACCAAAATCCACAGTCACATTGCGTATTGAATACTATAGTCAATTTCTTTTAGTGAGGCAGATTTGCACCGACTCGCAGCGGTGCCCTTTTAGCTCGGAAAAGTTTCCTAGTCGCTGATTGGTTGGACAAGATAATTCTAGCCATTCAGCGATCAGGAAACTTTTCCGAGCTAAAAGGGCACCGTTGCAAGTCGCTGCAAATATCGCTAAAAGAAATAGACTATAAGTATTATTATTATCATTTAACATTCTGATAACAAATGGTATTGTATAAGTTAATTCTAATAGCCAGGCCTTCTCCATCACAAGGCTCAATACTACGCAGTACTCTCGAAGTTTTATTCCAGCTGTTACCAAGTTGTGGAATGATCTTCCTAATCGGGTGGTTGAATCAGTAGAACTTCAAAAGTTCAAAGTTGGAGCAAATGCTTTTTTGTTGACCAGGCGGACATGAGTCTTTTTATAGTTTATTCATGACATATTTGTTTTTGATGTTGTTAATAGTTTATATATGACATGTCTGTTTTGACGTTCTCTTCATTTATTTATTTCCTTATTTCCTTTCCTCACTGGGCTATTTTTCCCTGTTGGAGCCCCTGGGCTTATAGCATCTTGCTTTTCCAACTAGGGTTGTAGCTTGGATAGTAATAATAATAATAATAATAATAATAATAATAACTGGAAGTGAACTATCATTAACAAACTCTTTCTAGCGTCCAAACTCCACCATATGGTTCTTTCAGATTTCCTTGCTTCTGTCATGAACTAAATATTTCTCCAAAACTATTAAACCAAGAACAAACACCTTATATGAATCCAATACTTCATAAACCAAGTAAAATACTATCGCTATTTACAGTTCAAAGTCGCAAGTTAGAGATAATCAGGACTTCCAGCAAACAAAATCTCACAATAGTCAAATAAGAGCAGATGAATCCTGATATCTCCTTAACAACACTGTAAATGCCAAACCAAAACTACTATCTACTGGTGTGTAAAATGACTGCATTTCAACGCACCAGGAATGAAGGCATTGAGACAATAATACTATCATATAATAGACTATCATATAATGAGTGGATGGATGGAGTGAAGAAAGCTCTGGGTGATAGGAGGATAGATGTGAGAAAGGCAAGAGAGCGTGCTAGAAATAGGAATGAATGGCGAGCCATTGTGACGCAGTTCCGGTAGGCCCTGCTGCTTTCGCCGGTGCCTTAGATGACCGCGGAGGTAGCAGCAGTAGGGGATTCAGCATTATGAAGCTTCATCTGTGGTGGATACCGGGGGAGGGTGGGCTGTGGCACCCTAGCAGTACCAGCTGAACTCGGTTGAATCCCTTGTCAGGCTGGGAGGAATGTAGAGAGTAGAGGTCACCTTTTTTTTTTATTTGTTGATGTCGGCTACCCCCCAAAATTGGGGGAAGTGCCTTGGTATATGTGTGTATGTATAATAGACAAAATGAACCCTATACTAGATATCTTAAAAGAACTCTGTATTTACCACGTATAGACACCTAAAGTCTATATAAAACTGCAGAAGATAATAACTTCCAAAACCTCTCTATAAATCCATTGATATCTTTAAGAGGTGCATTATTTAGCAAAAAGAAACCTATTCAATGTAAAACCAATATAATTTTATCCTGACCTTAAAGTTATCAAAGATATATAATGCTATTCAAAAACATTATCAATGCATTCTCAAGTTACGATGTCACAGATTGACCATCAAAACCTTAACTTTGCTGCAATGAAAAGGCTATCATAATCTCATCATCTAGACATCTATAAAGCTGAGAAACATAAAATCCTGAATCATGCTCCTAGATATGAAATTCCTTCAAATAGTAGCACCAATACTTCGCCAATTCACATCTGGGACATATATACAGTAAACGGTTTACTATCATTTTGTTTCATTACCTAAGCAATATTGGCAATAAAAAATTATGTACATTTGAAAAGTAAATACTCTATTGATTCTAAGTTTTGCCAGACAATTCAAAATGCTTCTATGTCAATTAAGACTTCGGCTACAAATGCATCTGAAAAGTTAGGTCAAATTTCCCATAGCAATTAAAGAACGAGATAGTTTTTGTTCAAAACAATCAGACTTTTTTTCAGTGAAGTCTTAGACATTTCTCAGAGCCATACTGTAGGGTGGGCTGTGGCACCCTAGCAGTACCAGCTGAACTCGGTTGAGTCCCTTGTCAGGCTGGGAGGAACGTAGAGAGTAGAGGTCCCCTTTTTTGTTTTGTTTCATTTGTTGATGTCGGCTAGCCCCCAAAATTGGGGGAAGTGCCTTGGTATATGTTCAACCTAGACTGATTAACTTGAATAAAAATTCACTTAATTCGATCTTTTCTAGTTACTGACAATGTTATAAATATGTAAGGCTTTCCCCACAGACTTAAAAATGGCCGCAGCAGTATTTATCCCTCTATTTCAGGTACAGGATATGAATGTCGAACTCAAGACGAAAAACTATTTAAGCCCCAAGCTGGTACCACCTTTCGAAAGGACAGCATGTGTCCTAAATGTAATAAAAGTATTCCCATATACTCGACCAAAGGAATAACTATTGATTTAATTGATTGCAAACTATTTCAAGTTTTTACCTTTAAAGACATCTGGCAGGATTTAAATTTGCAAGACGAAGTTTCATGTAAATAAAAAATCAACGTGATAGTCAATCAAAATAAAATAAAAAATGACAAGTCCAGCTCATTGTAAAAAAAATGCTCTACGAGTTCAATTTCCTACATAACACACCACAAAATTTACATGAAATTGGCCAGTTTAAAATATTGGAATCAAAATTTAACCATCACAAAAAACATCTCGCTTTAAAAAATATTTTCAAAATTAAATTAAAAAATCTAGGTTTTCTATGAGCTTGAACAAAAACTGTACATTCTTTATACCAACACATCCAGTATTAAACATCAACAAAAACAAAGCAATTGAAATATGCTTACGCCAAAGTAAGGTTTCTTTGACCATTCAAAGAGGAAATATATGATTTTTTGGCAATTACATTTGACATTACACATTCTACTGCACATTCCATATTACAATAACATAAAACATTGTTCACATACCAATTCATAGACATGAGTGAAAACATGAGCTCAAGCATCCCTCAAGAGTACCCCTACCACCCCCTTGGACTTCTGTGCATAAGTTTACTTTCACATATGAAAGGGACAAAACATCCTTTAACAGTGACATAGAAAACGGATCTGCATCTGGAAGAGCGCAAGGGAAGCGAGGGACTTCTCTTCCCATCTCGGCAATCAGCTGTCAACTTAAACCTTTGAATCGGTTTCGGAACTGATACCCGACTGGCCACGTCCCGCTGAGAACACTCGGCCTCCTCTCGAAGAGTTTTCAATTGAGACGATTCTCTGGGCTGCTTTCAGATTTCGCTCAAGGCAGCAGATTTTCTGAAATAACAAGAAATCAGTTAATACTGTCATACTGTACACGTTAAAATCCTTTGGTATTTCTAAACAAGGATAACGAGGTACAACAAGGACTCAAACATCTTATATTTATGTTCCTATCACTAAAAACAGCAAAAAAAGTGGCATATTGTAACCCGTACTGTTTATTTGAAGGCACTTCAATCAATTTCTATTTAGTCCGTTACTGTAACTGTGCATACAATCATTTAAACATTTTACATATCGACACCCTCATAAACTAATTTACCTAAGTCATTTTCTCCACTTGTTGGGAACTCAAAAAAAAACCTTCTAATTTCCTAATACTTCATATCATTGTCTTGGTTTTCAATTCACAAATTCTCAGCAGTGGAATTTGTGAATTAGAATTTGTTAATAGAAGCTCAATACAATGATATAAAGAATTAGGAAATGAGAAGGTTTTTTCTATTTCCCAACAAGTGGAGAAAATGACTTAGGCAGTTAGTTTATGAGGGTGACAATATGTAGAATTCTCCCCTTGCTAATAATGCCCAGCGTGCATTTTTGCTACTACAGTACAGTATATCTTTACCTTAAGTTCTGGGTGATAGGAGGATAGATGTGAGAGAGGCAAGAGAGCGTGCTAGAAATAGGAATGAATGGCGAGCGATTGTGACGCAGTTCCGGTAGGCCCTGCTGCTTCCTCCGGTGCCTTAGATGACCGCGGAGGTAGCAGCAGTAGGGGATTCATCGTTATGAAGCTTCATCTGTGGTGGATAACAGGGGAGGGTGGGCTGTGGCACCCTAGCAGTACCAGCTTAACTCGGTTGAGTCCCTTGTTAGGCTGGGAGGAACGTAGAGAGTAGAGGTCCCCTTTTTGTTTTGTTTCATTTGTTAATGTCAGCTACCCCCCAAAATTGGGGGAAGTGCCTTGGTATATGTATGTAAGTAAGTTCTCAAAGAATTTTATCATCTATAGGATTTTCAAATTCACGACAAACATGTATCTATAAGCAAGCTTTTGATTCCTAAAATATGGTCTAGCTCAATTGGATTGGATAAAAAAAATTCCAATCAAGATAAAAAGGCAACATCTATAGCACAATAAGTCATTTGTGGGGTTCAAAGTTGCAAATTCTGGGAACACTAAATTGACATGCAACATTAATCTATGCAAAAGGTTTCTCGATATGGGGTTAACCCTATATAATTCATAGTTTTGATCAATTCCTCCTATATTGCACGATGCAAAAGTATATCTTGAACTATTTGTGGCGTTAGCAGTTACTTTCATTTTCCTTAACAAAATTGATGATTGCATTAAATCTTGTCAAATAACTTTGTAATGAAAACGAAAATTCAAGGCAAAAATCCCACATTAGATTGTTTTGTGTTAGCTAAATTCTATTTGATTCCATACTTCTAATAGACGGAATCTTGAAAGAGAATCAGAGAAAAATTACGTTGATAAAGGATGTAACTTCTGGTTATACATACATATACCAAGGCACTTCCCCCAATTTTGGGGGGTAGCCGAAATCAAACAAATGAAACAAAAAAGGGGACGTCTCCTTTCTACATTCCTCCCAGCCTGACAAGGGACTCAACCGAGTTCAGCTGGTACTGCTAGGGTGGCACAGCCCACCCTCCCACATTATCCACTTCGTGTTATACCACATCTGAACATGAATGAAAGCTGAAGACGACTATAATATAATTATCAATATTTCCAGATTGCAGAGAACTAAATCGTCAGTCCATTCGGTTCCAACACGAGGTTCAACAAACTGTCACTTCTCACCTTAGTGAAGTGTACAGTACTTTATATTGAAGCTTTCCTATCAACAGTACCTTCAATATCTTAGTTTTATTTCAGAAGTATTTTGTTCTTTATTTCTAAGGTAGTAGGTTGGCTAGGGCACCAGCCGCCCGTTGTGATACTACAGCTAGAGAGTTATGGTGTCCTTTGACTGGCCAGACAGTACTACATTGGATCCTTCTTTCTGGTTACAGTTCACTTTCCCTTTGCCTACACACACACACCAAATAGTCTGGCCTATTCTTTACAGATTCTCCTCTGTCCTCATACACCTGACAACACTGTGATTATCAAACAATTCTTCATCGCCCAAGGAGTTAACTACTGCACTGTAATTGTTCAGTGACTACTTTTTCTTGGCAAGGGTAGAAGAGACTTTTTAGCTATGGTCAGCCGCTCTTCTAGGACACTGCAAAATCAAACCATTGTTCTCTAGTCTTGGGTAGTGCCATAACCTCTGTACCAAGGTCTTCCACTGTCTTCGGTTAGAGTTCTCTTGATTGAAGGTACACTTGGGCACACTATTCTATCTTATTTCTCTTCCTCTGGTTCTGTTAAAGTTTTTATAGTTTAAGAAATAAGAAATATTTATTTCAATGTTGTTACTGTTTGTAAGATATTTTATTTTTTCCTTGTTTCCTTTCCTCACTGGGCTATTTTCCCTGTTGGAGCTCCTGGGCTTATAGCATTCTGCTTGTTTTTATAGTTTAAGAAATAAGAAATATTTATTTCAATGGTGTTACTGTTCGCAAGATATCTTATTTTTCCTTGTTTCCTTTCCTCACTGGGCTATTTTCCCTGAGCCCCTGGGCTTGTAGCATTACGCTTTTCCAACTAGGGTTGTAGTCTAGCAAGCAATAACAATAAGAATATCATCGTTACACCTAATAGTAGACTTAACCACTTGACCCACATTATATCAGGCTTCAAAATACTGCTTCAAAGAAAAAAAGTTTTAAGACCACATTCTATTTCATACCATCAAAAATAAGCTGTCTTTATAATTCATTGCATTTACCTCAAATCAATTGAACAATTCTATCAAGTTCAATGTCTTACCTTTAGAAGCTCTGAAACCATATGGTAAACTGGCTTAGACCATCATTGATGTATGACATGGATTCAACTATTCCTCACAGTTCTTCCATTTAATCTATTGACCTCCTTTTCCTATTTGATCAACCTGAGGGAAAAGAAACATATGAGAATAAGGATATTACAATCTCTTGTCCTAATTTTCAAACCTCTAAGGATCTTTAGAAAAGTTGTCCTATTGCGTTAAAATGATATTTTAATTATAAAATAAATTTTTGAATATACTTACCCGGTGAATATATAATAGCTGCAACTCTGTTGCTCGACAGACACACACATAAAAAACTCGCCAGCGATCGCTATGCAGGTTGCGGGTGTGCCCACCAGCGCCAACTGTCGGCCAGATACCACTCTCGATGTAAACAAAACCTTCAATTTCTTCTCATCCCACTGCGTCTCTATTGGGGAGGAAGGGAGGGTCGTTTAATTTATATATTCACCGGGTAAGTATATTCAAAAATTTATTTTATAATTAAAATATCATTTTTAAATATTTAACTTAGCCGGTGAATATATAATAGCTGATTCACACCCAAGGAGGTGGGTAGAGACCAGAGTTAAATATGTTTACATCGTATAAGCTAAGAGTTTTTTCATTTTGACAGTTATCAATATAACAAAACCAAAATAAATAGGTACCTGGTAAGGAAGTCGACTTAGACGATTACTCTGCCTTGTAAGTACGTCTTCCTTACGGAGCCCACCGATCCTCTTAGGATGCTGACAGACTCCCAGGAGCTGAAGTATCAAGGGCTGCAACCCATACAACAGGACCTCATCAAACCCCTAATCTGGGCGCTCTCAAGAAATGACTTTGACCACCCGCCAAATCAACCAGGATGCGAAAGGCTTCTTAGCCTTCCAGACAACCCATAAAAACAACATTAAAAAACATTTCAAGAGACAGATTAAAAGGATATGGAATTAGGGAATTGTAGTGGTTGAGCCCTCACCCACTACTGCACTCGCTGCTACGAATGGTCCCAGTGTGTAGCAGTTCTCGTAAAGTCTGGACATCTTTCAAGTAAAATGACGCGAACACTGACTTGCTTCTCCAATAGGTTGCGTCCATGATACTTTGCAGAGATCTATTTTGCTTAAAGGCCACGGAAGTTGCTACAGCTCTAACCTCGTGCGTCTTAACCTTAAGCAAAGATCGGTCTTCCTCACTCAAGTGTGAATGAGCTTCTCGTATTAACAATCTGATAAAATATGACAAAGCATTCTTTGACATAGGCAAGGATGGTTTCTTAACCGAACACCATAACGCTTCAGATTGGCCTCGTAAAGGTTTAGTACGAGTTAAGTAGAACTTAAGAGCTCTAACAGGGCATAATACTCTTTCTAGTTCATTGCCTACGATCTCCGATAAGCTAGGAATATCGAAAGATTTAGGCCAAGGACGAGAAGGTAGCTCATTTTTGGCTAGGAAACCCAGCTGCAGAGAACAAGTAGCTTTTTCTGACGAAAACCCGATGTTCTTGCTGAAGGCATGAAGCTCACTGACTCTTTTAGCCGAGGCTAAGCATACCAGGAAAAGAGTCTTAAGAGTGAGATCTTTCAGGGAGGCTGAATGTAAAGGCTCAAACCTGTCTGACATGAGGAATCTTAGGACCACGTCTAAATTCCACCCAGGTGTAGCCAAACGACGTTCCTTAGAGGTCTCAAAAGACTTAAGGAGGTCTTGCAGATCTTTATTGTTGGAAAGATCTAAGCCTCTATGCCGGAAAACCGAGGCCAACATGCTTCTGTAGCCCTCGATAGTAGGAGCTGAAAGGGATCGTACTTTTCTCAGGTATAAGAGAAAATCAGCTATTTGGGCTACAGAGGTACTGGACGAGGATACGGAAACTGACTTGCACCAGTCTCGGAAGACTTCCCACTTCGATTGGTAAACTCTAATGGTAGACGCTCTCCTCGCTCTAGCAATCGCACTGGCTGCCTCCTTCGAAAAGCCTCTAGCTTTCGAGAGTCTTTCGATAGTCTGAAGGCAGTCAGACGAAGAGCGTGGAGGCTTTGGTGTACCTTCTTTACGTGTGGCTGACGTAGAAGGTCTACTCTTAGAGGAAGACTTCTGGGAACGTCTACCAGCCATCGAAGTACCTCGGTGAACCATTCTCTCGCGGGCCAGAGGGGAGCAACTAACGTCAACCTTGTCCCTTCGTGAGAGGCGAATTTCTGCAGTACCTTGTTGACAATCTTGAATGGTGGGAATGTGTAAAGATCTAGATGTGACCAATCTAGGAGGAAGGCATCTATATGTATTGCTGCTGGGTCTGGGACTGGAGAGCAATAGATTGGAAGCCTCTTGGTCAGCGAGGTTGCAAAGAGATCTATGGTGGGTTGACCCCAAGTCGCCCAAAGTCTCTTGCACACATCCTTGTGGAGGGTCCATTCAGTTGGAATTACTTGACCTTTCCGACTGAGACAATCTGCTAGGACGTTCAAGTCGCCCTGGATGAACCTCGTTACTAGGGAGATGCCTCGATCTTTTGACCAGATGAGCAGGTCCCTTGCGATCTCGTACAGAGTCAATGAGTGGGTACCTCCCTGTTTGGAAATGTACGCCAAGGCCGTGTTGTTGTCCGAGTTGACCTCCACCACCTTGCCTCGAAGGAGATTCTCGAAGCTTATCAAGGCCAGATGAACCGCCAAAAGCTCCTTGCTGTTGATATGCATGCTCCTTTGACTCGAGTTCCACAGACCTGAGCATTCCCGACCGTCCAGCGTCGCGCCCCAGCCCAAGTCCGATGCGTCCGAGAAGAGAACGTGGTTGGGTTTCTGAACTGCCAGGGGAAGACCCTCTCGTAGGCTGATATTGTCCTTCCACCAAGTCAGACAAGTCTTTATCTTTTCGGAAATCGGGATCGAGACCGCCTCTAGCGTCTTGTCCTTTTTCCATTGAAAAGCCAGATGGAATTGAAGAGGTCGGAGGTGTAGCCTTCCTAGTGAGACAAATTGCTCCAGGGATGACAGCGTTCCTACCAGACTCATCCAAAGCCTGACTGAGCAGCGTTCTTTCTTCAACATCTTCTGGATGGAGAGTAGGGCTTGATCTATTCTGGGGGCCGACGGAAAAGCCCGAAAAACTTGACTGTGAATCTCCATCCCTAAATACAGAATAGTTTGGGATGGGACCAGCTGTGACTTTTCCATGTTGACTAGGAGTCCCAATTCCTTGGTCAGATCTAGAGTACAATTGAGATCCTTCAGACAGCGATGACTGGAAGAGGGTCTGAGAAGCCAGTCGTCCAAATAAAGGGAGGCTCGGATGTCCGATAAATGGAGGAATTTTGCCACATTCCTCATAAGCCTCGTAAACACGAGAGGAGCTGTGCTTAGGCCAAAGCACAGGGCCCGAAACTGGTACACCACATCGTCGAAGACGAATCTCAGAAAAGGTTGGGAGTCTGAGTGAATGGGGATGTGGAAGTAAGCGTCCCTTAGGTCTAGAGAGACCATCCAGTCTCCCTTTCTGACCGCTGCTAGGACTGACTTTGTGGTCTCCATGGTAAACTTCGTCTTTGTGACAAAGACATTCAGAGCACTGACGTCTAGCACCGGTCTCCAACCTCCTGTCTTCTTTGATACTAGTCAACTCTGATGGTTGATGAACGTCCTGAACGTCACCAATCGCATCAGTGCGTTGCCTAACGTCAACGTGCGGCTGGAAATCCACACTGGGTCGCATCGGTGGAGGTACCACACCAACTGGTTGACGCGAGAAAGCTACATCCACGTCAACAGGACGCACAACAGAACGCTTGGATGGCTGATGGCCAGTAGGTTCAACGGAAACCTTCTCAGCGTTGTAGTCCTCCATCAAGGACGCAAGCTTAGACTGCATGTCTTGCAGTAACACCCATTTAGGGTCTACGGAAGCAGGTGCGGTAACAGACGGGGTTAGCGAATGAGACGGCACAACTTTGCCTCTCTTAGGCGGCGAGCAGTCATCAGATGACGGCCACGGGTCCGAACTGTCCCAGTGGCTAAATCCGGGACGTTGGACTTGTCCTGAAGGGACCGACTTACGCTTTAAAGGTCTAGAGACCTTGGTCCAAGGTTTCTTACGTGAAACACCTTCGGACGACGAGGTAAAAATGGGCTCTCTCGTCTTACTATGGTAGGGGCGATCTTGACGAGATCCGCCTGATACCAAAGAGGGAACGTCTGTTCGCTGATCAAGGCCTCTCGAACCCATAAGTCGTACGACATTGCTTCTCCCCTGGGCTTGGGAGCTTGCAAGAGGTCCCGGACTAGGTGGGCGACAGGCACGAACAGACGAACCCTCGGTCGCAACACTGTTCACAACACTTTGCGTAACACTAGGCACTTTGACACTATCCGCCGTGGCACTTTGGCACTTGAGTTCCTTCACGTCCGCCATGAGTTGATTTCGGTCACTTGCTAAAGCCTCAACTCTCTCCCCCAAGGCATGAATAGCACGCATTATGTCTGCCATAGACGGTTCCCGAGTGCTAGGAGGGGGGTTAGGAACAACCACTACAGGGGAAGGAATAGGTTCAGGGGCATGTGGAGAGGAAAAATCTACCGACCTAGAAGAACTTCTCCTTACCCTATCTCTCTCTAGTCTGCGTGTATATTTATCAAATTCGATAAAATCGAATTCCGAAAGGCCCACGCATTCCTCACACCGATCTTCCAATTGACAGGTTTTACCCCGACAATTGGAACAAACAGTGTGAGGGTCGAGAGAAGCCTTTGGAAGACGCCTATGACAGTCCCTAGCATTACACTTTCGAAACTTGGGAACTTGAGAAGGGTCAGCCATTTTGAATTAGTCAAGGGAAAATTCCAAAAAAAACGATCTAAGTCATCAACAATTAATCCGATTCAAAAAAGAGTTCAAGGATTTATTTGAAGAAAAACACCTGTACTGCGAAAGCTCAAACCAAATTAAAGTACTTCACCAAATATGATGGGAAAAACTCCAGGTTCAACAGCGAGTAAAGTACGTCTTGTCGACACGTCGACAGAGAAGAAATTGAAGGTTTTGTTTACATCGAGAGTGGTATCTGGCCGACAGTTGGTGCTGGTGGGCACACCCGCAACCTGCATAGCGATCGCTGGCGAGTTTTTTATGTATGTGTCTGTCGAGCAACAGAGTTGCAGCTATTATATATTCACCGGCTAAGTTAAATATTTAAAAATTGATAAACAGCCCTTCGAAGCTTCACTGTCATATCAGTTCAAATAATCTATACTGAACACTGTTTAACCGTTTTACCCCCAGGCTCTTTGGACATTTCCAACCCTTAAACCCCAAGGGGTTATTTTCTCCCCAGCACATTTTGTAGTATATATTTTCTAAATTGCTATAACAGCCTTAATTTTTGTCATAGAGAGGTCAGGTTGGTCTCATTCTCTTGGAAAATGCTTGAATTTTCTCAAAAAATTATCAAAAATATGCAAAAAAATTTCTATAGCATTTTTTTTTGTAAGGACGTACCGGTACGTCCATGGGGGTAAAGGGATGGCTTTTGTGAAACGTACCAGTACGTCCTTTGGGGGTAAAAGGGTTAAAAAGAATAGGAATAGCAATAAAAAAATGGCAATTTATATACAACCAGATAACAGATACATGTTTCAAGATAGCAATGAATCATGAAACTAATATGTAATGCTTGCTTCACTATTACAAAATCAACAATATTCACTCAACTAGGGACATGGTATGCTACACCAAATATAGTAATTCTTGACTTTTTCTTATAGATTTCTGTCCCACTTCTCAAAAGATATACTCACTTGTTTTTAATATGACAAATTCGAAGATAATTTGTATTTTTCCTAACCATACAAACCTTAGCTATTTACAAAGGGTTATTACTTTTAGCGTAGCTGAAATGGCGAGCCATTAGAATTTAACGAGGGTGTATTACCCCCGCGCTAGTTAGCGGGGGGGTAGGGGAGTGGTAGCTAGCTACCCCTCCTCCCCCTCACACACAGGTGAATACTCACTTTCACTTAGAGGTAGGACTTGTCTTGGGGGACAGGGCTGGCGGGCAAATATGTGTAAATAGCTAAGGTTTGTATGGTTAGGAAAAATACAAATTATCTTCGAATTTGTCATTTGTTCCGTAACCGAAATACAAACCACGCTATTTACAAAGGGTGACTTATCCCTTAGGAAGGGTGGAAAGTCCCCAGCCATACTGGCTTTGGCTTTACCCGGGGACTCAGAATCCGAGTGAGTCGCACTCGAGAAAAGGAGTCCCTGCACCTCACAAGTTCCTTGCTCCGCAAGGAACCATGTGGCCTACGTAAGCTTGTGTGTGAAGGAAGAAGTGTGACCCGTCTTAGGCAGTTGACCTGGAGTTCCAGAAGGAACTCTGGGTTAGGACGTTCCCAATACCACCTCGTCAGGGTATGGGGGACGCGACAGTATTGACTCAATACTCGGAACACAAGGAAGCATGGTTTACCTGCAGAGATTCGAGGTCAGCTATGCAGAGACCAGGATGCTGCTTCCCCGTAGAGGGGATGATGAAGAAAGAAGTAAGGGCCAGACATACTTCTTTCGTTCATGCAGACTAAAACCTGATAACAATGCCCTCAACCTTCTGCTACCTGTCCAAAAAGGAGCCTGAGGTTAGACCAGCTGTTGTGTAGCCACCACAGAGCGATAGAAACCGTATCGAGACTCCTGTGGGTCACGCCCTGCAGGAAGCGGGCTGCGAAGGTCATCAGACGCTTCCAGACTCCAGCTTGTAGCACCTGCGTCACAGAGTAGTATTACTCGAAGGCGAGGGACGTTGCGATGTATCCAACATCGTGCTGTAGGGCGACGTGACGGGGGACGGTCTTAAGACAGGTCGAGATGAATGTCCTTGAGTCCGGGCTGAAGAGGTATACTGGTGACTCTCCCCCCATGTCCTCCTTGTGTTCCCAAATCGGCTGCAGCTGAGGCCAAACTGCAGCTGTTCCCAGCGCTAACCTCTCGATTCCTTACTGGCAAGAAAGAGAAGGTCTTGGGACATCAGACACAGAATGGAGACTCGAAATCTTGAATGAATCGGACCGAAGGGTCGGGACCCTCAGATTCTGAGTCTAGCCAACAACTCAGGAGCGAGCCTGAATGTTGCCTTCCCCTCTTCCTTAGAAAGGGGGGAGTAGTAAGAGACCAAGAAGATTGCTTACACACTGGCCGTGGCCAGAGTGAGCAGAAGACCCAAGGCGGAATACAATCCGAGGCCTGTCGTAAAAGGGTCTTGAGAAGATCTCTTAAAGGACTAAAAGTCCGAGCCATGCTCCAAGTTGGAGGTCTTCCTCCGACTAGGGCAAGGACGATCGTAGCTTCGCATGAGCGAGGATAGATCCAGCGGGCAGGAAAAAGTTATTCCTTTAAGCCTGAAGGTCAGGGAAAGGCTGAGCGACAGGCTTCATTGCCGAGAGCGGAAAGGAGTTTCCTCCCGCCGAAAGGCAATAAGACCGTTATTGCTGGAGAAGAGGCCTCATGGGAAGAGGTATATCTCCCACGGCACCAACCACCTTAGACTCTTCACTTTGCCTGGGAGACCCCTGTGGATGACTATCGCAGATGACGCGACCTCCGTACCGCGACTGTAGCGGGTTGTCTCTTCTAGAGGAGGAAGCATAGTGTCTCCAGGCATGAAGCCGAAGCGACGCCCCGGTTCGGGAGAGATGTCGCAGTGTGGTTGCTTGAGTAGTCTGCGCCGTGGGAGAAGCTCTCCCGGGAGTTCCGTCAGGGGAAGCAGAGGGTCCAGAAACCGTTCTGCGCATAGTCCCAGTGGAGCTCTCCCATTGAAAGGTTGACAGACAACCTGGTTTTGTTGAGACCCATTGTCCGCAGACAAAAAGGAGGGAAGACGCAGGCGTCGAAGTTGTCCCACCATCACCGGAATGCATCTTGCCCGAGTCTCGGGGTCTGAGACTGGGGGGAAGACTAGCGGAAGCTTGAGGTTCCAAGGTGTCGCGATCAGGTCCCCCAGACCAGCACTTGCTGGTTACCCAAGGTCAAAGACCCCTAGGTACACTCTCTCTATGAGGCTCTGCTCGGATAGTCTGAGAGAAACATTCCCCTGCCTGGAATGAGAGAGCCGATGGTGGAATTGAGAGAATCTCAATCATCCCGGTATCTCTACTGCAAGATGTGAAGGTGTGAAAATGCGTCCCCTGCTGGTTAGAATGAAGTCGATGCGCTACGGGGCGACTTGGCAGGAGCTGTAGGATCTGAAGAGGGGCCAGACTAAGGCCCTTAAGCCTGCCTGAATGATGGAGAGGTATCCTTCAGGTCTTGACCATAGGCCTGGACCGGAACATGCCCCCCCCCCCTTTCCTTGACGAGTCCGAGAACCCCATCAAGAATGTGGGGAAAGGACGAGAATATCCACTACCATCAAGAGGCTCCATAGGTCAACACCCATTGCAGGTTTAATAGTTCCGCTGGTCCCATAGGGCCAGGGAGTCCGGTTAAACATTGCCTGAAGCCACCGGAACTTGGATCGCCCCACATGGAACTTATCCTGAGGCGACCGTTCGGACTATAGACGGGTCAATGAGGAAAGAAGAACTAGGAAACGTTCCAAGGTAGGGCTGAAAGCTCTGCTTGACTGAGAACAGGTACTGCGACTCTCCTCAGTCTTGCCACAGTCAACCGAAAGGAAGGCTCGGAGGATGTGGTAACAGAATCTGGCGTCCCCAGGTGGTCACCCATCCAAGTACCGACGTTGCTTAACCTCGCTGGACGGACGAGAAGCGGGGTTTCCAATGTGGTAAGGCGGTTGACTCAATATCATGGCCAGATACTCCAGATGTTGAGGCAGAGGAAGAGAAGGCTCCAAGCAAAATACCATGAACCCACACTCATGGTCAGCATCCGGAAGCTTGTCCCGGCGCTGAAGAAGGTCGAAACCCGAGCCTACCGGAGTTGACCAGCCCTCCAAACAGCAGAGGAGGCGGAAGCCTGCACCTGAGCGGCCAAGAGGAAGGCAGGGAGAGTTCTCTGGGGAAACAAACCTGCTATGCCACGGCGGGATAGCCACACTGCATCATAAGCAGGAATACTTGCAGTCTAGGCTGAATTCGACGAGCACCCTGGAAGATGGATGGAATGGAAACTGAAAGTACCCGTCCTTCCGATCCAGGGTTAAAGGAGTCCTGTCGCCTCGTTACCAGTCTGATCGATTCTGCTGGTCTACGCTGGCCGAAGTTTGTTCGACAAACTTGATCAGGGCTGAGAGGTCGACTATGGACATCCCCTCTCAGATCCTTCCTTACAAGAAAGGATCGACTGAGGGGGCCGGGGGTGAAGCCGTCAATGATCCTAAGGAAGACCTTCGCCAAAGGTATGGATCATTCTGCCCAACCGGGCAACTCTGCTGATGCTATGGCATAGAGGTTCAGAGACACTGAATTCGCTGACAGAGACGGCAGGCGCGATATCCTTGGCTACTCACAGAGATTGTGCGAGAATGGGCATCGGGAAGCTGTCTTTCGGATGAGTAACCTTAAGCATCCTCCCAGCGAAAAAACCTGCAATCCTAGAGTTCGTGAACTCCTTTTAGGACTATGCCCCCCCGGGGGAGTCTCCCGTGCCATCTGTTCCTGACAGGAGGAAACTGCAACTGGATACCTTGTCCCAGTTGTCGTAGCCGATAACTTAGGCCGACGTGGTTGAAAGAAAAGGGCGCTGGAGCCCTGCAGAGTCTGGAAGAAAGCGCCTTGGAGGAGTGAAAACGGAAGTCGATTTACTCCGCACAGCAGCTGTCTAAGTCTCTGTCCTTGGGCACAGACAAAACTCTTCTCAAGGATGGAAGGGTGTCTGAGGTCGTCGACCTCCACAGATGAGACACCCGAAGGAAGCCTTCAGTCAGCGCGTCCAGATGGTACAACATCGAGCTTGTCCGCAAGTAGATACTTAACGACGAAAGGCCAAGGTGCCTGAGCTCGAGAGGAGGAAAGTACCCTTGATCTTCCTGTAGCTTCCTTGAACCAAACCTCGGGCCGTAACCGAGGAGGGAAAGAACCTGGTAAGCTCCCAGAGGAAGAGGTAAGCAGTCACCCCTTGTCCGATGGAGAAATCTTGAACGGAAAGCCCCCCCCGCCAAAAATCCTTCCAGGGCGGGAGAAGGAGAGAGTACTCGTGCAGGAGAGGGGACCCTCGAGACCGACCTCTTGGGAACCAACTTTGCCCTAGGGGAAGTCACCACGAAGTCCACTCCTCTCTTTCTCTTCAGCGTAGGAGAGACAGCCGCTGGTTTGTTACCCTGGCCGGCGAGTGCTGGTTTCATAACCCTCATTAACGCCCTTGCCAGCGGACCAAACCATCTCTGCTGCTCCAAGGACACAGAGTCCGAAATCCTCGCTAAGGTGAAAGGGATTGGGCGATCCTTTGGAGTGAACACGACGGTACCTGCCTGAAAAGAAGGTGGGGAAGAATGCTGTACTGACCTGTCTTCGTCCTGCACTACCAACCTGTGCTTGGATGGAGGTGATCCCGAGTGCCGTCTAGGAGCACGCGTCCCTGCTGCTACCACCGGCTGCGGAATTCGCCGCGAACTATGGTCGCGCGAGGGCGAACTATGGTCGCGCGAGGGCGAACGGTCGCGCAAAGGCGAACGGTCGCGCGGGCGCGCAGGCGAGCGGTCGCGCGGGCGAGCGATCGCGCGGGCGCGCAGGCGAGTGGGCGTGAGGGTGGGCAGGTAAATGAACATGTGTTCGAGGCGACGAACGCAAGCGATGGCGTGACGGCGAGGGATCGTGCTGCCGCGTAGGTGAAGAAGATCGCTGGCGATAATGACCGCGTGATGGTAAGCGATGGCGAGCAGCATGTGTAGGTGAATGATCGCGTGATAGGGTGCGATGGTGATCAGCATCCGCAAGAGGGCGAGCGTTCAGGGTTGTGCGATGAGGAGCAGCATGCGTAAGCGGGCGATCGTGCAGGGTTGTGCGATGGCGAGCAGCATGCGCAGGTGAATGATCGCGTGAAAGGGTGCGATGGTGATCAGTATCCGCAGGAGGGCGATCGTTCAGTGTTGTGCGATGAGGAGCAGCATGCGTAAGCGGGCGAACAGCATCCGCAGTTGAGGGTCGCGCGATGGCGATCAGCATCCGCAGTTGAGGGTCGCGCGATGGCGATCAGCATCCGCAGTTGAGGGTCGCGCGATGGCGATCAGCATCCGCAGTTGAGGGTCGCGCGATGGCGATCAGCATCCGCAGTTGAGGGTCGCGCAATGGCGATCAGCATCCGCAGTTGAGGGTCGCGCGATGGCGATCAGCATCCGCAGGTGAGCTAGTAGCTGGCGAACCATGTTCCTTCAGAAGTGTTGGAGAACGTTTGCATGCCAGCTGTAACACACGTGGGCGATCCGGAGATCGCTGGCGAGCTGATGATCGCTGACGAGCAGAAGGCTACGCGTGGAAGCCTGCGCAAAGAAGAAGAGTCCTTGACCCCGACCTGAACCGAAGTTCTAGATCGCGAGGGCGAACGTGGGCGCACAGGGCACGTAACAGGAACCGCAGGGAAGATCATCTTGAAAGCGCTGACGAACAGGAGAGCGCTGATGAGCAGAAGGGCGCGCAGGGAAACCCTGACACGCAAGGGAAGAACCCCCGTGGGGGCAACCCTTTGCCCCGAAGGGATCGTTGTCCGCCGGGAGACTGATGTCCGTCGGAAGACCGCTGTCCGTCGGGCAGACCGTTGTCCGTCGGGAAGACCGTTGCCCGTCGGAAGACGAGATCAGACTGCTGTCCATCTGCACCAAGGCGGAAGATCGAGAAAAAGGAGTTGTAGGCTGCAAACGGAGATCCAAAAGGGCGCCTCAAGCACCCTTATAGGAAGATGAGAGGCCCTTACGACGAGGCGGACGGAGGGCCTTACGGCGAGGGAGGCCAACAGCAACAGCAACAGAAGAAACCTCCGAAGAGGAGTCTCTATGAGTGTACTCTCTCGCGAACGAAAGAGAAACACTTCGTGGAAGAGACTGGTCAGCCAGTGACCTAAAAGGAGCAATCCTCCAAAGAGGAGCTCCTGCAGTTGCCCAGCCCCTTGAGCGAAACTGCAGGTGCGACCGCTCAGCACCAAGAGCATAGTCGCACGAAAAAAAGGCAAGAGAAGAACCCCCCAAAAGGGGAAAAACTCAAGCCTGGACAGGAAAAACTTCCCTCGGAAGGAAAGTTATCCGCCCAAGGAGGCAAGCCTCCTGACTGTTCTAAAATGAACTGGAGAGCTGTCCGTCGACACGGGAGTACTACCAGTAGAAGGAGACACGCCCCTGACGAAAATACAAGGGGGGAGGCAGCAACAGCCGAATCCCCAGGACTCAACCAGACAGCTAACACCGTTGCTATATTACAGAAACGAACTAGATCGGTAACTGTAAAAAAATAAAACAAATAATATTAGTACACATTCATTCCCCCGGGAAGGCTCCGAAGAGGAATCCCGAGGGAAAGGAAAAAGAATTACACAACAGGCACGTGCCCTCACAACCACTTACACTCGCGGAAGGAGAGCTGTAACCAAAACAGAATTATAACAATTATAATTATGTAACTATGTAATTATGTAATTTAAAAATGAATGAACACTAAAGAAAGAACGAAAACCCCGAAAGGAATCGTTCTACAAGCTGAAAAACAAAAAACAACTACAATTAGATTCATAACTAATTGAGACAAACGTACGGCGTAGCAACCCCCCACACGGAAAGGAAGCTAGGCTATAAGGGCGTAGTAACACGTAGTATAAGGGTGAACGACCTCAAGAGAGAGAGAGAGAGAGAGAGAGAACTCGATCGCCACCCATAAAATACGCCGTGGTGGCCTAACTGCCGAGGCCTCCACGTAGATATCGTACACTACACACACACATCTGAAAGGAAACTTACTTATTTCTATACTCAAATATATATACAAACATGAAAACATGTTTACATATATATTGAGAAAAGAAAAGTAAGCGATTAAGTAAAGACAAAACAGACAATGGCTGCCAAGCGAGGACCAAGACAGAGACGTCTGTCACAGTCCGAGCCAAAAGTGAAAAGTGAGTATTCACCTGTGTGTGAGGGGGAGGAGGGGTAGCTAGCTACCACTCCCCTACCCCCCCGCTAACTAGCGCGGGGGTAATACACCCTCGTTAAATTCTAATGGCTCGCCATTTCAGCTACGCTAAAAGTAATAACCCTTTGTAAATAGCGTGGTTTGTATTTCGGTTACGGAACAAACAATTTTTACTTTGAATGGCATTATCAACTACCTGAAATCTTATCAAATAACTTGGCGATGCTACCTTTGATGGGTTCTTCCAAGGTGCTTTGAGAGAAAACCTTACATTTGTCTAAAACATTAATTGAAATGGCAAATTATATCTACTTCCTCCATGATTGTTAGTTAAGTCTTTGCGACAAATTTCTCTATATTAACCCTTTTACCCCCAGGCTCTTTGGAAATTTCCAACCCTTAACCCCCAAGGGGTTATTTTTTCCCCAGCACATTTTGCAGTATATTTTTTTCAAATTGCTCTAACAGCCTTAGTTTTTGTCATAGAGAGGTCAGGTTGGTATGATTCTCTTGGAAAATGCCTGAATTTTCTCAAAAAATTATTAAAAATATGAAAAAAAAAATTTTTATAGCATTTGTTTGCAAGGACGTACCGGTACGTCCATGGGGGTAAAGGGATGAGTTTTGTGAAACGTACCAGTACGTCCTTTGGGGGTAAAAGGGTTAAGTCTTTGCAACAAATTTCTCTACATTATGTAATGAATAATAATCTTGACTACTATGGTGTTTAAAAATAATAATTTTTATCAATTTCAATAATAAAGACTAAAGAAAATTATTATTTTTGTATTAATCATATTTCAGATATTCTGTATTCAAATCAGATGAAACTTTATTCTTGATAATTCTAAAAAGAAGTAAAGAGAGACTCACCATTCGTCCAATAGAACAATAGAACGTATTCTATTATGATGGAAGAATCTATTGATTTCAGGCTTGTGAGAAGTGGAAATAACAGCCAAAGACCTGAAAAAGAACAAGGTTATTAGTAATGGGTAATCTCGCCATAACAGGAATGTTTAAAACCGAAAATAGTATTTGGAGGCAAAGAATCAAAGGGTCTTGACAAATAGCCTGTTGTGAATGGATAGACAAAAGTGACAATGCTTTTATTATTATTATTATTATTATTATTATTATTATTACTTCCTAAGCTACAACCCTAGTTGGAAAAGCAGGCTGCTATAAGCCCAGGTGCTCCAACAGGGAAAATAGCCCAGTGAGGAATGGAAAAAAAGTAAAAATTTTGAGAACAGTAATAATCAAATAAATATTTCCTATATAAACTATAAAAACTTTAACAAAACAAGAGGAACAGCAATTAGATAGGATAGTGTGCCCGAATGTACCCTCAAGCAAGAGAACTCAAAAGGACATATGAAGACCAGTGCGCTTAATATTTCATCTCGCCATTTCCCACCCCTTCCGAGTCCTCAGTTGTGGATTTGAAGAATCTAGAGGGTGCTTAGGTTTCTATGTTTGATGAGAAAATATAGTTTTCTGGATTAATAATAGGTGTGAAACAAAGAAAGCAAGAAATTAAACAAGAATGAAGGGGGTTGAAAAGAGAAATCAGAAGGATTTAAGAAAAGGTTTGTGATAGCCAATTGCGCAGACCTGCTAAAGCTCTCTAGTTTCTTGTAGTGTCTGCAACCTCACCATCCTTGTGAGCTAAGGCTGTGGGGTCTGGGGAGCCTATAGGTCTACCTGCCAAGTCATCAGCAGCCATTGCCTAGCCCTCCCTGGTACTAGCTTGTGTGAAGAGGGTGCGTGGATGCTGATTATATGTACATATGGTCCGTATCTAGGACAAGTTGTTCATTGCTTCTGCCATTCATAAGCAACCTCTAAACCTTTAACCTTATCATTAGTAACTGAAAGACAGCTTCTATCTGTTTAACTTACTTTCAATAAGAGGTTAAAGTATAATAAATCCAAGTAAGAACTACAGAAAAGAAACTCTGTTAATAATGGAATAGTTGTGCCTCTCTTGACCTCACTCATAACCTCGTCGGACAAGTAAAAAAAGTCCTAACTGTATAAAATCTAGCGATGACAGACTATACGTCACCAAGAGTCAGACTAACAACATACATACTTATACTAAGGCACTTCCTCCAATTATGGGGGGTAGCCGACATCAAACAAATGAAACAAAAAAGGGGATGTCTCCTATCCACGTTCCTCCCAGCCTGACAAGGGACTCAACTGAGTTCGGCTGGTACTGCTAGGGTGGCACAGTCCACCTTCCCACATTATCCACCACAGACGAAGCTTCATAATGCAGAATCCCCTACTGCTGCTACCTCCGCGGTCATCCACGGCACCGGAGGAAGCAGCAGGGCCTACCGGAACTGCGTCACAATCGCTCGCCATTCATTCTTATTTCTAGCACGCTCTCTTGCCTCTCTCACATCTATCCTCCTATCACCCAGAGCTTCCTTCACTCCCTCCATCCATCCACCCAAACCTTGGCCTTCCTCTTGTACTTCTCCCATCAACTCTTACATTCATCACCTTCTTTAGCAGACAGCCATTTTCCATTCTCTCAACATGGCCAAACCACCTCAACACATTCATATCCACTCTAGCTGCTAACTTATTTCTTACACCTGTTCTCACCCTCACTACTTCGTTCCTAACCCCATCTACTCGAAATAACAAGATTAGGATAAAACTAAGTCACTGGGAAAAAGTTTACCTGATGGCCATCTTCAATACAAGACTGTCACAATCTGAATAACCTGGAACATAGAATGAAAAGGAGTTCCAGTTTACTGTACTCCACAGACAATAGATTGATGGGACGTAGCCCATTGGGAAAATTATTTGCCTGGAAATTAGCATAAATTATTTGCCCGGGAATTTCAACCATACTGACAACTTTAGTATTTATCTTGTCTTACAAAAATGTCACTCGGCTGATTATTTGTGGATAATCTAGTTTTAACTTTTGATTTCAAGGTGGTCATGTTTTAAGAGTAATTTTAACTTCACATAATTCCTGCACATTGGAAATGTGCATCGAAATAGCTATAGTGCACTTGACCCTTAAAAATGCTCCTGGATTACAATTTAACTATTTTTATGTGATCTTTATAATGTACTTTATGATGACCTAAACTAAAATGTGATCGCACAAACATAAAGATACCCTATTAGAACTGGTGCTTAATGTTTATGGAATATCTTTCCAACTAGACAAAAAGAAAAACAAAATGATGGGGCAAGAAAGTGTGTGTGTTTATACTAAATTAATACAGTTCCTCCCTCGCCATGAAGCAACGAGTACTATAATGTACTAGAAAATGTCCCTATAAATAAACAAATTAATGTTTAAACAAACTCTGGGGAAGGACAAATCTAGAAACTACGATGATGTGCTTCGTTGAATTCTGACTTACCTTATTGCCTATGTTGTTCCCATTATGGGTGTCAACTTGAGGTCTACTTGAGGGGTCTGCTCGAGAGGCATCCACATGAGGGGTCTGCTCGAGAGGGATCCGCTTGAGGGGGGTCTGCTCGAGAGGGATCCACTTGTGGGGGATCTGCTCGAGAGGGATCCGCTTGAGGGGGGTCTGCTCGAGAGGGATCCACTTGTGGGGGATCTGCTCGAGAGGGATCCGCTTGAGGGGTCTGCTCGAGAGGGATCCACATGAGGGGTCTGCTCGAGAGGGATCCGCTTGAGGGGTCTGCTCGAGAGGGATCCACTTGTGGGGTATCTGCTTGAGAGGGATCCGCTTGAGGGGTCTGCTTGAGAGGGATCCACTTGAGGGGTCTGCTCGAGAGGGATCCGCTTGAGGGGGGTCTGCTCGAGAGGGATCCACTTGTGGGGTATCTGCTCGAGAGGGATCCGCTTGAGGGGTCTGCTCGAGAGGGATCCGCTTGAGGGGGGTCTGCTCGAGAGGGATCCACTTGTGGGGTATCTGCTCGAGAGGGATCCACTTGTGGGGTATCTGCTCGAGAGGGATCCACTTGTGGGGTATCTGCTCGAGAGGGATCCACTTGTGGGGTATCTGCTCGAGAGGGATCCGCTTGAGGGGTCTGCTCGAGAGGGATCCGCTTGAGGGGGGTCTGCTCGAGAGGGATCCACTTGTGGGGTATCTGCTCGAGAGGGATCCGCTTGAGGGGTCTGCTCGAGAGGGATCCACTTGAGGGGTCTGCTCGAGAGGGATCCGCTTGAGGGGGTCTGCTTGAATGGGATCCGCTTGAGGGGTCTGCTCGAGAGGGGCCCGCTCGAGAGGGATCCGCTTGAGGGGTCCGCTCGAGAGGGGTCTGCTTGAGGGGTCTGCTCGAGAGGGATCCGCTTAAGGGGTCTGCTCGAGAGGGATCCACTTGAGGAGGGTCTGCTCGAGGGGGATCCACTTGAGGGGTCTGCTCGAGAGGGACCCGCTTGGGGGCTCTGCTCGAGGGGGATCCACTTGATGGGATCCACTCGAGAGGGATTCAACACAGTAGACTGCATGCCGAGGGTATTATCCACATCCCTGTAAAAGATTAATTATCTATAATTTCCTGAAACTTAGTTCATTAGGTATAAAAGGTCCCTTTATTAATTTTCTTAATATTATCTTTAAATCAGACTTAGAACAAAAGTTTTAGAATAAATTACTAATCTGGTCTAGTTATTCAACAATAATCAAGAATGAATATTGATTTATAGGATGTTTTTTACCTGTTCAAGATATTAGGTACCTTTAATTTCGAGAATACACAATTATATTAAAAAAAATAAACATGCAAGTGTACGTTTATTTTGTATAACTCGACATAACTAAAACTTAAATCAGCATAATCTCATCTCTCTCACACGAGAGGGGTAAAAAAAACTGCCAAAATATGGATAAATACAAGATAAAGTGAAGGCTACTTACGTTCATAATGACCTCTGCAATTACATCAGAAGAACAAGCATGACAAAAACTTGTCACGCCAGAAACCCCCCAAAATTAACCGCCCATTACTGAAACAAGGCGTCAGCAAAGATGACTGGGCCGCTTTCACAAGGCGGTGGGAAATGTTTCGCGATGGAACGTCTTTGGCCCCTAACCAGACAACAGCTCACCTGCTCGCATGTTGTGAACCAGAACTCGAAGCCGCCCTATTCAGAGAGGACCCAGCCATCGCAACAAAGACCGAGGTGGACGTACTAGCGGCAATAAAACGTCTGGCAGTACTGAGTGTGGCCTTAAGCGTACAGAGGACGACACTAATACAAACCACTCAGGCCCCTGGTGAACCTGTAAGGCAATATGTGGAAAGGTTGCGCGGGGTGGCCAATGTGTGTCAGTGGATCGTCACCAGCGCCTGCAAGTCCAACACCTGCACAGAGACGATTACATGCGACTACACAGAGGAGATTGTCAAGTTGATCCTGGTAAACAGCCTCGCAGATAAAGAAATCAAAAGAGATGTGTTGGGAACTTCAGAGGTCGATAACAAGACACTAAGCGAAACGGTAACACTCATCGACAGCCGGGAAACAGCTAGCCGGGCCACGTTAAGTGCAAACCCATCAGTATCAGCCAGCGGGTACAGGAAACAGGCGAAAATGAAAACGAACACACACCCTTCTCAACCAAACCGAAAAAGGGCGACGAACAAGACACCTCAAGACATCAGTTTCGTTGCCAGTGAGGACGCCTCACTCCAAAGTTCGGAAAAGTGAGAGGCAAAGTAAAGCTGTTCAAGTCGTGCCTAGTATGCTGGAGGGAAAATGTACAACGGCAACGGAAGCCGCGGCAATTATCAGCAGGTACTGAAGCAGGGGCGTTATTCTATCGCACGCAAGAAGAGGAAACAGAAGCGGAAAACAACAAAGTATACGCGTCAGGGATGAACACCTCAAACAAAGTTTTACCTCACCCAATGATACCCATCCGCATATCGGGGAACCCTGCTGCTCACAACAAAAAGATGTCGAACAAATCCTCATCCATCATGGCGGTTGCGGACTCCGGGGCTCAGACGTGCCTGAATATGGGTCTACACCAGCAACACCTCTAGCCAGCTGACAGACGCATCTTCGAAGCCAACAACCAGGAAACCAATGTGCTCGGCTCCATACACCTCATACTATCAGGCAAGAATGAGCAAGGAGCGCACATCGCAACAACTGCCACGGTGCATGTCACGGACACCGACAACAAGTTTCACATCGGCTGAGCAGCTATGACGAAGCTTGGCATCATCGACCATGATTTTCCCAGGATTGATGCCACAGGTAGGGTCGCAGTATGCCTAAACGAAGGGAAGTCCCACAGCAGCAACTCGCTCGCAGAGTGCGGATACTCACGCCGCACTCCACCTTCCCGGCAACCAGCTAACCTGATGTTCAAACCGTCAGCAGAGTTTACCGAAAATATGAAAGCGTGGCGACTGGAACGATATGCATCGTCAACCTTCAACACCTGTCCACACCAGCCACTGCCAACAATGACCGGACCACCCATGGAGATAAGGATCATCGACCCTCAGGCAGAACCAACGGTGACAAAGAGACCCCAAAACATACCGGTACACTGGCAAAAAGAGGTGGCGGCCCAACTGGAAACAGACGTAGCACCGGGTGTGATTGAATCCGTACCACCCAACACACCAGTGACCTGGCTATACAACATGGTTCTCACACAAAAAAAAGATGGCACCAAGCCGCACTGTGTACTTACAGCCCCTAAATCGACATTGCATTTGAAAAACTCATCACACCAACCCACCCATAAAGCAAGCCAGAGCAGTACCTCCTAGTGTATACAAAACGGTCACTGACGCATGGAACGGATTTCACTCCATTGATATTCGCGAAGAGGAAAGACACAAGATAACTTCCCTCGCCGAGCAGGGACCATTCCGCTACCGTCGCGCACCCATGGGCTTTCTCGCATCGCAGGACACGTACACACAACGATATGATGAGATTATTGCGGACGTCCCAAGAAAGACAAAATGCGTCGATGACACCCTACTGTGGGATTCAAACTTACAAGAACACTGGTGGCGCGTCATAAATTACTAGGAACTCGTAGGAAGGAACGGCGTCATTCTCAACCCAGCCTAGTTTCAATTCTCATCTACAGAGGTGAACTTTGCAGGATTCCAGGTTGGAGAAATTGAGGTAAAACTCTTACCAAAATACCTGAATGCAATTGCAACGTTCCCAAGACCAAAGAACATCACAGACATTCGGGCATGGTTCGGACTAGTAAACCAGGTATCACACTATGGCAGAAAAAGTGACTTAATGGAACCGTTCAGGCCCCTACTCAGCCCAAAGGTACACTCGCAGTGGAACCCGGAACTCGAGAACGCATTCGATAGGTCGAAGGCAGCAATTATATGCGAAATCCAGAAGGGGGTCGAACAAGCCAACATGCCTTAACCCAGATTGGGCAAAAGTCGGAATCGGGTATTGGCTGCGTCAGAAACGCTACATGTGAGGCCCTCACACCAGGATGTTGCCCAGATGGCTGGAAGACCACCCTAGCAGGATCGAGATTTCTCAAGGACGCAGAAAAGCGGTATGCACCAATTGCCGTAGCATGGGCACTCGAGGACAGCCGATTCTTCACCATGGGGTGCAAAGACTTGATAATAGCAACGGACCACAAGCCACTCGTGAAAATTCTAGGGGACAAAGAACTAGACACCATCACGAACACAAGGCTCTTCCGACTCAAGCAGCGAACACTAAGGTGGAGATACAGAGTCATTCACGTGCCAGGAAAAGACACCCGAAGCAGACGCCACATCAAGGAACCCTTCACCCAATACACAGCCAGACACATCGGAGGTGATAACGGCTTTAAGTGCCATTCGCTCGACACCCAACCACCTAGACGACATGGAAGCTGCTGTGATAGCAGTGGTACGGTTGACAACGGACTCAATCGGAGCTGTGACATGGGAAAGAGTCAAAGGGAGCACCCCTGTGGACCCATGCCTGCAAAGTCTGATACCATTCATTGAAAACGGGTTTCCATCTACAAGGGACGAACTAACTGAAGAGCTACAACCATATTGGCAGTACCGGGACAGGCTGTCGACAGTGCATAGCGTCATCATGATGGATAAAAGAGTCCTGATACCTTCGGCACTAAGGGGTGAGATATTGAGAGCCCTACACGCGGCCCACCAAGGAACCAACAAAACGCAAAACAGAGCTCAGTGTTCTGTGTTTTGGCCAGGACTCACCAAGGACATCAAAAACACAAGGAACAGTTGCCAAGCATGTTGGGGGATGTCACCCTCACAACCACGCATGCCGCCGACACAACCGAGCGTCCAAACCCAACCATTTCAAGCCATTGCAGCGCATTTCTTCAAAATGAAAGGCACTGGCTACCTGGTCATCGTCGACAGATTCAGCAGTTGGCCCTACATTGTGACATCGGGTACAGGGGCCAGGGGTTTCAGCAAAGCTATCCTGCACTACTTCGCTACCTTCGGAGTGCCTCAGGACCTAAGCACCGACGGGGGACCTGAATTCACTGCAAAGGAGACCCAGAGACTGCTGCAGCGCTGGGGAGTCAGACACCGTCTCTCATCTAAGTACCTCCCCCAGTCAAATGGGCGGGCGGAGGCAGCAGTTAAGTCCATGAAACGCCTCCTGACATCACACACCGATACGTACGGCAGCCGAGATACTGAAGCTGTAGCAGCAGGCCTACTCCAATACAGGAACACACCAGACCAGGAAACCGGCATGTCACCATCACAGATCATATTCGGAAAAAACCTCATGGATCTGCTACCTGTGGCGCAGTCCACCCAATATGGTGGGACACATGGGAACGCCAAGAGGAAGCCCTGCGCTACCGATTCGCCAAGCAGGTAGAAAAACTGACGCCCAACACCCGGCAGTTACCGCCTCTGAAACCAGGAGACCAGGTCCGGCTGCAGAATCAGGCAGGCAATGCCAGGGGGCGATGGGAGAGAACAGATATCATCGTGGAAACAAGACAACATAACCAATATTTAGTCAAAGTAGATGGGTCTGGCCGATCAACACTACGCAATCGCCAATTCCTTCGCAATATACAAGGACTATCAAAGGTTGGACCTCCAACTCTCGCCAGCTCTGCACAGACACATGCACCCGATAGAGAGCACATAACTCCCGTGCAGGGCAACCGTCGTACACCACATGAAACAGCCATGCCACCAGGCACACAGCAAGAAGGGAACCCCACGGAGACACTACCCAAAGCCGAAGATCAGACACCTGTCAGGTCGCCCACGGTAATCAAGTCCGTCCCCGACGCTTCAAAATGCTAGCCAACCGAGTCACAACTAGAGAAAAACCCAGCCCAAATTCACCCTTAACACAAAGCACAACACCCTCTCAAGGCAACACAAGACCATGCAAATGCAGACGACCACCTGAGTGCCTGAAGGACTATGTCACAGAATAAGTGGTTCTCAGCTGAAAAACTGGGGGGATGTGGAATAATGAGTTAGGACAGGTCAAACCTGGTGTGCAAGCGGCATGTGCGCCACCTAGGGGCGCGAAAGGTAAACAGGGATATAAACAGAATCACGAGAGAAGCCTCAGCTACCGGAACTGTTATACTACAATTATCTTAGGAATATTATCTTGGTTTATTTGTAAGTAATAGTATAAGACGGTGCATCATTATCATGAGCCCAGAGGGGGCATCATGTTTTATTTATATTTCCGGCTAAATAGCAGCCTGATGAGAGTCACACATTTGTATAGGCCAATCATGGGCATATTTTACAGTTCTCCCAATGAGTAATTTTATTCAGGTCTGGGAGTAAATATAAGCACGCATCACAGTATACATACATAGATTAATATATATGACAGTGCATACCCCATATCCATGCAGGCCACAGGAAAGTCATATCCATATGAATAGATATGTATGTAGCAGGATGGCCTATCACAGGTATGGTAGCCTATTTTATTTTATAACCATTACGAGTTTGTAATTACATACATTTATTCTTTCAGCTTCAAACGTTCGTTGCATGTACCTCAAATAAAGTCATCAAATGCAAGAATGTCTCATTGACCATGTTTGAAGAAATATTGTACACAAGAACGCACGACATACAGACATGACCACATCATTGAGGTGTGAGGCTCCTGGGTGCACGGAAGTACATCAGAAGAACATGCATGACAAAAACTTGTCACGGCAGAAACCCCCCAAAATTAACCGCCCATTACTGAAACAAGGCGTCGGCGAAGATGACTGGGCTGCTTTCACAAGGCAGTTGGAAATGTTTCGCGATGGAACGTCTTTAGCACCTAACCCGATAACAGCTCACCTGCTCGCATGTTGTAAACCAGAACTTGAAGCTGCCTTATTCAGAGAGGACCCCGCCATCGCAACAAAGACCGAGGTGGACGTACTAGCGGCAATAAAACGTCTGGCAGTACTGAGTGTGGCCTTAAGCGTATAGAGGACGACCCTACTACAAACCACTCAGGCCCCTGGTGAACCTGTAAGGCAATATGTGGCAAGGTTGCACGGGGTGGCCAATGTGAGTCAGTGGATCGTCACCAGAACCTGCAAGTCCAACACCTGCACAGAGACGATTACATGCGACTAAACAGAGGAGATTGCGAAGTTGATCCTGGTAAACGGCCTCGCAGATGAAGAAATCAAGAGAGATGTGTTGGGAACTCCAGAGGTCGATAACAAGGCACTAAGCGAAACGGTAACACTCATCGACAGCCAGGAAACAGCTAGCCGGGCCACGTTAAGTGCAAACCCATCAGTATCAGCCAGCGGGTACAAGAAACAAGCGAAAATGACAACGAACACACCCCCCTCAACCACACCGAAAAAGAGTGACGAACAAGACATTTCAAGACATCAGTTTCGTTACCAGTGCGGACTCCTCACTCCAAAGTTTGGAAAAGTGAGAGGCAAAGTAAAGGAGTTCAAGTCGTGCCTAGTATGCTGGAGGGAAAATGTCCAACGGCCAAGGAAGCCGCGGCAATTATCGGCAGGTACTGAAGCAGGGGCGCTATTCTATCGCACGCAAGAAGAGGAAACAGAAGCGGAAAACAACAAAGTATACGCGTCAGGGATGAACTCCTCAAACAAAGTTTTACCTCACCCAATGATACCCATCCGCATATCGGGGAACCCTGCTGCTCACAACAAAAAGATGTCGAACAAATCCTCATCCATTATGGCGGTTGCGGACTCTGGGGCTCAGACGTGCCTGAATATGAGTCTACACCAGCAACACCTCAGGCCAGCTAACAGACGCATCTACGCATCCAACAACCAGGAAATCAATGTGCTCGGCTCCATACACCTCATACTATCAGGCAAGAATGAGCAAAGAGCGCACATCACAACAACTGCCACGGTGCATGTCACGGACACCGACAACTGGTGCCACTGGCAGGGTCGCAGTACAGTATGCCTAAATGTAGGGAAGTCCCACAGCGACAACTCGCTCGCAGTGCGGATGTCCACGCCACACTCCACCTTCCCGGCAACCAGTCAACCTGCCATTCAAACCGTCAGCAGAGTTTACCGAAAATATGAAAGCGTGGCTACTGGAACGATATGCATCGTCAACCTTCAACACGTGTCCACACCAGCCACTGCCAACAATGACCGGACCACCCATGGAGATAAGGATCATCGACCCTCAGGTAGAACCGACGGTGACAAAGAGACCCCCAAACATACCGGTACACTGGCAAAAAGAGGTGGCGGCCCAACTGGAAAGAGACGTAGCACCGGGAGTGATTGAACCCGTACCACCTAACACACCAGTGACCTGGCTACACAATATGGTTCTCACACAAAAAAAAAGATGGCACCAAGCCGCACTGTGGACTTACAGCCCCTAAATCGACATTGCATTTGAAAAACTCATCACACCAACCCACCCATAAAGCAAGCCAGAGCAGTACCTCCTACTGTATATAAAACGGTCACTGACGCATGGAACATATTTCACTCCATTGATATCCGCAAAGAGGACAGACACAAGACTACTTTCCTCACTGAGTAGGGACGATTCTGCTACCGCCGCGCACCCATGGGCTTTCTCGCATCACAGGACGCGTATTCACAACAATATGATGCGATTATTGCGGACGTCCCAAGAAAGACAAAATGCGTCGATGACACCTTACTGTGGGACTCAAACTTACAGGAACACTGGTGGCGCGTCATAAATTACTTGGAACTCGTAGGAAGGAACGGCATCATTCTCAACCCAGCCAAGTTCCAATTCTCATCTACAGAGGTGAACTTTGCAGGATTCCAGGTTGGAAAAACGGATGTAAAACTCTTACCAAAATACCTGAACGCAACTGCAACGTTCCCAAGACCAAAGAACATCACAGACATTCGGGCATGGTTCGGACTAGTAAACCAGGTATCACACTATGGCACAACAACTGACTTAATGGAACCGTTCAGGCCCCTACTCAGCCCAAAGGTACGCTTCCAGTGGGGCCCGGAACTCGAGAACGCATTCGATAGGTCGAAGGCAGCAATTATACGCGAAATCCAGAAGGGGGTCGAGATCTTCAACCTAGACAAGCCAACATGCCTTAACCCAGATTGGTCAAAAGTCGGAATCGGGTATTGGCTGCGTCAGAAACACTGTACTGTACTGTACATGGAAGGCCCTCACACCAGGATGTTGCCCAGATGGCTGGAAGACCACCCTAGCAGGATTGAGATTTTTCAAGGACACATAAAAGCGGTATGCACCAATTGCCGTAAAATGGGCACTCGAGGACAGCCGATTCTTCACCATGGAGTGCAAAGACTTGATAATAGCAACGGACCACAAGCCACTCGTGAAAATTCAAGGGGACAAAGAGCTAGACACCATCACGAACACAAGGCTCTTCCGATTCAAGCAGCGAACACTAATGTGGAGATACCGAATCATTCACGTGCCAGGAAAAGACATACCCGCAGCAGACGCCACATCAAGGAACCCTTCACCTAATACAAAGCCAAACACATCGGAGGTGATGACATGCGCTCGACACCCAACCACCTACACGACACGGAAGCTGCTGTGATAGCAGTGGTACAGTTGACAACGGACTCAATCGGAGCTGTGACATGGAAAAGAGTCAAAGGAAGCACTGCTGTGGACTCCTGCCTGCAAAGTCTGATACCATTCATTGAAAACAGGTTTCCATCAACAAGGGACGAACTAACTGAAGAGCTACAACCATATTGGCAGTACCAGGACAGGCTGTCGACAGTGGATAGCGTCATCATGATGGATAAGAGTCCTGATACGCTCCGCACTACGAGGTGAGATATTGAGAGCCCTACACGCGGCCCACCAAGGAACCAACAAAATGCAAAACAGAGCTCAGGGTTCTGTGTTTTGGCCAGGACTCACCAAAAACATCGAAAACACAAGGAACAGTTGCGAAGCATGTTGGGGGATGTCACCCTCACAACCACGCATACTGCCGACACAACCGAGCGTCCAAACCCAACCATTTCAGGCCATTGCAGCGCATTTCTTCAAAATGAAAGGCACTGGCTACCTGGCCATCGTCGACAGATTCAGTGGTTCACCCTACAATGTGACATCGGGTACAGGGGCCAGGGGTTTCAGCAAAGATATCCTGCCCTACTTCGCTACCTTCGGAGTGTCTCAGGAACTAAGCAACGACAGGGGACCTGAATTCTCTGCAAAGGAGACCCAGAGCCTACTGCAGCGCTGGGGAGTCAGACACTGTCTCTCATCTGTGTACCTCCCCCAGTCATATGGGTGGGCGGAGGCAGCAATAAAGTCTATGAAACGCCTCCTGACATCACACACCGATACGTACGGCAGCCTAGATACTGAAGCTGTAGCAGCAGGCCTACTCCAATACAGGAACACACCAGACCAGGAAACCGGCATGTCACCATCCCAGATCATATTCGGAAAAAACCTCAAGGATCTGCTACCTGTGGCGCCTGGGATGCAGGTCTTCTCCAATCCAGCAGTCCACCCAATATGGCGGAACACATGGGAAAGCCAAAAGGAAGCCCTGCGATACCAATTCACCAAGCAGGTAGACAAACTGACACCCAACACCTGGCAGCTGCCGCCTCTGAAACCAGGAGACCGGGTCCGGCTGCAGAATCAGGCAAGCAATGCCAGGGGGCGATGGGACAGAACAGGTATCGTCGTGGAAACAAGACAACATAACCAATACTTAGTCAAAGTAGACGGGTCCGGGCGATTAACACTGCGCAATTGCAATTCCTTCCCCATAGAACAATGGTTTGAATTTGGAGTGATCTTCTCCTAGAAGAGCTGCTTACCATAGCTAAAGAATCTCTCCTACCCTCACCATGAGGAAAGTAGCCACTGAACAATTAAAGTGCATTAGTTAACCCCTTGAGGGAAGAAGAATTGTTAATTAATCTGCGTTGTCAGGTGTCTGAGGATAGAGGAGAAATTGGAACAAGCAGGCCAGACTATTTAGTAGGTAGTAGGTTGGCCTGGGCATCAACCGCCCGTTGAGATACTACCGCTAGAGAGTTATGGGGTCCTTTGATTGGCCAGACAGTACTATATTGGATCCTTCTCTCTGGTTACGGTTCTTTCCCTTTGCCTACACATACACCGAATAGTCTGGCCTATTCTTTACAGATTCTCCTCTGTCCTCATACACCTGACAACACTGAGATTACCAAACAATTCTTCTTCACCCAAGGGGTTAACAACTGCACTGCAATTGCTCAGTAGCTACTTTCCTCTTGGTAAGGGTAGAAGAGACTCTTTAGCTATGGTAAACAGCTCTTCTAGGAGAAGGACACTCCAAAATCAAACCACTGTTCTCTAGTCTTGGGTAGTGCCATAGCCTTTGTACCATGGTCTTCCACTGTCTTGGATTAGAGTTCTCTTGCTTGAGGGTACACTCGGGCACACTGTTCTATATAATTTCTCTTCCTCTTGTTTTGTTAAAGTTTTTATAGTTTATATAGGAATTATTTACTTCAATATTGTTACTGTCCTTAAAATATTTTAATTTTCCTTGTTTCCTTTCCTCACTGGGCTATTTTCCCTGTTGGGGCCCCTGGGTTTATCGCATTCTGCTTTTCCAACCAGGGTTGTAGCTTAGCAATTAACCCTTTTACCCCCAAAGGACGTACTGGTACGTTTCACAAAAGCCATCCCTTTACCCCCATGGTCGTACCGGTACGTCCTTGCGAAAAAATGCTATAAAAAAATTTTTTTCATGTTTTTGATAATTTTTTTTTTTAAATTCAGGCATTTTCCAAGAGAATGAGACCAACCTGACCTCTCTATGACAAAAATTAAGGCTGTTAGAGCAATTTAAAAAAATATACTGCAAAATGTGCTGGGAAAAAAATAACCCCTTAGGGGTTAAGGGTTGGAAATTTCCAAAGAGCCTGGGGGTAAAAGGGTTAATAATAATAATAATAATGTGTAGGCAAAGGAAAAATTAGCCATAACCAGAGAGGGATCCAATACAGTACTGTCTGGCCAATCAAAGGGCCCAATAATTATCCGGTCAATTTTATCTGTGACATCACGTCCTTAACATACAACTCTAGCCCGTAGACACACATTGAATTCTTTCTTTAACATGTGATTATATAAGCCTAAACCTTAAAATGATAATCAAATATTAAAAGGATTGCGGTGTATGTATGATAGCGGCCACCTGTATGTATGATAGCGGCTGACTTAGAATACGGCATTCTAAGGGGGGTCGGAGTGGGGAGGCGTTATCCCCCAGTTAGATAAGTAGGTAAGGACACGGCTTGTAGGTTAGGTTAGGGGGGGAAAGTTTAGTTTAGTTGCTGTCCATTTTCTATGGAAGCAGGAGGAACTGGCCGCTGATATACAAAGGCTCCAAATTTCCCTTTCAAATTGCAGTCTTCCTTTGCATAAAATGTTCCGAGAATTTGCATGTCAAATCTTTTTCTTTTTGTCTTCAAGATAATTAAAATCTTAAGTTACTACTCAAGTTTTAAATGGAGCCTTTGTAGTTGATTGGTACAGACCAGGTCAGTACCTAAAATGTGGGTAAAAATTTAATGTAGCACAATATTCCTAATGAAGAAAATATGATGTTTCTGATGTATTTGTGGATTACTTTGAACTAGTTTAGTGCAAATAACTGGGAGAAAGCCATATTTATCTTATTTAAGTAATCTTAAAATTCTATACTGGATTACAGGAACAAAACACATTTAAATAGGGAATCAAACACAAGAACAACATTTAACCTTAAGATATTTCGGTTTCATTGTATATTAATACATCTCAATGTATCCTGGTATTCCAACTACTTTTTCTTATAGGAAAAATTACGCTCCCTTCGAAAATAACACTCGTTCCCGTCGCAAATGAATAGTTACAGAAATATATATACATCTATATCCGCCGATAATGGGGGACCCCCAGTGGGAACTCGGGGTTTTGGGTGGGGAAAACATACTGGGGAATCGATATATAACCGTAATTCAGTCCTTTTCTTCTCTATACATTTCTTTCTGGTATTTATTATAACCGTAGAAAAAGACAAATCAGTATACCTGGATATATTTGGGAGGAGCCATTTCAAAGGTTATTTCTTGTAGTAGTACAGTAACCAGTGCTGCCAACGCCTGATGTAGATTAAATGTTAGCGTTTCATGCTAACATTAGCACCCATTTGTTCGTTTGTTCGTTCGCCCCACCTTCCGTCCTTCGTTTCTCTCCATTATTACTCTTTTTATTACCGTATTATTTTCTCATTTTATATTCCCATTCAATATAATTTATCATACATTCCATTTTACCTTCCTATATTGGGTTTATGTGTTTTGTTAATTCCTTTCCCATTTGTACATACGTTCGTTTCATCAGTTTCCGATCTGCGCATATATCCCCCCGCCCCCTGCGCAGGAGTTTCCTCTCCCCCTTTTACTCTTTTTATTAGTGTTATTTTTTCATTTTTTATTCCCATTCAATATTATTCCATTTTACCTTCCTATATTGGGTTTATTTGTTGGGTTATTTCTTTATCCCTTCCCGGTTTCACATAAATTCTTACCCTGGGCTAGTTTTTTTATCCTGTTAATTCTCGGTATGATCTCCTCATTTTATATTCCCATTCACTATTATTTAACGTTCATTCCATTTTATCTTCCTATATTGTTTGTAATTATTTTTGTTGGTTAGTTCCTTTTCTCTCTGTCTTATAAATCTTTTCTTTCGTCTTGTTTCCGTATTTAGTTCATACATGTTTTCTCTTTTGTTCGTTGTTTTTCCCTTAACCAATCATCTCTCTAGGCCTATTGAGATATCTCCCTACCCCCCCATTCGTTTATCTCTGTATGCGCTGGTTTCCGACCCATTGTTCCCCTGCCTTTCCCGTTTTAACCTTTGACCTAGTTACTCGTCCTTCGTTACTAGTGCGTTTTTTTTTCCGTATTTTGAGATGGAACATATAGAAACTTGTACCGGTTGCAGCATTCCGTATCTAAAAGCAGTTGCTCAATTCCATGGTGATTTTGGTGATAATTCAGGTTATGTTGATCATTTTCTTAAATCTCACAATGTTATCCCTCAAAGTTTAAACTGCCCCAAGTGTCATTCGCTTTTATCTTATAGGGCAGACATTCACGGGTTTTATTGCTCTACTGTAACCACCATCCGTAAAACTAAGAAGAAACGTCGTTGTGGGTATACTGTTTCGTCCTATAAAGGTACTTTTTTGGACCAAAGTCGGCTACCCCCATGGAAGATAATATTATGTGCGAACCAGTTTTTGCATAAACATTCGGACCATGAGACCCTCATGGAAGGTATAGACATATCTTCAAAGACTAGTGTGGATTGGAGAAGTTTCTGTTCGGAGGTTACCGAATACTTCTTCGATAACCAAGAGGCGATTGGTGGTGATGGAGTTACTGTTGAAATAGACGAAACTCATTTTGGTAAATGTAAATACAACCGTGGTAGACCGTTAAGTGCCATATGGGTCTTTGGGGGTATTGAACGTGTGACCAAGAAATTTTTCATTATCCCTTTAGTTCCCCCCCTTTCTACTAAACGAGATGCTGCTACTCTAATTCCCCTCATCCAGAAGTATATTAAACGTGGTAGTATTATTATCAGTGATAAGTGGGCTGCATACAACTCTTTATCGGAAATTGGTTACGTTCATAAGTCGATTAATCATTCGGAGAATTTCGTTGACCCCCTAGACCCAACCATCCATACTCAAAATATAGAACGTCTCTGGAGAGAAGTGAAGGAGTGGGTTCAGAGGCCTGGAATCATACCTGGACATTTCAAGCAATATTTTTCCAGGTTCTTTTTCACCCACTACTATCCCCGTCATTCGTTGCTGCACCACTTTTTCATTACTGCCAGTCGCCTCTACCCTCCTTTACAACATCAGCCAATCGACCCCCCCTACCCTCAAGACCCCGATGACCCCCAACCATCCACATCCCAGTCATAGAAGTTAATCCGTCATCCTCTTCCTTCCGAGTCCACCAAGTTTCGACGTTTCCTTCATAAAAGTAAGTCATTCCTCAATAGTCATTATTCGTGTTTTGTGACCGGGGTACTTCTAGGCAAGGTTAGGTGGGTTTGTTAGGTTCTGTGGCCTTTCTGTACTTTTTATATATTTCGTACCAGTTATATGGAGAAATTATTGAATATATCTGAGGAGATATTTAGCAGTTCTATCTCTAGTAATGACATCGTGTCGTTGGTAGTTCTGTGTACCATTCGTCTCCGTTGGTAGTACTGTGTATCAAGGTAAGTCATTCCCTCATTCTTATTATATATGTTTTGTGACCGGGGTACTTCTAGGCAAGGTTAGGTGGGTTTGTTAGGTTCTGTGGCCTTTTGGTACTCTTTATTTATTGTGTAATAGTTTTATGGAAGTATTATTTAGTTTACGTATGGAAAAATTTATTTCTACCTCTAGTAATGACATCGTGCCGTTGGTAACACTGTGTACCATTCGGCATCGTTGGTAGTCCTGCCAATCATTGGTAACGTTGCTTATGTTATCGTCCCCGTCATCTGTTGTTTATATATTTTAACTCAGTATATGTGTTAATATTTATATGGTTCATTTGTATTGTATTTCATTGTGTGATTTCGTACAGGAAATATATGATTTCTTATAGTAGATATCGTGGTTTAACTGGTTTTCTCATTCATTTCATCCGTAATAACATCACAACCAATTCGTCAACTTATAGCTAACCGAATTGGTTGATCTGTTTGTTTGCGATTGAAATGGATATCAAAACCTGTTAAAGCTCGTTATTTGCTATAGGAAATCATATATTTCTTGTGCGTAGTCACTAGATGTAATAATATACAAAATTACCGATATTTCTCCCTTACCCTAACCTAGGAGCCATATCCTTGCTTTTAAAATTCTATATGGGATTACAGGAAAAAAAAAAAACATTTTAAAAGGGAATCAAACACAATAACACCATATTTCCCCCTTACCCTAACCTAGGAGCCATATCCTTGCCTTCTTACCTACCAGGGGGTCATATGAACCCTTCTGGACCCCTATTAGACTGCCCTATCCTGAGGTTGCTTCCAAACCAGCTTCCTTCCTGACAATGTAAACCTAAGTATTTCATAAATAGTAAAACTAGCTCCATAATATCGTATATTAGACCAAGATAAATATTATTTCATAAAGGAAAACGAATTGACTATGAAAAGAATCGCTTGCCACCATGCCATTCTTCACGTTACCTTTTCTTTCTGTCTCGATTTTGGTCCACCAAAGATCTTGAATTGCTTCAGACTACTTGAGAAACGTAGATCACAAAGTATTCTTTTCACTATTAATAAAATATATTTGCTTATTAGCAAAGACACGCGTCACTATATGCAAAGATATACGTATCAAGATCGGCTTCAAAACTACTGTTTGACTTTGAAGTTTGATTTGAAGCTTTGTTTACATCGTGCGGGTGGTCGACGCTTCCTCTTCTTCCTTTTATCTCGAAGTTGTTACTCTACATTAAAGAACTAATTACATGATAACGAGATGTTATTCTATCTGATTTCATGGTAGAATGGAAAAAAATAAAGATTAAGAACTGCATTAACGATATTTTTATGGTATAAGATAAGCCTAATTACAGTAATAGGTTTAAGCTTAGGAGCTTTGCAAGCTATCTGTTATGCAAAAGAGTGGCCGCAAACTTATTTTGCGGAGTGAATAGCTATAATCTAACGAAACATTTTCATTATAACTTATACAATTCTTTGATTGTAGCATCTTCTAAATTATATGATCCTGTGAAAAGTAATGTCTTTAGTTTCTTCTTAAATTCAGTTGCCCCCTTTAGGTCCTTCATTTCAGTTGGTAGTTTATTATAATGTCTAGGCGCACAGTAGCTAAAAGCCCTTTCACCAAATTTACTATTTGTTCTTGGTTCAGATAGTCTATGTTTGTCAGTCATGTGTCTTATGTTAACATTTGTTTCTATTTCTAGTTTATTCAGGCATTATTTTAGATATTTTGATTAATTTTGGCTCAGTCCATTCACTTTTATCTTCATTGAGCTTGAGCTTTTTTGTTAACATCCAAGCCTTAATGTCATTCATTATTTCATGTATCTTTCTTTTAGCTTCATCAACTGATGCTATTGGGAAATAGAATTTAGACAGGAACGGGGAAATGATTCTCGATTGGATGAATGACCATGGGTTAGTCCTATTGAAAGGAGATTTAAGATGTAAAGGGATTTATACATGGGAAAGACTCCAACAAAAAAGTGTAATAGACTACGTACTAGTAAACTAGTAAATGAACAAATGTATAAAAACTTTAGGGAAATTAATATAGACGATGAAAAAATTGAACTTTGGCATCTCAGATCATCATCCGATCACTATAGAACTGGAATTCATGAGTGACCAGAATAAAAATTTTAATAAAGGAAGATGGGAGGAAGTAAAATACTTTAGGACAGATGAAAATAGTTCAAGAGAATACACTACAAGAGTAGAGGAAATTGTAAGAGATAGACAAATAGACAGAATAGAAGGAATGGACCTAATAATAGAAGAGGCTGCAGAAGAAAAATTGGCAAGAGTATATAAAAGGAAGAGTATATAAAAGGAAAGTTCTTGATGAAGAAAAGGTACATGAGCAACCCTGGATGAACAATGAAATAAGAAAAGGCATAAAGGAAAGGAAGGATTTAAACAGAAAGAAAAGAAATGAATCCAATATCGAAGTAAAAAAGGTATTAGAAAAGAGATATGATCAAAAGAAGAGTGAAGTGCAAGAAATGATAAAGAAGGAAATTACTATATTAGATAAAAAGATAACAGAAGAAATAAAAATGGATAAAAATAAAAAACTCTGGGAGAATATTGATAGAATAAGGAACAGACAGAAAGCCCATGGCAAAGTTATACAACTTTATGGAGAACAAGGAAATAAGCTAAATAAGGAAGAAACAAAAGAGGAATTAATCAAGTACTGGAAAACTATATATTGTAAGCATGAAAATAAAATAGACTCAGTTTGGAATGAAGAAAAACAGATAGAATATGAAAATGAAATAGCACATCAGGAAGATACAACAAGAATAGATGAATATAACATCCCGGACATACTTAGGGAACACTATGACCTTGTAATGGTAACAGAAGGGAAAATAAAACCAATGAAAAATCCAAAAATCACAACAGAAAAAGTAAAGAATTACCTGGGAAAATTAAAGGCAAAAAAAGCGGCAGGACCAGATGGCCTAAAACCCGAACTATATAAGGCACTAGGAAAATGCAAAATATGTCTTGAAACCTTACAGAAATGTTATCAAAATGAGTTGGACGAAAAAGAAAAACCAAATATGTGGAAGAAGTCAAGAACAAAGATGATTGAAAAGAAAAGAAGGCCAATGGCAAAAGACTTAAGACCCATAGCTCTATTAAATATTTCTTATAAAATATTCATGATGATGGTGAAAGAGGAAATAGAAGACCACATATGAATGAATGAAGAAGACAATGAATGTCAAGCAGGATTTACAGGTGGAGGCAGGATAGAGGACAATATCTTTATATTACAGTATTGTGTGGAAGAGAGCTATAGTAACAAGAAACCTCTAATAGTAACTGCGATAGACTTTAGCAAAGCATTTGACTCTGTAAAAAGGGAGGTATTAATAGAAGTTTTAAAATAATATAAAATTAACACCAAAATCATAAGTGCAATTGCAAATAGGCCTATTTATCAAGGAGATACTACGGGCATTGACTTAGGAGAAGGTATAGAACAAGAAATAGAGGTTACAAGTGGAATTAAACAAGGTTGCACAGGATCAACTTCACTTTTTAAACTGATTACGTATATTGTCATGAAGAAAATAGAAGAGGAAGGAAACGGTTTCAGAACTCAATTAATAAAGATAGAATCATTATTTTTTTTCAGATGATGCCTTAATAATTGCACATGATATACATAATGCTAAGCGTAACATTCAGATATTAGTAGAAACTAGTAAAAAATGTGGGTTGGAAATTAATAAAGAGAAGAGTAATATTATGATTTACAATATGAAAGAAAAGCCAGATAACATAGAGGGAATCAAAGTAGTAGAAAGATTAACCTACTTAGGAATAAAGCTAGATAATAATAGGAATATATTTAAAACTCAGAAAAGGGTAATGATGGAAAAGGCACAAAAATTAGCTAATCTAACATATACAGTTATAGAGAAAAGTTGCAATAAAGTGATGATAGGAAAAACGTTCTGGAAAAGTATTGCTTTACCATCTATTTTGTATGGAACAAATGTTATAAATCTAACAGAAACTGAAATAGAGAAACTACAAAGAATAGAGAATGGGGTATATAGGAAGATTTTAGGTGCCACTAAAAGCACAGCTAATACTGCTCTAAGAGGGGAGATAGGTGCATCTTCTATGAAAACAAGGGTGATGGATGGGAAGCTGCAGTACTTAAATCATACCCTGAATGGAAAGAAGGAAATACTGAAAATAATTATCCAGGATATTCAAGAAAAAGAAGGAAGATGGTGGAAACAACCTGCAAAGTATTTGGAAGAATTAAGTTTAGGTATAAGACAAATAAGAAGAATGAACAAGGCAGAAATAAAAACGGAAACCAGAAAGTGGGATACTGAAAAGTGGAAAGAAGAAATAGAAAGTAAAGTGAGCCTAGAAATATATAGAACGTGGAAGAAAGAAATTAAGGAAGAGTTAATTTATGACAATACATTTGCTTCAGTGATATTTTTTAGAGCAAGAACTAATACGTTAAAACTAAATATTGTAAATAGACACAATGGAGGGAATGTAAACTGTAATTTTTGTGAAAATGAGAAAGAAGATTTGATACATTTTTTGTTATTTTGCCAGGAATATAGAAAAGAAAGGCTGCATTTATAGGTAGGACAATGCGTATAAAAGAAGAATTTAAGAAGTCCAAACTGACCACAATAGGTTGCCAAAACTGATGATAGCAAGGTGTTATCCTATCTAATTTCAAGGTAGAAGGGAATAAAAGTAAAGATTAAGAATCTCATTACGGTATTAACTTATTTAAGGCATAGATAATATAAACTTGAAAACAATATTAAGAATAAGCTTAGAAGCTTTGCACCTATCAAGGAACCAGGAATGAACCAGGAATGAACCAGAAACCTGAACTTAAACAGATTATTAGACCAAAACATAACAAACAATCTATAAAATAAATATCATTTCGGAAAATGTCAATAAAGATGTTTCAATATTATTATTTTTATTACTAATATTATAATATGTAATAGTAGTTTGAATAATACAATGAATATATGTATAAAATTTCTTAATTATAAAACAGAACGCAACCTAAACCACTTTGTTGTTCAACAGACGACGCCCATAAATGTAAACAAAGTGAGTGAGCAGGGGTGCCATGCGTACGATAATTATCGTACATGTACGATTATTTTAGGTCCAGTACGATGTACGATACATGCCTTAGGTATATACATATGTGTGGTGTATTTTGAAATAAGTCAATCATAAACTCCTTAATAATTATATTGAAACTGTGTACGATAATTTTGGTTGAAAAACGACAATTTTAAGGCTCATGTACAATAATCCAGTCGAAATAATCTGGCAACCCTGTGAGTGAGGACTGAGGAGGCCGACGCCACGCTGTTTAATTCAACTTCAAGGGTAATATTAACATCTTGACTTATGCGATGGTTAAATATATATATATTTATTTTTTTCCTTTATCAACACAATACTCACAAAACTCATTCTCTTTATTCGTCAACCTGGTCATTAGGTAATTTTGGTATTTTATGCCCTTTTCAGCATCCTGCTTAAATCTTTAGGGACATGTTTGAAACGTAATTGAAATAATTAAATGCATATATTTGGGATTTTGTGTGTGAAATTTAAGAGCTATAATTCCGTCTGTCCTGTTAATGATTGTCCCAAACTTTAGAATACGGCATTAGGTAAGTAGGTAAGGACACGGCTTGTAGGTTAGGTTGGGGGGGGGGTTAATTAAGTTGATGTCCATTCTTAATCAACACACGAGGAACTGGCCGCTGATATACAAAGGCACCAACCATTATTTCCCTTGCAAATAAATAGTTAATAAGATATACCCCAATATATCCTACAGTAATGGGGCCAGTCAGTGGGAACCATGGGTTTAGGGTAGGGGAGATTTACTTGCGAATCGATAATTAATGGTAAAAATAACCTTTTTTTCTATATGTTACTCTCTGGGACGCATAATAAATCCACGAAAAATTGCACAAAATATGGGGATCCTCTTCCCCTGAAATGTATATTTCATTCATTAGGTCATGTCTTGTGAGTTGGAGGTTTCGGAGCCTTTGTATATCAGCGGCCAGTTCCTCCAGCGAGCATAAAATATAGACACCGACTAAACTAAACTGACCTCTCTATGACAAAAATTAAGGCTGTTCGAGCAATTTAAAAAGAAATATACTGCAAAATGTGCTTGAATAAAAATAACCACTTGGGGTTAAAGGTTGGAAAGTTCCAAATAGCCTGGGGGTAAAAGGGTTAAGTAATGAGGCCATGCCCTTTTAATCTATATTAAGTGGGTGTGACCAGGTTAGGCCTATTTAAGTTTCCTTTATTTTATTATACCTGTGTTCCACCGACCTAAACCTGTGTCGTCTTATGAGGTTACTATAGGAGAGGTGTAGCTCCCCCCCTGTAAGAATACTCAGCTCTCTTAGGTAAGGTTAGGTTAGGTTGAATTTGATACAGCTTGAGATTTGCCTACGTACTGTAGTAGAAATCAATTCATACAATATATACTGTACTGAAAAAGATTGTCTCTCACACAGAAGTAAACTTAAGTCAACTGAAATCTTATGTAATATAGACTTTTATTCAAATCTGTATTTTGTTCCTACATGAGTACAAACGCTTGTCGTTTAATATGGATATGATATCAGCAAAGTTGGAACTTGGGTGTTAAAATTTTCAATATTAAACTTAGCCGGTGATCATATAAGCTGTCAGCTCTGCTGCCCGACAGAAAAACCTAAGGACAAAATACGCCAGCGATCGCTATACAGGTGGGGGTGTACATCAACAGCGCCATCTGTCGAGCAGGTACTCAAGTACTCCATGTAAACACAGAACCAATTTTCTCTCTGTCGTGCCACTGGCAAGACCTACTAAATACGCTGTTGCTTACTGGATTGATTTTCACAGATTTTGGTGAAGTACTCATTTCTAGTTTTTAGCTTTCGCTTTGCAGAGGTTATCTTCAATACTTCCTTGCATTCTTTGATTGAATTTTGGATTATTTGTTGACGACTTGGATAGATTTTGAATTTCCCCTTTGACTAATTCAAGATGGCTGACCCTTCTCAAGTCCCTAAATACAGGAAGTGTAGTGCTAGGGACTGTTCAAGGCGTCTTCCGAAGGCCTCTATCGATCCTCACACCATTTGTTCCAATTGTCGGGGTAAATCCTGTCAATGGGAAGATCGGTGTGAGGAATGCGTTGGGCTTTCGGAATTCGATTTTCTCGAATTCCTGAAATATTCACGTAGGCTAGAGAGAGATAGTCAGGAGGAGTTCATCTCGCTCAGTTGATTTTTCCTCTCCCCATGCCCCACAACCTATTCCTTCCCCTGTAATGGTTGCTCCTGATCCCCCTTCTAGCACTCAACAACCTTCGATGGCAGATATGATGCGTGCCATCCAGGCTCTGGGTGAGAGAGTCGAGTCATTGGCGAGTGACCGTAACCAACTCATGGCAGACGTCAGGGAGTTGAAGGGTAAGAGTGCAGTGGGTAGTGACCTAGTGAGTGGAAGTGTTGTGAAAAGTGTTAGTGTTGCGCTTGAGGGTGCGTCTGTTCGTGCCTGTCGTCCTCCCAGTCCGGGACCTCTTGCAAGCTCCCAAGCCCAGGGGAGAAGCAATGTCGTACGACCAAAGGGTTCGACAGGCTTTAATCAGCGGACAGACGTTCCCTCCGTGGTTTCGGACGTATCTTGCCAAGATCGCCCCACCCACAAGAAGACGAGAGAGCCCATTCATTCCTCGTCTGCGGAAGATGTTTCTCGGCAGAAACAATGGACCAAGGTCTCACGACCTCTCAAACGCAAGGTCCCTTCCGCGCAAGTCCAACGGCCCAGTTATAGCCACTGGGTCAGTTCGGACTCGCTGCGGTCTTCAGATGACTGCACACCTCCTAAGAGAGGCAAAGCGGTACCGCAACAGGCAGTAACACAGTCTGTTGCCGCACCTGCTACTGTAGACCCTAAGTGGGCTTTGCTGCAGACCATGCAGACACAGTTGTCTTCGTTAATGCAGGACTTTCGTGCGGAAAAGGTTGACGCTGCACCCGTTAGTCTACAACCAACCACGGTTGTGCGTCCAGTTGACGCTGAGGCTACCTTCTCCCGCACTCCAGCTGTGAGAGTCCCGCCACCCATGCGCACTGTACCCTGCCAGCCGCATGTTGACGTTCGCCGACGCACGGAACCCTCCGTTGACGTTCGCGAGTTACAACAACAACAACCTAAGTTGTTTTGTTTTGACGCGGTGCGTCAACCTCCGCAACCCACTGTGGTTACCCCTACTCGCCCACAGCAGACTATACAGTCGGGAGTAGACGCTTTGCGCCACCGCGCAGCTATGGTTGTTGCCTGCTCTCAGACTGACCAACAGTTCCATGACGTTGCGTCCAGTGCAGTCACGCATGCACCCGTGCTGCCGGACTCAGCTGACCAGCCAATGCCTACTCCTTTGCCGCTTCCTCTTCAGCTTTCAGACGATGGACTCTCTGATGATGACGACGCTGCACACCTTGACGACCCGCACACGGACATCGACGAACCCAAGACCACGCCTCCCTCCCTGGACTTTAGAAAAGTACTTGCACTGTTCAAGGACTTATATCCAGATCAGTTTGTTTCTGCGGCCCCACGCTCACCTCCATCTGAGTTCGCTTTAGGCACGCAGTCATCCGCGCCTGCCTTTACGAAGCTCGTCCTCGCCCGCTCGTCCAAGAGAGCTTTAAGGGTGTTGGGAGATTGGATGCAGTCCAAAAAGCACCTGGGGAAGACAGCATTCTTGTTTCCCCCTGCGAAACTCGCTTCCAGATCGAGCGTCTGGTATGCCACGGGAGAAGTTCTCGGCTTGGGAGTTCCTGCCTCTGCCCAGGGCGACTTCTCAAGTCTAGTAGACTCTCCCCGCAGGCTGGCAATGAGACGCTCCAAGATTTGTTGGACTTCTTCAGATTTAGATCATCTGATGAAAGGAGTGTTCAGAGCGTTCGAAGTGTTCAACTTTTTGGACTGGTGTTTGGGAGCGTTGAGCAGGAAGACCTCCCCTTCTGACAAGGAAACGTCCATGCTCATTATGTCCTGCATGGACAAGGCCATACGGGACGGTTCCAGTGAGCTTGCGGCTTCGTTCGTTTCCGGGGTCCTCAAGAAACGAGAAAACCTTTGCTCCTTCTTGTCAGCTGGAGTAACTCAATGTCAGAGGTCGGAGCTTATGTTTGCCCCTCTCTCGAAGTGCCTTTTCCCAGAGGAGTTGATCAAGGAGATTGCTGCCTCCTTGATTCAAAAAGACACGCATGACCTGGTTGCGTCATCTGCACGCAAAGCCACCCCTTTGCCTTCCGTGTCTAGACCCAGGATGGATACTCCAGCGTCAAGATTCATTCCGCCCTTTCGTGGCAGAGCCTCCAGCAGAGGAGGTGCTCGCACCGAAGGGAAACGTGGGAGCAAGAAGAAAGGTACCAAGTCCTTTAGAGGCAGAGTCTGACTGCCACATTCTTCAGACAGCAGTGGGAGCCAGACTCAAGAACTACTGGCAGTCCTGGGAGAACAGGGGCGCAGATGCACAATCTGTGAAGTTGCTCAGAGAGGGGTACAAGATCCCATTCTTGCGCAAGCCCCCTCTAGCAACGACTCCCATCGACCTCTCTCCCAGGTACAGAGAGGAGGACAAGCGACTAGCTTTAAAGCAAGAGGTGTCTCTCTTACTAGAAAAGGGAGCGGTAGTCAAAGTCCGGGACCATCAATCCCCGGGCTTCTACAACCGTCTCTTCTTAGTGGTAAAGAAGACAGGAGGGTGGAGACCGGTGCTAGACGTCAGTGCTCTGAATGTCTTTGTCACCAAGCAGACGTTCGCCATGGAGACGGCAAAGTCTGTTCTAGCAGCGGTCAGGAAGGAAGACTGGATGGTCTCTTTAGACCTCAAGGACGCTTACTTTCACGTTCCCATCCACCCAGATTCCCAACCTTTTCTAAGGTTTGTTTACGGGAAGGTTGTCTACCAATTTCAAGCCCTGTGCTTTGGCCTAAGCACGGCGCCTCTTGTCTTTACGAAACTGATGAGGAATATTGCCAAATTCCTGCATTTAGCAGACATCAGAGCCTCCCTCTATTTGGACGACTGGCTTTTAAGAGCTTCGTCCAGTCGTCGCTGTCTGGAGAATCTAAAGTGGACTCTAGATCTGACCAAGGAATTGGGTCTCCTGGTCAATATGGAAAAGTCCCAACTGGTCCCATCCCAAACTATAGTGTACCTAGGGATGGAGATTCACAGTCAAGTTTTTCGGGCTTTTCCGTCGGCCCCCAGAATAAGTCAAGCCCAAGGATGCATCCAGAACATGCTAATGAAGGACCGATGTTCAGTCAGACAGTGGATGAGTCTGATAGGGACGCTTTCATCACTGGACCAGTTCATTGCGTTAGGGAGACTGCACCTCCGTCCCCTTCAATTTCACCTGGCTGTTCACTGGAGAAAGGACAAGACGCTAGAAGCGGTCTTGATCCCTATTTCCGAGAAGATGAAGTCATCACTGACCTGGTGGAAGGACAACATCAACCTCAGAGAGGGTCTGCCACTGACTGTTCAGACCCCCAACCACGTTCTCTTCTCGGACGCATCGGACACGGGCTGGGGTGCGACATTAGACGGTCGGGAATGCTCGGGCACCTGGAACGCGGAGCAAAGAGCGTTACATATCAACTGCAAGGAGCTACTGGCAGTTCATCTGGCCTTGAAAAGCTTCAAGTCCCTCCTTCTAGGCAAGGTGGTGGAGGTGAACTCCGACAACACCACGGCCTTGGCGTACATCTCCAAGCAAGGAGGGACCCATTCTCTGAAGTTGTACGAGATCGCAAGGGACCTCCTCACCTGGTCAAGAGATCTAAACCTGTCTCTAGTAACGAGGTTCATTCAAGGCAACATGAATGTCATGGCGGACCGCCTCAGTCGGAAGGGTCAAATCATCCCAACAGAATGGACCCTTCACAAGAATGTAGTATGCAAGAGACTTTGGGCCACATGGGGCCAACCTACCATAGATCTCTTTGCAACCTCAATGACCAAGAGGCTCCCAAATTATTGCTCGCCAATCCCGGACCCAGCAGCAGTTCATATAGATGCCTTTCTACTGGATTGGTCCCATCTAGACCTTTATGCATTTCCCCCGTTCAAGATTGTCAACAAGGTACTGCAGAAGTTCGCCTCTCACGAAGGGACAAGGTTGACGTTGGTTGCTCCCCTCTGGCCCGCGAGAGAATGGTTCACCGAGGTACTGCAATGGCTAGTGGACGTTCCCAGAACACTTCCGCTAAGAGTGGACCTTCTACGTCAGCCACACGTAAAGAAGGTACACCCAAGCCTCCACGCTCTTCGTCTGACTGCCTTCAGACTATCGAAAGACTCTCAAGAGCTAGAGGCTTTTCGAAGGAGGCAGCCAGGGCGATTGCTAGAGCAAGGAGGACATCCACTCTTAGAGTCTACCAGTCGAAGTGGGAAGTCTTCCGAAGCTGGTGCAAGTCAGTATCAGTATCCTCAACCAGTACCTCTGTAACTCAAATAGCTGACTTCCTTTTATATCTGAGGAAGGAAAGATCTCTTTCAGCTCCCACGATCAAGGGTTACAGAAGCATGTTGGCAGCAGTCTTCCGTCACAGAGGCTTAGATCTTTCCAATAACAAAGATCTACAGGACCTCCTTAAGTCTTTTGAGACCTCGAAGGAGCGTCGTTTGGCCACACCAGGTTGGAATTTAGACGTGGTACTAAGATTCCTTATGTCAGAAAGGTTCGAGCCGCTACAATCAGCCTCCTTTAAAGATCTCACTTTAAAGACTCTTTTCCTCGTCTGCTTAGCTACAGCTAAAAGAGTCAGTGAGATACACGCCTTCAGCAGGAACATCGGATTTTCATCTGAAACGGCTACATGTTCTTTGCAGCTTGGTTTTCTAGCCAAAAACGAACTACCTTCTCGTCCTTGGCCGAAATCGTTCGATATTCCAAGCCTTTCTAATTTGGTTGGAAATGAACTAGAAAGAGTCTTGTGCCCTGTTAGAGCTCTTAAGTTCTATTTAAAACGAACTAAACCTTTACGAGGACAGTCAGAAGCTTTATGGTGTGCTATTAAGAAACCTTCTTTACCTATGTCGAAGAATGCAGTTTCCTATTATATTAGACTGTTGATACGAGAAGCTCATTCCCATCTGAATGAGGAAGACCATGCTTTGCTGAAGGTAAGGACACATGAAGTTAGAGCTGTCGCAACTTCAGTGGCCTTCAAACAAAACAGATCTCTGCAGAGTATAATGGACGCAACCTATTGGAGAAGCAAGTCAGTGTTCGCGTCTTTTTTTATCTTAAAGATGTCCAGTCTCTTTACGAGAACTGCTACACCCTGGGACCATTCGTAGCAGCGAGTGCAGTAGTGGGTGAGGGCTCAACCACTACATTCCCCTAATTCCATAACCTTTTTAATCTTTCTCTTGAAATGTTTTTTATTGTTGTTTTTGGGTTGTCCGGAAGGCTAAGAAGCCTTTCGCATCCTGGTTGATTTGGCGGGTGGTCAAATTCTTTTCTTGAGAAGCGCCTAGATTAGAGGTTTTGATGAGGTCCTTTAGTATGGGTTGCAACCCTTGATACTTCAGCTCCTAGGAGTCGCACAGCATCCTGTGAGGATCGCGAGGCTCAGTAAGGAAGACGTACTTAAAAAGGCAGAGTAATTGTTCAAGTCGACTTCCTTACCAGGTACTTATTTATTTTATGTTTGTTATTTTGAATAACTGCTAAAATGAAATACAAAATACTTAGCTCTTAATAATGTAAACATGTAATGCTGGTCTCTACCCACCCCCCTGGGTGTGAATCAGCTTATATGATCACCGGCTAAGTTTAATATTGAAAAATGTTATTTTTATTAATAAAATAAATTTTTGAATATACTTACCCGGTGATCATATATTAAAGGACCCTCCCTTCCTCCCCAATAGAGACCCAGTGGACCGAGGAGAAAATTGGTTCTGTGTTTACATGGAGTACTTGAGTACCTGCTCGACAGATGGCGCTGTTGATGTACACCCCCACCTGTATAGCGATCGCTGGCGTATTTTGTCCTTAGGTTTTTCTGTCGGGCAGCAGAGCTGACAGCTTATATGATCACCGGGTAAGTATATTCAAAAATTTATTTTATTAATAAAAATAACATTTTTTAACAAGGTGTCGGTAGTTTCTGGAGGGTAGAGGAGTCCCGCCCCTCCCTGTCAGCTAACCGAATAACGACTGACTTTAGCCTCAAAGACGTATATATGTGCGCTAAGTGTTCCACATTTGGCTCTTAGTTTTACATTTTCTTTTTCAGGCTGTATAAGTAATGTAATTATTATTATTATTATTACTTGCTAAGCTACAACCCTAGTTGGAAAAGCAGGATGCTATAAGCCCAGGGGCTCCAACAAGGAAAATAGCTCAGTGAGGAAAGGGAACAAGGAGAAATAAAATATTTTAAGAAGAGCAACAACATTAAAATAAATATCATTTTATAAACTATAAAAACTTTAACAAAACAAGAGGAAGAGAAATAAGATACAAAATAGAACAGTGTGCCCGAGTGTACCCTCAAGCAAGAGAACTCTAACCCAAGACAGTGGAAGACCATGGTACAGAGGCTATGGCACTACCTAAGATTAAAGAACAATGTTTGATTTTGGAGTGCCCTTCTAGAAAAGCTGCTTACCACAGCTAAAGAGTCTCTTCTACCCTTACAAAGAGGAAAGTGGCCACTGAACAATTACAGTACAGTAAGAAGAATTGTTTGGTAATCTCAGTGTTGTCAGGTGTACGAGGACAGGGAGAATATGTAAAGAATAGGCCAGATTATTCGGTAAGGGACTGTATAGGCAAAAGGAAAATGAACCGTAACCAGAGTGAAGGATCCAATGTAGTAATATCTGGCCAGTCAAAAGACCCCATAACTCTCTAGTGTTAGTATCAAAATGGGTGGCTGGTGCCCTGGCCAACCTACTACCTACTAAATGGAGAAACCATGTTTAGGCATGCAGTCATGCCCAGGAATATTTGTCAGGCGGTGCGTAACAGTCATGAGCAAGTTGTCAGTGTAGATTCCCATCTGCTGTGCCCTTTATGCAGAGGTCATGACTGCTTACAGTCTCCGTCATATGAGAAATGTAAGTCATTGTCCTCCTAGTGGCAGGAGTATAAATATTTTGGTGTAAAGACGAGAGAGAGAGAGAGAGAGAGAGAGAGAGAGAGAGAGAGAGAGAGAGAGAGAGAGAGAGAACCAAGCAAATCAGATTCTTCTCCTTTTGAGTCATCCTCGTAGTATAAGAAATCCCCGGGACCTCATCATTCTCCTGGTTGAACTCTGGCTTCTGATCCTTCGCTGTCAGTGTCCTCCAAAGGGAAGGCGACAAAGGATGACGATACTTATGTAACCTTAAGGCAAGCCCAGAGCGATTTGCGTTTACCTGCCTTCCATAAAGACACAAGTACAGTACTGTACCCATTCTCCTGTAGGTGAACCAAAGACATAGTTCTTTGAAATGACGATGCAGACATGGGCGATGTCCTAAGGAAATTATGGCCTTCCTTAGGTTAGAGGCTCTGGCTTTGAGGAACGCCCTAATGCACTCTGGCTTCTGATCCTTGGCTGTCGGTGTCCTCCAAAGGGAAGGCGACAAAGAATGACGATATTAATGTAACCTTAAGGCAAGCCCAGAGCGATTTGCGTTTACCTGCCTTCCATAAAGACACAAGTACAGTACTGTACCCATTCTCCTGTAGGTGAACCAAAGACATAGTTCTTTGAAATGACGATGCAGACATGGGCGATGTCCTAAGGAAATTATGGCCTTCCTTAGGTTAGAGGCTCTGCCTTTGAGGAACGCCCTAATGCACTCTGGCTTCTGATCCTTGGCTGTCGGTGTCCTCCAAAGGGAAGGCGACAAAGAATGACGATATTAATGTAACCTTAAGGCAAGCCCAGAGCGATTTGCGTTTACCTGCCTTCCATAAAGACACAAGTACAGTACTGTACCCATTCTCCTGTAGGTGAACCAAAGACATAGTTCTTTGAAATGACGATGCAGACATGGGCGATGTCCTAAGGAAATTATGGCCTTCCTTAGGTTAGAGGCTCTGCCTTTGAGGAACGCCCTAATGCACTCTGGCTTCTGATCCTTGTCTGTCGGTGTCCTCCAAAGGGAAGGCGACAAAGGATGACGATATTAATGTAACCTTATGGTAAGCCCAGAGCGATTTGCGTTTACCTGCCTTCCATAAAGACACAAGTACAGTACTGTACCCATTCTCCTGTAGGTGAACCAAAGACAGTTCTTTGAAATGACGATGCAGACATGGGCGATGTCCTAAGGAAATTATGGCCTTCCTTAGGTTAGAGGCTCTGGCTTTGAGGAACGCCCTAATGAACTCTGGCTTCTGATCCTTGGCTGTCGGTGTCCTCCAAAGGGAAGGCGACAAAGAATGACGATATTTATGTAACCTTATGGTAAGCCCAGAGCGATTTGCGTTTACCTGCCTTCCATAAAGACAAGTACAGTACTGTACCCATTCTCCTGTAGGTGAACCAAAGACAGTTCTTTGAAATGACGATGCAGACATGGGCGATGTCCTAAGGAAATTATGGCCTTCCTTAGGTTAGAGGCTCTGGCTTTGAGGAACGCCCTAATGAACTCTGGCTTCTGATCCTTGGCTGTCGGTGTCCTCCAAAGGGAAGGCGACAAAGAATGACGATATTAATGTAACCTTATGGTAAGGCCAGAGCGATTTGCTTTTACCTGCCTTCCATAAAGACACAAGTACAGTACTGTACCCATTCTCCTGTAGGTGAACCAAAGACAGTTCTTTGAAATGACGATGCAGACATGGGCGATGTCCTAAGGAAATTATGGCCTTCCTTAGGTTAGAGGCTCTGGCTTTGAGGAACGCCCTAATGAACTCTGGCTTCTGATCCTTGGCTGTCGGTGTCCTCCAAAGGGAAGGCGACAAAGAATGACGATATTAATGTAACCTTATGGTAAGCCCAGAGCGATTTGCGTTTACCTGCCTTCCATAAAGACACAAGTACAGTACTGTACCCATTCTCCTGTAGGTGAACCAAAGACAGTTCTTTGAAATGACGATGCAGACATGGGCGATGTCCTAAGGAAATTATGGCCTTCCTTAGGTTAGAGGCTCTGGCTTTGAGGAACGCCCTAATGAACTCTGGCTTCTGATCCTTGGCTGTCGGTGTCCTCCAAAGGGAAGGCGACAAAGAATGACGATATTTATGTAACCTTATGGTAAGCCCAGAGCGATTTGCGTTTACCTGCCTTCCATAAAGACACAAGTACAGTACTGTACCCATTCTCCTGTAGGTGAACCAAAGACAGTTCTTTGAAATGACGATGCAGACATGGGCGATGTCCTAAGGAAATTATGGCCTTCCTTAGGTTAGAGGCTCTGGCTTTGAGGAACGCCCTAATGAACTCTGGCTTCTGATCCTTGGCTGTCGGTGTCCTCCAAAGGGAAGGCGACAAAGGATGACGATATTAATGTAACCTTAAGGCAAGCCCAGACCGATTTGCATTTACCTGCCTTCCATAAAGACACAAGTACAGTACTCTACCCATTCTCCTGTAGGTGAACCAAAGACAGTTCTTTGAAATGACGATGCAGACATGGGCGATGTCCTAAGGAAATTATGGCCTTCCTTAGGTTAGAGGCTCTGGCTTTGAGGAACGCCCTAATGAACTCTGGCTTCTGATCCTTGGCTGTCGGTGTCCTCCAAAGGGAAGGCGACAAAGAATGACGATATTAATGTAACCTTATGGTAAGGCCAGAGCGATTTGCGTTTACCTGCCTTCCATAAAGACACAAGTACAGTACTGTACCCATTCTCCTGTAGGTGAACCAAAGACAGTTCTTTGAAATGACGATGCAGACATGGGCGATGTCCTAAGGAAATTATGGCCTTCCTTAGGTTAGAGGCTCTGGCTTTGAGGAACGCCCTAATGAACTCAGGCTTCTGATCCTTGGCTGTCGGTGTCCTCCAAAGGGAAGGCGACAAAGAATGACGATATTAATGTAACCTTATGGTAAGCCCAGAGCGATTTGCGTTTACCTGCCTTCCATAAAGACACAAGTACGGTACTGTACCCATTCTCCTGTAGGTGAACCAAAGACAGTTCTTTGAAATGACGATGCAGACATGGGCGATGTCCTAAGGAAATTATGGCCTTCCTTAGGTTAGAGGCTCTGGCTTTGAGGAACGCCCTAATGAACTCTGGCTTCTGATCCTTGGCTGTCGGTGTCCTCCAAAGGGAAGGCGACAAAGAATGACGATATTTATGTAACCTTATGGTAAGCCCAGAGCGATTTGCATTTACCTGCCTTCCATAAAGACACAAGTACAGTACTGTACCCATTCTCCTGTAGGTGAACCAAAGACAGTTCTTTGAAATGACGATGCAGACATGGGCGATGTCCTAAGGAAATTATGGCCTTCCTTAGGTTAGAGGCTCTGGCTTTGAGGAACGCCCTAATGAACTCTGGCTTCTGATCCTTGGCTGTCGGTGTCCTCCAAAGGGAAGGCGACAAAGAATGACGATATTAATGTAACCTTATGGTAAGCCCAGAGCGATTTGCTTTTACCTGCCTTCCATAAAGACACAAGTACAGTACTGTACCCATTCTCCTGTAGGTGAAACAAAGACAGTTCTTTGAAATGACGATGCAGACATGGGCGATGTCCTAAGGAAATTATGGCCTTCCTTAGGTTAGAGGCTCTGGCTTTGAGGAACGCCCTAATGAACTCTGGCTTCTGATCCTTGGCTGTCGGTGTCCTCCAAAGGGAAGGCGACAAAGAATGACAATATTAATGTAACCTTATGGTAAGGCCAGAGCGATTTGCGTTTACCTGCCTTCCATAAAGACACAAGTACAGTACTGTACCCATTCTCCTGTAGGTGAACCAAAGACAGTTCTTTGAAATGACGATGCAGACATGGGCGATGTCCTAAGGAAATTATGGCCTTCCTTAGGTTAGAGGCTCTGGCTTTGAGGAACGCCCTAATGAACTCTGGCTTCTGATCCTTGGCTGTCGGTGTCCTCCAAAGGGAAGGCGACAAAGAATGACGATATTAATGTAACCTTAAGGCAAGCCCAGAGCGATTTGCGTTTACCTGCCTTCCATAAAGACACAAGTACAGTACTCTACCCATTCTCCTGTAGGTGAACCAAAGACAGTTCTTTGAAATGACGATGCAGACATGGGCGATGTCCTAAGGAAATTATGGCCTTCCTTAGGTTAGAGGCTCTGGCTTTGAGGAATGCCCTAATGAACTCTGGCTTCTGATCCTTGGCTGTCGGTGTCCTCCAAAGGGAAGGCGACAAAGAATGACGATATTAATGTAACCTTAAGGCAAGCCCAGACCGATTTGTGTTTACCTGCCTTCCATAAAGACACAAGTACAGTACTGTACCCATTCTCCTGTAGGTGAACCAAAGACAGTTCTTTGAAATGACGATGCAGACATGGGCGATGTCCTAAGGAAATTATGGCCTTCCTTAGGTTAGAGGCTCTGGCTTTGAGGAACGCCCTAATGAACTCTGACTTCTGATCCTTGGCTGTCGGTGTCCTCCAAAGGGAAGGCGACAAAGAATGACGATATTAATGTAACCTTATGGTAAGCCCAGAGCGATTTGCGTTTACCTGCCTTCCATAAAGACACAAGTACAGTACTGTACCCATTCTCCTGTAGGTGAACCAAAGACAGTTCTTTGAAATGACGATGCAGACATGGGCGATGTCCTAAGGAAATTATGGCCTTCCTTAGGTTAGAGGCTCTGGCTTTGAGGAACGCCCTAATGAACTCTGACTTCTGATCCTTGGCTGTCGGTGTCCTCCAAAGGGAAGGCGACAAAGAATGACGATATTAATGTAACCTTATGGTAAGCCCAGAGCGATTTGCGTTTACCTGCCTTCCATAAAGACACAAGTACAGTACTGTACCCATTCTCCTGTAGGTGAACCAAAGACAGTTCTTTGAAATGACGATGCAGACATGGGCGATGTCCTAAGGAAATTATGGCCTTCCTTAGGTTAGAGGCTCTGGCTTTGAGGAACGCCCTAATGAACTCTGGCTTCTGATCCTTGGCTGTCGGTGTCCTCCAAAGGGAAGGCGACAAAGAATGATGATATTAATGTAACCTTATGGTAAGGCCAGAGCGATTTGCGTTTACCTGCCTTCCATAAAGACACAAGTACAGTACTGTACCCATTCTCCTGTAGGTGAACCAAAGACAGTTCTTTGAAATGACGATGCAGACATGGGCGATGTCCTAAGGAAATTATGGCCTTCCTTAGGTTAGAGGCTCTGGCTTTGAGGAACGCCCTAATGAACTCTGGCTTCTGATCCTTGGCTGTCGGTGTCCTCCAAAGGGAAGGCGACAAAGAATGACGATATTAATGTAACCTTATGGTAAGTCCAGAGCGATGTGCTTTTACCTGCCTTCCATAAAGACACAAGTACAGTACTGTACCCATTCTCCTGTAGGTGAACCAAAGACAGTTCTTTGAAATGACGATGCAGACATGGGCGATGTCCTAAGGAAATTATGGCCTTCCTTAGGTTAGAGGCTCTGGCTTTGAGGAACGCCCTAATGAACTCTGGCTTCTGATCCTTGGCTGTCGGTGTCCTCCAAAGGGAAGGCGACAAAGAATGACGATATTAATGTAACCTTAAGGCAAGTCCAGACCGATTTGCGTTTACCTGCCTTCCATAAAGACACAAGTACAGTACTGTACCCATTCTCCTGTAGGTGAACCAAAGACAGTTCTTTGAAATGACGATGCAGACATGGGCGATGTCCTAAGGAAATTATGGGCTTCCTTAGGTTAGAGGCTCTGGCTTTGAGGAACGCCCTAATTAGCCAGAGCTCGGTTCTTTTTTTTCCACACACAAGTAGAAGGAACGGCGGAAAAGTAGAGGAACTCCACCAAGGACTCACTTTTCTGTTGTGCTGTCATTTTTAATATATCTGTAACACCAGGACCAACCCCAATAAATATGGCTATGACTGTCTTAAAACCATCCTTTAAGTAGATCCCTATAGCTCAAAAAGCTAGGTTATCAACACCAACAATGCAGTCTATTAACCCTTTTACCCCCAGGCTATTTGGAAATTTCCAACCCTTAACCCCCCAGGGGGTTATTTTTTTCCCAGCACATTTTGCAGTATATTTTTTTTCAAATTGCTCTAACAGCTTTAACTTTTGTCATAGAGAGGTCAGGTTGGTCTTATTCTCTTGGAAAATGCCTGAATTTTTTCAAAAAATTATCAAAAAGATGAAAAAAAATTTTTTTTTAGCATTTTTTTGCAATGACGTACCGGTACGTCCATGGGGGTAAAGGGATGAGTTTTGTGAAACGTATCAGTACGTCCTTTGGGGGTAAAAGGGTTAAAAGAGCAATGGATTCACTACAACTCTTACATCCAGTGCATAAGGGGAAGGGGTAGAAGGGGAGCTATAACCCATTATGGTAGGCAAAGGGCAGTACTACAGGGCAGAGGACTGGACAGTGGAGGTCCTCAGACACTGATACCACTTCCCGTTCACTATCTCTTGTCCTCTTCTCAATCAGACTTTGACGACGAGATTGTCGTCATACCACCAGAATTCTCAGAAAGATGTAATTCTTCAAGGAAAAGCCCAAAAGATGATGGGAAAAGATGCACTACATGTATTCTTGGATGGGTCTCCAGGCTTATACTGTTGTCTATTCCTAATGGAAAAATCAACAAGAGGCTGGAGACCTGCAATTGACCCTTCCACCATGAACAAGTTTATGTAACAAAATGTATTCAAGATTGATATAGCAAGCACAGTAAGAATGGCCATCGGGGAGAATGACTATAAGCTCTCTGGACCGGAGAGATGCATGTTCCCAGATCCCTGTTCATCAATCTTCAAATTAACCCTTTTACCCCCAAAGGACGTACTGGTACGTTTCACAAAACCCATCCCTTTACCCCCATGGACGCACCGGTACGTCCTTGCAAAAAAAGGCTATAAGATTTTTGTTTTTTTCATAATTTTGATAATTTTTTGAGAAAATTTAGGCATTTTCCAAGAGAATGAGACCAACATGACCTCTCTATGACAAAAATTAAGGCTGTTAGAGCAATTTAAAAAAATTATACTGCAAAATGTGCTGGGAAAAAAATAACCCTCTGGGGTTAAGGGTTGGAAATTTCCAAAGAGCCTGGGGGTAAAAGAATTAAAAGTTCTGTGCTGTGGACAGTTGACTGCCTCCTAAGTATTCATTCTAGTTTTCACAAGCATATCTGCTTTGGAGGATGCCAATGGGATTCGGCCACTGATATACCTGGACGATTGGCTAATCCTTACATTCTCATGGAGGCAACTCCTTCAACATCAGAACAAACTTCTCTCCTTCTGCCATGATCTAGGGATCATGGTAAATCTAGAAAAATTCAGCATCATACCCTAACAGAGGATGGAATATCAAAAGATGTTAGTGGACAAGTCTTTCCATCTTATGATTGGGTCTCAAGAGTCACAGGAGTAGCATGCCCTTTTCTACGCCATTAACATTTCCCAGCACGTCAGCAGTACTTACTGGATCATCTGCCATCATCAGAGAAACTCATCCCTTACTGCAGTTTACATCAGCAGTCACTTTAGTGATGTCTGAGGAAATGATGGTCAGCAATGAAACAAGAATTGATGTCTGATCAAGATGGATGGCTGAGGGATATGAATCTCTCGAATGAGTGCCTTTCACCAGTGCTGCTTCTTTTTTTCTATGTTTTAAAAGAAAGTTCAGGTGTCCATTTAAGGAGCCAGTTCATCGCAGGTCGCTAGTCACAAGAAGAAAAAAGCCTGCACATCAACCTTCTGGAACTGAAAGCAGCGTTCTTGACACTGCAGTCATTCTAATAAGATCTGATTGGTCACTCTGTTGATTGGATGAGCAACAACACCACCTGTAGTAGTATATGTCAAAAAGAAAGGAAGTACAGTACTGTATGTTTCAAAGCACCTCATCAAGTTGGCGATGCTGGCTAATGAGTAGGCACTGAAGAAAGCAGTCGAACTGTCGGGAATAGTCATTCCCAATAAAAGTAATGTTATCGTCGACACCCTAAGTCGACAAGGAAAAGTGGTCAGATTGGAATAGTCCTTTAATCCTCAAGGGGTGAGGAGCCTATTGACTTATTTTTGCATCCCAATGATCTGCCTCTTTGTGACGAGACTCCACAAGAAGCTCCAAAGTTCCTGATCACCAGTTCTGCATCAGGCAGTGTCATTAGAGGATGCATTTTAATATCTATGGGCTGGCCTGGACGTCTATGCTTTTCCACCGATTTTACGGAAATACAGTGCAATTAATAAACTAACCGATTTCCTTAGAGTAACATGGCTTGATGAAATGCCATCAATGCTTTTTTATCAGATATTATTTCATAGTATTCTTCATGAATAGATGTTTAGACATATATGTGGAAGATCTGCAGATAGAGGTTCCATTTAGAATGGATATTTTATGAGGAATTTTATTCTTGTGCCGTATCTAGGCTTTGAAGGCAAAGACTACACAAGTTGACATGGCATTTTACAAACTTGGATAATTCAAGTCTGCATTTAGTATTGGCCTTTTACATACTGTAAACTCTCATAGACAGCCTTTTAAAAAATTTTCCTTGGACCAAATGTATTTGAAATCAGCTTCAGTAAACAAGGGATCTTAGCTTGAGAGTTTTCATATTGTAAAATATCAGGAAGGCAACGTTTAGGAAAGGGTATGATTTTGTAACCATTTATATTTTAAAAATTCAAATCTAGATTCACTGAAAATTATACTAGGAAGCTCCCAACGAGATAATCTTTCATTTGACAGTCTGTTCTAAGACATTTCCCCTTAGAAATAAATGAGAAGTTCATTTTAATGGAAGCCTTTGTAGCTATCTACATTAATTCTGTAATATTCTGATCACTAACCATATATGATGGGCAAATTCACAATCATAGATTCCTTGTTCTTCTTTTTCTCCGATTGAGAAAGTCTCCCATTCGTGGTTATTATATGTTGGTAGTATTGATTTTATTTCAGGCTCTGTATGGATTTCCTTCGGTTGTTTGAGAGCTTTTTTCTTGAAAAGATGAGACTGAAGGATTTTGTGCCAAAAGTAGACTGTAGCATTTCTAGACCAGAATCTCTTATGATTTACACTTGATATCCTGCAATATCCTTCAAGAAGGATAGCAGGATAGTCTAGGATTATTTTTCTATAGTGCTTCATTAATAGATCTAATATCCTATAAATTTTGAATATTTAACTTAGCCGGTGAATATATAATAGCTGCTGCTCAGTGGCCGACAGAAAACACACTCAAAAACTCGCGAGCGATCGCTATGAAGGTTGCGGGTGTGCCCACCAGCGCCAACTATCGGCCAGATACCACTCTTGCATGTAAACAAACCCTTCAATTTCTTCTCTGTCGACCTTGACGACAAGACGTATCAATACTCGCTGTATAACCTGGAGTTTTCTCAACATATTTGGTGGAGTACTTCATTTTGGTTTGAGCTTTCGCAGTGCAGGTGTTTTTCCTCAACTTAAACTCTTGAACTCTTTATTGGACAGATTTAATTGTTGATGACTTGGATTGTTTTTTGGACTTTCTTTGACTAATTCAAAATGGCTGACGCTTCACAAGCCCCTAGATTTCGTAAGTGTAATGCTAGGGACTGTAATAGGCGTCTTCCAAAGGCCTCTCTCGACCCACATACTGTGTGTTCCAATTGTCGGGGTAAAACCTGTCAATTGGGAGATCGGTGTGAGGAATGCGTGGGCCTTTCGGAATTCGATTGGCTCGAATACGATAAGTATGCACGTAGGCTAGAGAGAGATAGGGTGAGGAGGAGTTCCTCTAGGTCAGTAGATTTTTCCTCTCCACATGCCCCTGACCCTAATCCTTCCCCTGTAGTGTTGTACCTAACCCCCCTTCTGGCACTCAGGAACCATCTATGCAAGACATGTTACGTGCTATTCATGCCTTGGGTGAAAGAGTTGAAGCGTTAGCAACTGATCGTAATCAACTCATGGCTGACGTTAAAGAGCTTAAGTGTCAGAGTGCCACAGCGGAAAATAGTGGGAAAGTGATTAGTGCGCAAAGTGTTGTGAACAGTGTTGCGACCGAGGGTTCGTCTGTTCGTGCCTGTCGTTCACCTAGTCCGAGACCTCTTGCAAGCTCCCAAGCCCAGGGGAGAAGTAATGTCGTACGACTTATGGGTTCGAGAGGCCTTGATCAGCGAACAGACGTTCCCTCTATGGTATCAGGCGTATCTCACCAAGATCGCCCCTACCATAAGACGAGAGAGCCCATTTTCTCCTCGTCATCCGAAGGCTTTTCGCATAAGAAACCGTGGAGCAAGGTTTCTAGGCCCCTTAAGCGAAAGTCGGTCCCTTCAGGACAGGTCCAGCGTCCTGGATGTAGTCATTGGGACAGTTCTGACCCGTTGCAGTCATCGGATGACTGCTCGCCGCCTAAGCAGCAACGTTACACAGGCTCAGAGAGTCTTGGTGTAGGCAAGGTTGTGCCGTCTCAGACGTTAACCCCGTCGTTTACTGCACCCATTCCCGTGGACCCTAAATGGGTTATACTGCAGGACATGCAGACTAAGCTCTCCTCCCTTATGGAAGACTATTCTGCCGATAAGGTTCACGTTGAGCCTAGCCGTTTATCTCATCGAGATCCTGGCCTTCAGCCGCCCAAACGAACCTTTGTGCGTCCTGTTGACGTTGGCGTAGCTAAGTCACGTCAGTCTCGATATGTAGAGCCTCACTCGATGCGGTCACGTGTTGATTTTCAGCCGCATTTGGACGTTAGGCCACTTCCTAATGCTCCTGTTGACGTTCAGGACGTTCGCCAACCAGCGGAGTTGACTTGTTTTGACGCTGAGCGTCAACCACCGCAGTCTAGAGTTGTTTTGACTGCTCAGACTAGGCAGTCAAAACAGTCTCGAGTGGACGCCGAGCGTCCTCCCGCACCTGTTGTTGTTGACAGTTCACAGACTGTTAAGCAGTTACATGACGTTGCATCCTGGTCCGCTACTAATGCACCAGTGCGTGTGGACGCTGCGTGTCAAGCATTGCCAACCCCTTTGCTTGTTTCTCAGCAGTTGTCAGATGAGGATCCTTCAGATGAGGACGTTGCTGACCCTCAGCATGATGATCATCCTTCGGATGTAGACGAACCCAGAACAGTTCCTCCATCAATGGACTTTAAGAAAGTCATGTTAATTTTTAAGTTGTTTTCCGATCACTTCGTCGCTGTTGCTCCTCGTTCGCCGCCGTCTGAGTTTGTTCTAGGCGTACCTGCTAACATGCCAGCCTTTACAAAACTTGTGCTCTCTCGCTCTTCCAAGAGGGCTTTACGGCTTTTAGGCGACTGGTTGGAAACCAAGAGGAGTTTGGGGAAGACGGCCTTTGCCTTCCCTCCGTCTAAACTCTCGTCTAGATCGAGCGTCTGGTATGCCACGGGAGAAGTTCTCGGCTTGGGAGTCCCTGCCTCTGCCCAGGGTGACTTCTCAAGCCTTGTAGACTCTCCCCGCCGCCTAGCCATGAGACGCTCGAAGATTAGTTGGTCCTCCTCGGACCTTGACCATCTGCTGAAAGGCATTTACAGAGCCTTTGAAGTTTTCAACTTCCTTGACTGGTGTTTGGGAGCCTTAAGTAGGAAAATCTCATCGGCTGATAGAGATATCTCCTTACTAATTATGTCCTGTATGGATAAAGCCATCCGCGATGGTTCCAATGAGCTCTCCTCCTCTTTTACGTCGGGAGTCTTAAAGAAGCGAGAGTCCCTTTGCTCTTTTCTGTCGGCAGGAGTTACTCCCTGTCAGAGATATGAACTGCTCTTTGCTCCCTTATCAAAGTTTTTGTTCCCGCAACAATTGGTTAAGGACATAGCTTCTTCACTCGTGCAGAAGGACACCCATGACTTGGTGGCGTCCTCTGCTCGCAAAGGGACTCCTTCGACATCCTTTTCTGCTAGACCTAGGATAGACACTCCGGCGTCCAGATTTATTCCGCCCTTTCGTGGCAGAGCTCCCAGCAGGGGAAGTACTCGTGCCGAGGGAAAGAGAGGAAAGAAGAGAGGAGCCAAGTCCTCACGTGGCAGAGTCTGACTGCCCGCAGCCTCAGACAGCAGTAGGAGCCAGACTGAAGAACTTCTGGCAGGCCTGGGAGAAGAGGGGCGCAGACCAACAATCTGTGAGGTTGCTCAGAGAGGGGTACAAAATTCCATTTGTACGCAAACCTCCTCTAGCGACTTCCCCCATCGACCTCTCTCCCAGGTACCGAGAGGAGTCAAAGAGACAAGCCCTGAACCTAGAAGTGTCTCTTTTGCTAGAGAAGGGAGCGGTGGTGAAAGTCTCGGACCTTCAATCACCGGGGTTTTACAACCGTCTCTTCCTAGTACCGAAGAAGACAGGAGGTTGGAGACCGTTGCTAGACGTCAGTGCACTCAACGTCTTTGTTACGAAGACAAAGTTCACCATGGAGACCATGAAATCAGTCTTAGCAGCGGTCAGAAAGGGAGACTGGATGGTCTCTCTCGACCTAAGAGACGCATACTTCCACATCCCCATACACCCAGATTCCCAACCGTTTCTAAGGTTTGTTTTCAACAATGTGGTATACCAGTTTCGGGCCCTGTGCTTTGGCCTAAGTCCTGCTCCTCTCGTGTTTACGAGGCTTATGAGGAATGTAGCAAAATTCCTCCATTTATCGGGAATCCGAGCCTCCCTGTACTTGGACGACTGGCTTCTCAGAGCCTCGTCCAGTCATCGCTGTCTGCAGGATCTTCATTGGACATTGGATCTGACCAAGGAATTGGGACTTTTGGTCAACCTAGAAAAGTCCCAGCTGATTCCATCCCAAACTATACTGTATTTAGGGATGGAGATTCGCAGTCCAGTTTTTCGGGCTTTTCCGTCTGCCCCCCGAATAGAGCAAGCCCTGCTCAAAGTCCAACTGATGTTGAAGAGAGAACGATGCTCAGTCAGGAATTGGATGAGTCTAGTAGGAACTCTATCATCCCTGGAGCAGTTTGTCTCGCTAGGAAGGCTACACCTTCGACCTCTCCAGTTCCATCTAGCCTTTCACTGGAAAAAGGACAAGACGTTAGAGACGGTCTCAATCCCGATCTCCGAACCAGTAAAGGCATGCCTGAATTGGTGGAACGACAATATCAGTCTGAGAGAGGGACTTTCCCTAGCAGTTCAGAACCCAAACCACGTACTTTTCTCAGACGCGTCGGATTTGGGTTGGGGTGCGAACCTGGACGGTCGGGAATGCTCAGGTCTGTGGACCTCAAGTCAGAGGAGCATGCACATCAACGGCAAGGAGCTTTTGGCAGTCCACCTGGCCTTGATGAACTTCAAGAGTCTCCTTCGAAACAAAGTGGTAGAGATCAACTCCGACAATACCACAGCCTTGGCATACATTTCCAAGCAAGGAGGCACCCACTCCCTGACGCTGTACGAGATCGCAAGGGACCTGCTCATTTGGTCAAGAGATCGAGGCATCTCCCTGTTAACGAGGTTTATCCAGGGCGACTTGAACGTCTTAGCAGACTGCCTCAGTCGGAGGGGTCAGGTAATTCCTACGGAATGGACCCTCCACAAGGACGTGTGCAAGAGTCTTTGGGCGACTTGGGGTCAACCCACCATAGACCTCTTTGCAACCTCGATGACCAAGAGACTTCCAATCTATTGCTCTCCAGTCCCAGACCCAGCAGCAATACACATAGACGCATTTCTTCTAGATTGGTCTCATCTGGACCTATATGCATTCCCACCATTCAAGATTGTCAACAAGTTACTGCAGAAGTTCGCCTCTCACGAAGGGACAAGGTTGACGTTAGTTGCTCCCCTCTGGCCCGCGAGAAAATGGTTTACCGAGGTACTTCGATGGCTGGTAGACTTTCCAAGGAGTCTTCCTCAAAGAGTAGATCTGTTACGTCAGCCCCACGTAAAGAATGTACACCAAAGCCTCCCCGCTCTTCGTCTGACTGCCTTCAGACTATCGAAAGACTCTCTAGAGCTCGAGGCTTTTCGAAGGAGGCAGCCAGTGCGATTGCAAGAGCGAGGAGAGCTTCTACCATTAGAGTATACCAGTCGAAGTGGGAAGTCTTCCGAGACTGGTGCAAGTCAGCATCTGTATCCTCGTCCAGTACCTCTGTAGCCCAGATCGCTGATTTTCTCTTACACCTGAGAAAAGTTCGCTCCATTTCAGCTACCACGATCAAGGGCTACAGGAGCATGTTGGCTTCGGTCTTTCGGCATAGAGGCTTAGATCTTTCCAACAATAAAGACCTACAAGATCTCCTTAAGTCTTTTGAAACCTCTAAGGAATGTCGTTTGGCAACTCCTGGATGGAACTTAGACGTGGTCCTAAGGTTCCTCATGTCAGACAGGTTTGAGCCATTACATTCAGCCTCCCTGAAGGATCTCACTCTCAAGACACTTTTCCTAGTGTGCTTGGCCTCGGCTAAAAGAGTCAGTGAACTGCATGCCTTCAGTAAGAACATCGGCTTTTCTACAGAAAAAGCCACTTGTTCTCTTCAACTTGGTTTCCTGGCCAAAAATGAACTGCCTTCTCGTCCTTGGCCTAAATCTTTTTGATATTCCTTGTTTATCAGAGATCGTAGGCAACGAACTGGAAAGAGTGTTATGTCCTGTTAGAGCTCTTAAGTTCTATTTAGCTCGTACTAAGTCATTACGAGGTAAATCTGAGGCATTATGGTGCTCAGTCAAGAAACCATCATTGCCTATGTCAAAGAATGCTTTGTCATATTTTATCAGATTTTTAATACGAGAAGCTCATTCCCACTTGAATGAGGAAGACCGATCTTTGCTTAAGGTTAAGACGCACGAAATTAGAGCTATAGCAACCTCCGTGGCCTTCAAGCAAAATAGATCTCTGCAAAGTATCATGGACGCGACTTTTTGGAGAAGCAAGTCAGTGTTCGCGTCATTTTACTTGAAAGATGTCCAGACTCTTTACGAGGACTGCTACACATTGGGTCCATTCGTTGCAGCGAGTGCAGTAGTGGGTGAGGGTTCTACCACTACACTTCCCTAATTCCAATATCCTTTTTTATCTGTCTCTTGAAATGTTTTTAATATTGTTTTTTATGGGTTGTACGGAAAGCTAAGAAGCCTTTCGCATCCTGGTTGATTTGGCGGGTGGTCAAAGTCATTTCTTGAGAGCGCCCAGATTAGGGGTTTGATGAGGTCCTGTTAGTATGGGTTGCAACCCTTCATACTTCAGCTCCTGGGAGTCCTTCAGCATCTTAAGAGGATCGCTGGGCTTCGTGAGGAAGACAGACTTACAAGGCAGAGTAATCGTCTAAGTCAACTTCCTTACCAGGTACCTATATATTTTGGTTTTGTTATATTGATAACTGTCAAAAACTCTTAGCATATACGCTGTAAACTTAATTAACTCTGGTCTCTACCCACCGCCTTGGGTGTGAATCAGCTATTATATATTCACCGGCTAAGTTAAATATTTAAAAATGATATTTTAATTATAAAATAAATTTTTGAATATACTTACCCGGTGAATATATAAATTAAAGGCCCTCCCTTCCTCCCCAATAGAGACGCAGCGGGACGAGAAGAATTGAAGGGTTTGTTTACATGCAAGAGTGGTATCTGGCCGATAGTTGGCGCTGGTGGGCACACCCGCAACCTTCATAGCGATCGCTCGCGAGTTTTTGAGTGTGTTTTCTGTCGGCCGCTGAGCAGCAGCTATTATATATTCACCGGGTAAGTATATTAAAAAATTTATTTTATAATTAAAATATCATTTTCCAACCCTTAACCCCCAGGGGGTTATTTTTTTCCCAGCACATTTTGCAGTATATTGTCTTTAAATTGCTCTAACAGCCTTAATTTTTGTCATAGAAAGGTCAGGTTGGTCTCATTCTCTTGGAAAATGCCTGAATTTTCTCAAAAAAATTATCAAAAAATATGAAAAACTAATTTTTATAGCATTTTTTTGCAAGGACGTACCGGTACGTCCATGGGGGTAAAGGGCTGGCTTTTGTGAAACATACCAGTACGTCCTTTGGGGGTAAAAGGGTTAAGCTGTTTTGTATGTGCGTTTTCTAATTTTTCTGTATATTCCAGGTTACTTGTTAAATATGATCCTGCAAGATATGAACTTTTATGCCAGTGAAGTAACCTAACCCAAGCTAGTTTTGGAAAGGGACATGCAAGTAATGTTCGCAAGAACATTAATTTTTATGATGGCTCAATAACGGTGTATTCGGTGTTCTGAAGAAAGAAGAGGTAAATATGGTTGATCAGTAAATAGCTGATGTTTTTATCCTTTCAATGAAAATATACATTTAGCAATTAAATCCTCGTTAAAATGGAAATTTCTTATTGCTTTTGTACAATACTAAATGACCATGATGTATTTTGTCATATATCATGTTGAATTTGGAACCACTTTATTTTAATTCTCTATACTATAAATTCCATTGCAAGATAAGGTTTGTGTTCTACTTTACATTGTGGTGATTTTAAAAATATTTTCTATTATTTGATGACTAGCATAGTTGTATTCTAGATTTATACAGTACTGTATAAGTACAGATCAAGTGCTATATTTACTGTAGTACAGCACAGTGATACAGTATTGTTATAGGGATTAATTATGGTTTTTAGGTACAGTATAGTGAATTACTTTGAGGTATGGGTTGATGATATGCCTGATGTGTAAGAGATGAAGCATTTGGCCTTAACCCTTTTACCCCCAAAGGACGTACTGGTACGTTTCACAAAAGCCATCCCTTTACCCCCGTGGACGTAAAGGTACGTCCTCGCAAAAAATGCTATAAGATTCTATTTTTTCATATTTTTAATAATTTTTTGAAAAAATTCAGGCATTTTCCAAGAGAATGAGACCAACCTGACCTCTCTATGACAAAAATTAAGGCTGTTAGAGCAATTTGAAAAAAATATACTGCAAGATGTGCTGGGAAAAAATAACCCCCTGGGGGTTAAGGGTTGGAAATTTCCAAATAGCCTGGGGGTTAAAGGGTTAATAGACTGCATTGTTGGTGTTGATACCCTGGCTTCTTGAGCTATAGGGATCTACTTAAAGGATGGTTTTAAGACAGTCATAGCCATATTTATTGGGGTTGGTCCTGGTGTTACAGATATATAAAAAATGACAGCACAACGGAAAAGTGAGTCCTTGGTGGAGTTCCTTGGGGGTTAAGGGTTGGAAATTTCCAAATAGCCTAGGGGTAAAAGATTTAATAATCCATTCCTCTTTTTTTAACACAAGCCTGGAATTTGTATACAGTGAGCCCTCGTTTATCGCGGTAGATAGGTTCCAGACCCGACCGCGATAAGGGAAAATCCGCGAAGTAGTGACACCATATTTACGTATTTATTTAACATGTATATTCAGACTTTTAAAACCTTCCCTTGTACGTAGTACTGTTAACAAACTACCCTTTAATGTACAGAACACTTAATGCATGTACTACAGTACCCTAAACTAAAACAGGCACAAATATTAAAGGTGATTTTATATCATGCGTTTCCTAAACACGCCAAAAAGCACGATAAAAAATGGCAACCACTGTTTTGTTTACATTTATTTCTGATCATAATGAAGAAACAAACGCATTTACACATCTGTGTATAGGTTAGTTTTTGCATCGATTATATTGATTATTCAGTACAGTATGTTGATTTTGTTATTACTAATGTTTTACTTAATTTTTCTTAAGACTTCCAAATGAAATGTTTTTCTTTATGACGCCGCCTGAAACGACGGCGTCATAAAGTACGCTCAGTAAACAAACGAAGGCATTTAACGCGCATGATGAAAGTGATAAATAATGATATTACAGTAAAAGTTTTTAGAAAATGTTATTACAAATATTATTTACCGTATCTATATAAAATCATACATACGTAGCAAAGCAGGAAAACATTTTAAGAGAGAGAGAGAGAGTTGTCTTACGTACGTAAATGTAAATTTTAAACAAAAAAAATAGCCCCATTTCATATAAAATAGGTTATTACAAATATTTTACTTTATCATATTACAGTAGTCTGTATAATACTGTAAAGTTCAGTACAGTATGTTGTTGTTATAGTTGTGGCGATGAAATTCTCACGAAAGAAAAAACACGGCATTCATTACAACAGCTGATCTCTCTCTCTCTCTCTCTCTCTCTCTCTCTCTCTCTCTCTCTCTCTCTCTCTCTCTCTCTCTCTCTCTCTCTTCGTGTTATACAATACTTACATATAGATGAAGAAACTAAAATTAGTTTTCTTAGTGTCAATTAAATACGAAACGAAAAAATTATGCCGACTTTACATCCATTTCAATCGTTGCTAAAAATACGGCATCCTATTTCATCAGCAAACCACTATTTTTTGGGAAACATCATTTTGTTCTAGAAAATTGCTTCTCTTTAAATAGTTAATTGCACATTAAGAAAGCGTGTACTTTTGTTTTTTCAATATTAATCTTACCCGATAATCATGTAGCTGTCAACTCCGTTGCCCGACAGAATTCTACGGAAGGGATACGCCAGCGATCACTATACAAGAAGGGGGTGTACTCACCAGCGCCACCTGTGGCCAGGTACTGCAGTACTTCTTGTTGACACCACCTCAATTTTTCCTCTGTCGTGCTTCCGGCAAGACTTACATGGATACGCTTATAATTTTGGAGTCTTGTTCACGGTTTTTGGTGAAGTATTGCTCTAAGATTTCAGCTTTCGCTATACAGGAAACTTGTCTCTTAGCTTAGATAGCTTTTAGATTGATTTGATTAATGGTTAACGATATTTTGCTTTAATTGGAATCCCCCTTGACTGTTCTTGATTCAAGATGTCCGACCTTTCTCAAGCTCCTCCCCAAAGACGATGTAGGACTTGTATTAGGCGTATTCCGAAGGCCTCGGTTGATCCTCACACCGTTTGTTCCGACTGTAGGGGAAAATCCTGTCAGTTGGAAGATCGATGTGAGGAATGCGCCGGACTTTCAGAACTTGATTTTGTTCGATTCCTCAAGTATACCACTAAGTTAGAGAGAGAGAGAGTTAGGAGGAGTTCGGCTCGCTCTTCGCTTTATTCCTCACCCCATGATCCTCAACCTTTTCCTCCCCCTGTAGTGGCTACCCCCGATCCTACTATTTGTGCTCAGCCTGATATGTCTGATGTTTTACGTGCCATTCAGGCTTTAGGTGATAAAGTGGAATCGGTAGTGAGTGACCACAAGTTCCTCTTGGCAGACGTCAAGGAACTTAAAGTGAAAAGTGCAGTGGGAAGTGGTAGTGCCAGTGCTGTGCCGAGTGCTAGTGTCAGTGTCAGTGTTGTGCGTGAGGGTACTTCTGTGCGTGCCAGTCGTCCTCCCAGTCCGGGACCTCTTGCAAGCTCCCAAGCCCAGGGGAGAAGCAATGTCGAAGGGCAAAAGGGTTCGGCAGGCCTTGATCGGCGCACAGCAGTATCTTCGGTGGTTGCGGGCGTATCTTACAGAGATCGTCACTTCCACTCTCAGACGATTGAGCCCTTATTTTACTCGTCTGCAGAAGAATTTTCGGGGAGAAAACGCTGGACTCAGGTCTCAAGACCTCTTAAGCGTAAAGTCCAGACCGCACGAGTTGTACAGCCCGGATGTAGTCATTGGGCTAGCTCTGACTCGCCGCAGTCATCAGGTGACTGCACGCCTCCTAAGAGAGGTAAGGCGATGCCTCAACAGACCTCAACTTCTGTTAAGGCTCTGCCTCAACAGACCTCAACGTCTGTTGATCCCAAGATGGCTTTGCTGCAGTCTATGCAGTCGCAGCTTGCGGTATTGATGCGTGAGTTTCAGGCAGAGAAGGTTACACCTCCTCCTACGAGCGCTCCTCCTCCTCTACGCAGTCCAGTCTGCCAGACGTACGAAGTTGAGGTTCCTCAAGCTACCTCCATGCGTGAGCTACCGCGTTGGGAGTTGCCAGATACCAGCGTTGTGCAGGAACCTCTTACCACGCGGCAACCTCCTCAACAATGGGGACAGGAGTCTTATGCCTTACAACCTCCTCTACCTTTGAGGCAAGAGTTTCTTGCAGTAAGACCATCCTCGAGGCAGCAACCTCTTGAGGTACGACAACCTCTACCATCCTTGAGGCAGCCACCTCAGCTCTCGCAGCTGATACCTCCCCTTTCCTCGAGGCGAGAACCTCAACTCTCGAGGCAAGCACCTCAAGAACCTCAACTCGTGAGACAGGAGCCGCTTTCTGCGCAGCCGCCACCTCAACTCTCGCAGCACCCACCTCAAGAACCTCAACTCGTGAGACAGGAACCTCTTACTGCGCAGCCACCTCAACCCTTGAAGCAAGCGCAACTCTTGAGACATGAACCTCATGCAATGAGTCAGCCACCTCAACGCATGCATCTACCTCTTTCTCCTCAGCTTGAGCAGTCTTTGCAGCCTGAACCTCAGGTTTTACTACAGTCGCCTCTCACCACGCTTGCTCCCCAGACTCCCGCAGAGCCTCCTTCTTCCCAGCCTCATGACTTTGTCATTACCAGCCCTCATCCTCTTCAACAGAGACTTGAGGATGAATCCACAAGTGTATATGCACCCGCTTGTCAGGATTCTGCCGTTCAGCATACCGCTGTAACTTTACCTCTCGCTTCTCAACCCTCAGGTGATGAGGTTTCTGAGGAGGAAGCTGCGCACCTGGATGATCCCTCTTCGGACGTGGAGGAACCCAAGTCGTTACCACCCTCCATTGACTTTCGCAAGGTCCTGGCTCTTTTCAGAGAAGTCTACCCGGATCACTTTGTGTCTGCTACCCCTCGCTCTCCTCCATCAGAGTTTTCTCTAGGCATGCAACCTGTTAAGTCTGCCTACACTAAGCTCGTCTTCGCTAGATCTTCTAAGAGAGCTTTGAGAATGTTAGGGGATTGGTTGCAGTCCAAGCAGCAACTAGGGAAGACGTCATTCATGTTTCCACCTACTAAGCTGACTTCTAAGGCGGGCGTATGGTATGCCACAGGAGAGGAACCAGGCTTGGGAATCCCTGCCTCTGCCCAGGCTGACTTCTCAAGTTTGGTTGACTCTCCACGAAGGTCGGCTATGAGGCGCTCTAAGGTCTGCTGGACCTTTTCTGACTTAGACCACTTCTTAAAGGGAGTCTTTCGGCCCTTTGAGATTTTTAATTTTCTCGACTGGTGCCTGGGGGCCTTGAGCAAGAAGACTGCCCCATCTGACAAGGACTCGGCCATGCTTATAATGTCCTGTATGGATAAAGCAATTCGCGATGGTTCCGGCGAACTTGCCTCCATGTTTGTTTCGGGAGTACTCAAGAAAAGGGAACAACTTTGCACCTTCCTTTCCACTGGTATCACCTCTTGTCAAAGGTCTCAGTTACTTTTTGCTCCGCTTTCTAAGTTCCTGTTTCCTGAGGACCTTATCAAGGAATTGTCTGCGGCTCTTATTCAGAAGGACACTCATGACCTTGTGGCCTCTTCAGCACGTAAGGCTAAGGTTGCTCCTTCGGTTCCTAGAAATTACCGCACCCCAGTGGCCGATACTCCTGCTACAAGATTTATTCCGCCCTTTCGTGGCAGAGCCCCCAGCCGAGGAAGTACCCGTCCAGACGGTTTCAGGGGCAGGTCCAAGAAAGGTCCCAAGCCTTCGAAAGGCAAACATTGACTCTCCTCCTCTCCAGACAGCAGTAGGAGCCAGACTCAAGATCTTCTGGCAAGCTTGGGAAAGAAGAGGTGCAGACGCCCAGTCTGTCAAGTGGCTAAGGGAGGGTTACAGGATACCATTCTGCCGCAATCCCCCTCTGACCACTTCTCCCATCAACCTCTCTCCCAACTACAAGGAAAAGGACAAGAGGCTAGCGTTACACCAAGAGGTGTCACTCCTGTTACAGAAGGAGGCAGTGGTGATAGTCCGGGACCATCAATCCCCGGGCTTCTACAACCGTCTCTTTCTGGTGGCCAAGAAGACAGGAGGTTGGAGACCGGTGCTGGACGTCAGTGCGCTCAATGCTTATGTCACCAAGCAGACGTTCACTATGGAGACGACGAAGTCGGTCCTAGCAGCGGTCAGGCAGGAGGACTGGATGGTCTCGTTGGATCTGAAAGACGCTTACTTTCACGTTCCTATTCATCCAGACTCCCAACCTTTCCTGAGATTCGTTTTTGGAAAGGTTGTGTACCAATTCCAAGCCCTGTGTTTTGGCCTAAGCACGGCGCCTATGGTGTTTACGCGACTGATGAGGAATATTGCAAAATTCCTCCACTTGGCGGACATCAGAGCCTCCCTTTATTTAGACGACTGGCTGTTAAGAGCCCCCACAAGTCGTCGCTGTCTGGAGAGTCTCAACTGGACTTTGGACTTGATCAAGGAACTGGGTCTTTTGGTCAACTTAGAAAAGTCCCAGCTTATTCCTTCCCAAACCATCGTTTACCTGGGAATGGAGATTCGGAGTCAAGCTTTTCGGGCTTTTCCGTCGGCCCCAAGAATCAGCCAAGCCCTAGAGTGCATTCTGAGCATGCTGAAGAGGAACAGATGCTCGGTGAGACAGTGGATGAGTCTAACAGGGACCCTGTCATCGTTAGCCCTGTTCACCGAGTTAGGGAGACTCAACCTCCGCCCCCTTCAATTCCATCTAGCAGCTCACTGGGACAAGAATATGACGCTCGAAGCGGTCTCTATTCCTGTTACCAAAGAGATGAAGACTACTCTCATGTGGTGGAAGACCAACATCCTTCTCAAGGAGGGTCTATCGTTAGCGGTTCAGACCCCCAATCTTCATCTCTATTCGGACGCATCAGACTCGGGCTGGGGCGCGACCTTGGACGGACAGGAATGCTCGGGAACATGGAACAAGGAACAGGAAACGCTTCACATCAACTGCAAGGAGTTGCTGGCAGTTCATCTGGCTTTAATGAACTTCAAGTCCCTCCTGCTAAACAAGGTGGTGGAGGTGAACTCCGACAACACCACAGCCTTGGCATACATCTCCAAGCAGGGAGGGACCCATTCGAGGAAGCTGTACGAGATAGCAAGGGACCTCCTCATTTGGTCAAGAAGTCTAAACCTCTCACTGGTAACGAGGTTCATTCAGGGCAATATGAACGTCTCGGCAGATCGCCTCAGCAGGAAAGATCAAGTCATCCCCACGGAATGGACCCTTCACAAGAGCGTGTGCAACAGACTTTGGACCTTGTGGGGTCAGCCAACGATAGATCTGTTCGCCACCTCCATGACCAAGAGGCTCCCTTTGTACTGTTCCCCAGTTCCAGACCCAGCAGCAGTTCACGTGGATGCTTTTCTGCTGGATTGGTCCCATCTCGAGCTATATGCATTCCCGCCGTTCAAGATCATCAACAGAGTCATTCAGAAGTTCGTCTCTCACGAAGGGACACGGCTGACGCTGGTTGCTCCCCTTTGGCCTGCAAGAGAATGGTTCACAGAGGTACTACAATGGCTGGTCGACGTTCCCAGGACTCTCCCTCTAAGAGTGGACCTTCTACGTCAACCTCACGTAAAGAAGGTACACCCAAACCTCCACGCTCTTCGTCTGACTGCCTTCAGACTGTCGAAAGACTCGCTAGAGCTAGAGGCTTTTCGAAGGAGGCAGCCAGAGCGATTGCCAGAGCAAGGAGGATATCCACTCGTAGAGTCTATCAATCCAAGTGGGAAGTCTTCCGAAGCTGGTGCAGAGCCAATGCAGTTTCCTCTTCCAATACCTCTGTAACCCAAGTTGCTGACTTCCTGTTACATCTTAGGAATGTTAGATCTCTTTCGGCTCCTACGATCAAAGGGTATAGAAGTATGTTGGCTTCAGTTCTCCGCCACAGAGGTTTGGATCTTTCCTCCAACAAGGATCTACAAGACATCCTTAAATCTTTCGAGACTTCTAAAGAACGTCGATTGTCCACTCCAGGCTGGAATCTAGACGTAGTCTTAAGGTTCCTTATGTCTCCTAGGTTTGAACATCTCCAGTCAGCTTCTTTCAAAGACCTTACTCTCAAAACTCTTTTCCTCGTCTGCCTTGCAACAGCCAAAAGAGTTAGTGAGGTTCACGCCTTCAGCAGGAACATAGGATTCACATCCGAATCAGCAACATGTTCCTTACAGCTCGGATTTTTAGCAAAAAATGAACTTCCTTCACGTCCTTGGCCTAGATCGTTCGAAATTCCTAGCCTTTCCAACATGGTGGGTAACGAGCTAGAAAGAGTTCTTTGCCCTGTCAGAGCTCTAAAATACTATCTTAAAAGGTCAAAACCTATACGAGGACAATCAGAGGCCTTATGGTGTGCCATCAAGAAACCTTCGATGCCTATGTCCAAAAACGCAGTTTCGTATTATATAAGGCTTCTGATTAGAGAAGTTCATTCTCACATGAAGGATGAAGACCTTGCTTTGCTGAAGGTAAGGACCCACGAAGTGAGAGCTGTAGCCACTTCGATGGCCTTTAAACAGAACCGTTCTCTGCAGAGTATCATGGATGCAACTTATTGGAGGAGCAAGTCAGTGTTTGCATCATTTTATCTCAAAGATGTCCAGTCTCTTTACGAGAACTGCTACACCCTGGGACCATTCGTAGCAGCGAGTGCAGTAGTAGGTGAGGGCTCAGCCACTACATTCCCTTAATCCCATAACCTTTTTAACCTTTCTCTTGAATGCTTTTATTGTTGTTTTTTGGGTTGTTACGGTAGGCTAGAAGCCTTCCGCATCCTAGTTGATTTGGCGGGTGGTCAATTCGTTCTTGAGAAACGCCTAGGTTAGAGGTTGTGTAGAGGTCCTTTAGTATGGGTTGCAGCCCTTTATACTTCAGCACCTTAGGGTTGTTCAGCCTCCTAAGAGGAACGCTGCGCTCAGTAAGGAAGACGAACTTATTAAAGGCAGAGTAATGGTTCAAGTCGACTTCCTTACCAGGTACTTATAATTTCATTGTTATTTTGAATAACTGATAATATGAAATACGGGATACTTAGCTTCTTGATATACATGTACACTGGTTTTCACCCACCTCCCTGGGTGTGAATCAGCTACATGATTATCGGGTAAGATTAATATTGAAAAATGTTATTTTCATTAGTAAAATAAATTTTTGAATATACTTACCCGATAATCATGATTTAATTGACCCACCCTTCCTCCCCATAGAGAACCAGTGGACCGAGGAAAAATTGAGGTGGTGTCAACAAGAAGTACTGCAGTACCTGGCCACAGGTGGCGCTGGTGAGTACACCCCCTTCTTGTATAGTGATCGCTGGCGTATCCCTTCCGTAGAATTCTGTCGGGCAACGGAGTTGACAGCTACATGATTATCGGGTAAGTATATTCAAAAATTTATTTTACTAATGAAAATAACATTTTAAATTTCGGGTGCGTTTTAAAAACTGAGTATTGTTGACTTCTTTTTGTTTTACTTTTGGCTGTGATTAGATCAGCTGACGTCTAGCTTCCGCTCTTGAGAGTGTACGGATACACTAACAAAGTATCGTTTATACCATTTCTTAACTTATTCAAACCGTCTACAGTATACAGTTGATATTACATAAGCACCAATGTGTCATAACCTATAAAATTTTTTTGTTTATTACATTTAAAACAACACACACACACGCACTCTCTCTCTCTCTCTCTCTCTCTCTCTCTCTCTCTCTCTCTCTCTCTCTCTCTCTCTCTCTCTCTTTCTCTCTCTCTCTCTCTCTCTCTCTCTCTGGGCTACTTCACTACCTCCCATTCCTTACCCCTCTCTCTCTCTAACAAATGATATCTTTGTTGCTCCTCAAAGTTTCATTTATATTGAAAACAATCATGTTTTACGAATAGAACTTACCTGGCAGTTATATATACATAGCTAATTATCTCTATTTCGGCAGAATTTTTCTAAAACTAGGCAACCGCCTTGTGGTGGTTGGGTGGTAACACCCGTTAAAGGGTGGTAGGAGGAATCATTCCCGTTTTCTGTTCTTCAGTTCATCTCTGCCGGCCGGATCGATAACACGTTGGTCCGTCATTAAGAGTTTTTTCTTCGATTTCCCTGCTCGGTGTACCAGTCTGCTTTTTTTTGGTGAAGTACTCTGATTTGGGGTTTTGGCGATCGTTGTATTTTGTTTTCTCTTAGTTTTTTTTTTTTGCTGTTTTTCATTATGAGTGAAAAGAGTCATTACCGTATCTGTGCGAATGAGGAATGTAAGGTGAGACTACCCAAAATGGCGGTTGATCCTCACACTGTTTGTTCTCATTGTAGGGGTTTTGTTTGTGCCCTTGATAATAGGTGCGGGGAATGTAAGGTTTTGGATGAGAAAGATTGGTTAATTATGAAGCGCTATGTGCGTAAGCTAGAGCTCGATAGAGTTAGGAGAGCTTCTAGGTCTAAGTCTAAGTCTGTTAGTGGTAAGGAAGACGAACTTAGCGTAGATTTATCTATTGATCCTATTATTGATTCCTCTTTGGAAGTTGATCCTTCCCTTGAGGTAGTAACTCCTGCACCTCCTACAGGTTCCGTATCTACGGATGACCCTCGGTACGCTAGCCTGGCGGCCGAGTTGAAGGCCATTAAAGAACAGCTGGAGGCCTTTAAAGGTAAGGAAAGTGAAAGTGCTTGTGTTAGTGCAGTGGAGGTGGCGACCGACCGAATCTGTCATACCCCTAGGCCTAGACCTCTACCAAGCTCCCAGGACCAAGGGAGAAGGTACGTCGATGACCGAAAGGGGGTGAGAGGTACGTACCCTCGGTCAGCCGTCGCCTCAGACAGTCCTGTTGTCTATTCCCAGGCTGCTCTTGACCGTCACGGGAAAGACGAGTCGGATGTGTTGTTTTCTTCTCCGAATTCGTCCAGACGTAAATGGAAGTATGAAGCTTCAAGACCTACTAAGAGGAGATGGAACCGCGACGAACGGTCTCGTTCTTTCTCTCCCGGTTCTAGCAGTTATGAACCTTGTCCGTCGGAGGATGATTTCGACTCCGTGCCTGTGAAAAGGACGAAGCCTGCTGCCGAAGATACGAGTGTTATTCGTCAGCCCCCCCCTTCGGATCCGCAAGACCCAGCTGATGTTGCTAAATCCTTTATGTCTGTCATGCAGGAACAACTTTTGACTTTAGTACAAGCCTTTAGCCGCCCTCACGCCCAGTCTGACAGACGTAAAGACGACTCGTTGCCGATTAAGAAGTCTGCTTCTAAGAGAGAACGGAGTTCTTCTTTAAAGAGAACTTCTCCCTCTCTACGCCAGGATGAGGAATGTGTGCTTGCGCCAGGCGATACTTCTTCGCGATACCAGGGCGATACGTTTTCTCGTTCTCGATACCGGGACGATACCTTATCGAACGAAGCTGCTTCTCGTTCTCGATACCAAGACGATACCGCCTCCCGTGCGCTTCGACACGACGATACCTCCTCTCGTTCGCTTCGCCACGACGATACCTCCTCTCGTTCGCTTCGCCACGACGATACCTCCTCTCGTTCACGACGCCACGACGATACCGACCCTAGTTCTCGACGCCACGACGATACCGCCTCTCGTTCACGACGCCACGACGATACCGCCTCTCATTCTCGCCGCCACGACGATACCGCCTCTCATTCTCGCCGCCATGACGATACCGCCTCTCGCTCTCGACGACAGAACGACTCTGCCTCTCGTTCTCGGTCCCAGGGCGATACCACCCTGCCTCTTCGGGACGATACTGCCTCTCGTTCCAAGGGTTCTTCTAGCGCGGGACTCCAGGATGCAACCCGTCTTTTGCAGGATGATGCCTTTGATTTGCCCTTGTCGGGTTCTAAGGATTCTTCTCTTTCGAAGGATATTGCAGATGTGGATCAGGCCCTCGAGGATGTTTCTGATGACGATGATAATCCTGCCGATGCTGTGGGAGATTACAAAGTTCTCTCTCGCTCCCTTCTTGAACTTTTTGGAGAGGAATTCCAACCTGCTGCCCCTCAATCTCCTCAGTCCCAATTTAACTGAAAGAAGGCCAAGAAACAGTCGGCCTTCATCAAGATGAAGCTGTCTATCTCCGCAAAGAAGGCTCTCACGAAGATTGATGACTGGATGATGGAGCGGAGACAAACAGTTAAGACTTCCTTCTCGTTTCCACCAGCTCGTCTTGCTTCAAGAGCGGGTATGTGGTATGCAACTGGAGAACCTTTGGGTCTGGGAGTGCCTTCCTCCTCCAAGGGTGACTTCTCTGGTTTAGTGGACTCTGCTAGAAGGCATGCTCTCAACTCAGCCAAGGTCATGTGGTCAATGTCGGAGCTGGATCATCTCGTCAAAGGTATTTTTAGAGCCTTTGAGGTTTTTAGTTTCCTAGACTGGTCGCTTGGGACTCTCGCAAGGAAAACTGAACAGATGGATGGATCTAGGGACCTTACGAGCATTATGTCCTGTATGGATAAGGCCCTCAGAGATGGGGCGAATGAGTTGGCTGCTCTGTTCTCAGCTGGGGTCCTAAAGAAGAGAGCTCTGCTTTGCTCTTTTGCTTCTAGGTCTGTTACCAATGCTCAAAAGTCTGAGCTTCTTTACGCCCCCCTCTCTCAACATCTTTTTCCCGAGTCTCTGGTTAATGACATTACGCGTTCTCTGGCCCAAAAAGCCACCCAAGACCTTTTATCTCGTTCTGCTCGTAAGCCCTTTGCAGCCCCTCCTTCTTCTTTGAAACGGGAGGAAAGGAGATTCCAGCAGCCCTTTCGGGGCAGGACTACTTCAAGATCAGATTTTAGAGGGAGAAGGCAAGATTCAGGACCAAGATCTACCAGGGGTTCTTTCAGACCTCGCTCCAGGAAATGAAGTTCGTCTCCTCCAGACGGTAGGCGCAAGACTGTCAGGTTTTTGGCAGTCCTGGAAGAGGAGAGGGGCGGACACCTGGTCCCTCTCAGTCATCAAGGAAGGATACAAGATCCCCTTTCTGAAAAAACCTCCTCTCGCAGATGCTCCGCTGGCCTTAGTAGCCCGGTACTCAGATCCTGGGAAACAGAAGGCTCTAGTAGACCTTGTCAACCAAATGCTAGACAAGGGGGCGATAGAACCGGTTCGGGATCTAGTCTCCCCAGGCTTTTACAATCGCCTGTTTCTGGTCCCCAAGAACTCGGGCGGATGGAGACCCGTCCTGGATGTCAGCGCGCTCAACGTATTTGTGGAGAAGACAAAGTTCTCCATGGAGACGACTCAGTCGGTGCTGGCGTCAGTACGTCCAGGGGACTGGATGGTGTCCCTCGACTTGCAGGACGCATATTTCCATGTCCCCATCCATCCGACTTCGAGGAAGTACCTGAGGTTTGTAATGGAGGGCAAGTGCTTCCAATTCAGAGCTCTTTGCTTCGGTCTCAGCACGGCTCCTCAAGTCTTCACCAGGGTAATGGCGAATGTGTCAGGTTGGCTGCATCAGGAAGGGATAAGGATATCCTTCTATCTGGACGATTGGCTGATTCGTTCACGATCGAGGGAGAAATGTCTGGAGGATTTACGGAAGACTTTTATGATGGCTCAGGATCTAGGCCTGGTCATCAACAGGGAGAAGTCTCAGATCAGACCGAATCAGACTATTCTCTATTTGGGGATAGTTCTGAATTCAGTTCTTTTTCGGGCTTCTCCCTCTCAGGAAAGACAGGCCAAGTGTCTCGTAAAAGTCAGAACTTTCCTGGACAAGAAGAGATGCACAGCGAAGGAGTGGATGAGTTTGCTGGGGACTCTGTCCTCCCTCGAACTGTTTGTCTCTCTGGGGAGACTCCACCTAAGGCCTCTTCAGCACTTTCTTTCGAAGACATGGAACAGAAAGATGCAGGAAGACTCCTTTTCCTTTCCCATTCCAATAGAAGTCAAGACTCTTCTGAAGTGGTGGCTGGACCCAACCTTGTTAGGGGAAGGGATCTCCTTACACAAGAAGAACCCAGACCTAGTGTTGTTTTCAGACGCATCAGAGTCAGGCTGGGGGGCAACACTAGGAAGCAAGGAGGTCTCAGGCGATTGGGAAGGAATTCAGCTGGGATGGCACATCAACAACAAGGAGCTGATGGCCATTTTTCTGGGGCTAAAGGCCTTCAAGGACTTGGTGTCTGGGAAGATTGTGGAGGTCAACTCAGACAACACCACAGCTCTTGCTTACATCAGGAAGCAAGGAGGGACTCACTCTCTGTCTCTCTTCGAGACAGCAAGAGAGCTCCTTCTTTGGGCGAAGGAGAACAGGATAAGCCTGCTGACGAGGTTTGTTCAGGGACAGAAGAATGTGAGGGCGGACATGCTCAGCAGGAAAGGGCAGGTCCTTCCCACAGAATGGACCCTCAACCAACAGGTCTGTCAGAGTCTCTGGAGGTTGTGGGGGAGACCCCTCATCGATCTTTTCGCCTCCAATTTATCCAAGAGGATCCCCATCTATTGCTCCCTAGTTCCGGACAGAGAGGCAATAGCAGTAGACGCCTTTTTGATGGATTGGACGGGGATGGACACTTATGCTTTTCCCCCGTTCAAGATCATCAATCTGGTAGTCAGGAAATTCGCCCTCCTCGATTCGGGACGGATGATCCTGATAGCTCCGTTCTGGCCGATGAGGGAATGGTTCACGGAGGTGGTGGACTTGTTGATGGACTTTCCAAGAAGCCTCCCTGCAAGTCCAAATCTGCTCAGACAACCCCACTTCGAGAGATATCATCAAAACCCCCTCGCTCTCAATCTGACTGCCTTCAGACTATCGAGAAGCTCGTCAGATCGAGAGGCTTTTCAGCGCAAGCTGCGAAAGCTATCGCCAGAGCGAGGAGGGTCTCTTCGCAGAGGGTCTACCAGTCCAAGTGGGAGACTTTTAGGGCTTGGTGTAGGAAGCACAAGATTTCCTCATCCACTACCTCTGTGAGCCAGATTGCGGATTTCTTGTTGTACCTCAGACAGGACGCTAAGCTAGCTGTGTCCACTATCAAAGGGTACAAAAGTATGCTCTCTTCCGTCTGTCGGCATAGAGGCTTGGACTTGTCTCGCGACAAGGACTTACATGACCTCTTGAAGTCTTTTGAGACGACCAAGCAGACCCAGTTAAAGCCCCCTTCTTGGAACCTTGATGTAGTTCTTAAATTTCTGTGCACCAAGAGATTTGAGCCCATATCACAGGCTCCCCTTAGGGAGGTTACCAAGAAGACCCTCTTTCTTTTGGCCTTAGCAACAGCTAAAAGAGTTAGTGAAGTCCATGCAATTGAAAAACAGGTAGGCTTCAATCTGAATGGGGCAGTTTGTGCCTTGAGATTAGACTTTCTCGCTAAGAACGAGAACCCTTCTAAGCCCTGGCCGAGGACCTTTGAGGTTCCTAACTTGACCAACCTAGTGGGTCAGGAGCAAGAGAGGCTGCTCTGTCCAGTACGAGCCCTCAAGACCTACTTGTCTCGCACAAAAAGTGTGAGAGGCTCTTCTAGCTCCCTGTGGTGTTCTGTGAAAGATCCTCAAAAGCCCCTTTCCAAGAACGCTTTATCCTTTTTCCTGAGGGAAGTGATAAGAGAAGCGCATCTCTTGTGTGAGGAGGAACACTTCGGACTTTTAAAAGTGCAAGCCCACGAAGTGAGGGCCATTGCGACCTCGCTTGCTTACCGCAAGAACATGTCGCTCCGTCAAATTATGGATGCGACATTCTGGAGGAGCAACTCTGTGTTCGCCTCTCATTACCTCAGAGAGGTGAGGGTGGATTATGAGAAATGTTATACCTTGGGACCATACGTAGCTACGGCTTCTGTATTAGGCAAAGGAGTTACTACCTCCCCTCAACCTTAGTTTTGTTTACTTGTGCATAGGTTGGTGTATTTTTTATTGGTTGTCTGAGGACTTCGACTTGTGTACAGTCACCTCAGTCTAGTTAGATCATTTTTATCTACTTTGCAAATGTTAGGTGGTTGGTTTGGTAAAGTTGCGGTTTTTTATTTTGGGCAATAGGTAGTCCTGAAGTCTAGTCAGATTGTTGGTCTCACCCCGTTGACAGACTCGATTGAGTGTTTTCAGCACTGCAGGTCACATCCTGGCTGACACTCCTAAGGGAAAGCGACTCAAGAGGCAGGAACCTTTGAAGTCAGCTACCTTAGCAGGTAAGGAATCAAGGTGTTTTATTTATCCTACAACTTTTTTGGTTGTTTCCCCAACGATGTTACTGTCTATCACCCTCCTCCAAGTGTGTTAATCAGCTATGTATATATAACTGCCAGGTAAGTTCTATTCGTAAAAATGGAGTTTTTATGATAAAACAAAGTTTTATGAATACTTACCTGGCAGTTATATATACATTCGAAGGCCCACCCACCTCCCCTCAGGAGACAGGTCGGGCATAGATGAACTGAAGAACAGAAAACGGGAATGATTCCTCCTACCACCCTTTAACGGGTGTTACCACCCAACCACCACAAGGCGGTTGCCTAGTTTTAGAAAAATTCTGCCGAAATAGAGATAATTAGCTATGTATATATAACTGCCAGGTAAGTATTCATAAAACTTTGTTTTATCATAAAAACTCCATATTCAATTTTCCTTACTTTCTCCAATCTCGCACCATCGGTCACATAGCGGTATTTTCGAAATTTCCGGAAAATCCGCGATATATGTATATACATGCGTTATGAAAAAAATCCGCGATGGTCGAACCGCGAAGTAGCGAGGGCTCACTGTAGAGGTGAAAGTCATGTGGTTATTGATTTTTAGCTGAAAATAGTCATCTTTGGGCCTAAAAATTGACAGTTGTGACGTGAGTTTAGAAGGGAAGGTAAGATCGACTGGCTTTTTACCTCTTCCTTAGGTGGCTGAAGCTACTCTGGTATGTGCTTGACCGGACGATAGATGCATTTGAGCCACATGATCAAGCATATGTTTCTTAGCGATAAGTTTGTTCAGAATTATCTCCCTTATCCTCCTGGATGAAGGGGAGGATAGACAACTGTATGCACCCGTGTTCTGATATGACCATACATTTAAGCAACATTGTTTTAATATTCTCCTTTCCTTAATATTTGTTCATGTTAACTTCATTAAAATGATTCATCTTTTCACATACACAGTACAGGATGGTACGTTCTGTGAAGATCTGGATGCAAAGGATGGTCAGAGTTATGAAAAATCTTATGCAGCATGCATAAAGAACCAACAGAACAACAGTGCCAGAAATTAATACCTGTACACGTTTTAGTTCACGTTTTTGTTTTCCTCTGACATTCCCTTTTTCACATCTGTTTTCCTTTGTTTTGGAAAGAATTTCATCACGTCAAAGAGGCAAAGACAACGAAAACATCTCGCTATGTCGTTTATAATGCTTCCATAATGATAAAATCACTGACTTCAATTATACAGGTATAGGTTCTTCCTTGATCTACCAGTCCATAGTAGGGACTTATCCTAACATATACCTCATCTTCATGTCTATGAGGCTGATATGAGTCATCACTTTTGTTTCTATTCAGTACCAAAGTTCTTAGACATTTCCCAGGAATGTAAACCTGCCAGTTGGTTATAGGACTTCTCCCTCCTAAGGGTAAAACTCATATCAAAGAACGAGGGTTTGTATTCGCGTAGGAACAAATCATTAGTTTTTGGAGTAATTTATATTTTTAAACATACTTACCTGGTAGTTATATACTGTATATAGCTTAGTCCCTGACGTCACGGCAGAATTTCAAAACTTGCGGCAATCGCCGATTGAGTAGCCAGGTGTACCACTGGTGCGCCCTCTACCCAGGTACCTGGAACCCTTCCAACTATTCCTCAGATCTTCCCTGCTGCCTCACCGGTGACATCGTTGGAATATCGCTCGCTGTAGCCTGTGTTATTTGCAGTTATTTTGGTGAAGTACACTTTGGCTTTGGCTTTTGCTCGTTTTGAATTTTATTATTTGGTATTTTCTTGGCCCGATTAGATATTGTTGTTTTGACCTTTACTTGTTTTGATCTCTTTCGATTTTTTCATGTCTGACTCTTCTTCGAGTATTAGAAGGTGTGTGAGAAGTTGTAAGACCCGGCTTGCTAAAGCCTCTGTAGATCTCCACTCCATTTGTGTGAAATGTAGTGGTAAATGTTGCGAATTGGATGATCGTTGTGATGAAAGTGTAATTCTGACTAAGAGTGAGTGGTTGAAGTATGACCGCTGCACTCATAAGCTTGAAAGGGATAGGATCAGGAGAAGTTAAAGTTTGTCTCGTTCTTCTAGGGATTGTTCCCCTCCCCGTGTTAACGAACCTATTGATCCTTCTCCTGTAGTGGTAGTTCCAGATCCCACTACTGTTAAAGCTAATGAACCAACTCTTAAGGACATGATGGTGGCCATTCAAGCCCTGGGCGATAGAGTGGAGTCGCTCGCAGCAGATAGGACTAAATTATGGTCCGATGTGAAAGAGTTAAAGAGTGCAAGTGTCGGTGCTAAAGTCAGTGCAGTGGAGGGTGCGGCTGCTCGGACCTGTTGTTCTCCTAGCCCTAGACCTCTTCCAAGCTCCCAACCCCTGGGAGAAGGAATGTCGACGGGAAGGCGAGAGGTGTTAGCTCCCGAGCAGTCGTCCCCTCAAGCGTACCTGTTGACGCTTTCCAGGACGCTCGCCCTCGCCATGGGAAAGGCGAGGTAAAAGTGTTTTCTTCTTCGTCGGATGATGCAGCGCCCAGACGGGGCTGGCGTCTTACATCGAGACCTCTCAAGAGGAAGATTTCCGCTGTTGAGTAGCGTCGTGTTATGACGCCTCAGGCGCCAGGTTGCAGTCATTGGAGCGTTTTCCTTCCTGCTCCAAGGAAAGTTCTCCTGCCAAGCGGCCATCTACTTCAGTAGGAGATAAAAGGAAGTTGGAAGATGTCAGGCGGCCATCCCCATCGGTAGGAAATAAATAGTTATCGGAGGCTGGTATGACCTCTGTACATGCTCCTCCTCCCCCTTTGGATTGGTACTCGTCTCCTGAACGTTCTGCAGTTTCCTTGAGGGATGTGGAGGGAGAACTAGTTGAGGAAGCAGCGTCTTCTGTTTGTCCACAGCAGCAAGTTGCTCCGAATTTAAGTGTACTGCAAGATATGCAGCAGAAATTCTCCTCCCTCATGAAGGTCTACCAGCCCACAGACAAGAAGAGAGTTGCTCGCCAAGACGTCGAGCATCAAGAATCTTCACGCCTTGACGCCAAGCGTCAGAAAGCTAAGGGTCGAGAAGTTGAACATCATGCCAAGCGTCGGGAAGGTGGAAGTCATGACGCTGAGCGTCAAGAAGTTGGGACGCCAAGTGTTAAAAAATTGGACGTCGGGACGCCGAGCGTCAAAACCTCGGACGTCATGAAACCGAACGTCGAGATCGCGGACGTCATGCCTCCGAGCGTCAGGGTTTGGAACACCGTGACGCCAGGCGTCATGATACTGGATGCCATGACGCCAGAAGTCAGGATAAAAAGGAGTTGACTCCGAGGAAGCAGGACGTCTCTACTTCGATCCGAGATCTGTCAAAAGAAGGGAACGACGACTTGTCACCTTTCCCCCCCTAGTTATCCCTTAGAGGAGGTGTCGGAAGAAGAGGACCCAAAGAACCAACATTCATTGGCAGATTTAAAGAAACTCATGAGAGTTTTTTCCGAAGTGTTTCTGGATAATTTTGTTCCTGCTGCCCCGCGTTCCCTGCCTTTAGAGTTTACGCTAGGGAAGGCTGCAAAGGAATCACTTTTTATGAAGATGGTGTTGTCTCGCTCATCTAAGAGAGCCTTAAAGATGATGGGGGACTGGATGCAATCCAAGAAGGACCAGGGAAAAACTTTTTTCTTTTCCCCCTGGCCAGATTAGCATCCAGATCCTGTATTAAGGGATACAGGAGCATGTTAGTGGCCGTCTTCAGGCATAGGGATTTGGACCTGTCCAATAAAAAAAGATCTCCAGGACCCTCTCAAATCCTTTGAAACGACTAAGGAACGATATTAGGAATTGCCAGCTTGGAATCTAGACACAGTCCTGAAGTTCCTAATGAGTAGCAGGTTTGAACCTTTATATTCAGCCTCGTTTAAGGACCTCACCATGAAAAGACTCTTTTTGGTCAGTTTGGCGACAGCAAAAAGGGTCGGTGAAATTCATGCCTTCAACACAAATATAGGCTTTAGAGATAACAAGGTTATCTGCTCCTTACAGCTAGGTTTTCTTGCTAAGAACGAATGCCCTTCACAACCCTGGCCCAAGGTTTTTGAGACTCCGAACCTTTCGGATTTGGTTGGGGAGCAATTAGAGAAGGTCCTGTGTCCAGTAAGAGCCCTGAAGTTCTACCTGGAAAGAACGAAGAATTTACGGGGCAAGTCAGAAGCACTTTGGTGCTCAGTCAAGAAACCTTCGCTACAGATGTCTAAGAATGCGCTATCCTTCTTCATCAGGCTCTTAATAAGGGAGGCTCATTCTCATTGTAGTGAGACGGACCTCAAGCTTTTGAAGGTCATGGCACATGAGGTTAGAGCTGTGGCAACGTCTGTAGCCTTCAAGCAGAATAGGTATTTGCAGAGCCTCATGGATACGACATTCTGGAGGAGCAAATCTGTGTTCGCCTCACACTATTTGAAACGTGTACAGACTTTATGAGGACTGCTACACCCTGGGACCATTTGTAGCAGCGAGTGCAGTAGTGGGAGAAGGATCTACCACTACATTCCCGTAACCTAATGCTCTTTTTCTTCCCTTGGAACTGTTGTATTTTTATGGTTGTTTGTGGAGATTGGACGCAGTTCACAATCATTGATTTATAGTCAGGTGGTCAGTTTGTTCCTTGGGAGCGCCCGGAACAAGGGTATTGGTGGAGGTCCTGTCACATAGAGGTTATACACCGTTTTGACAGCTCCTAGAGGTCTTAAGCCCCCTGAGTGGATCGCTGGGTCTCATAAGGAAAGCGGACTAATGACTAGTATCATTAAAGTCAGCTTCCTTATCAGGTACGAACCCTTAAGCTTGTTTATTAACTCTTAGGTAAATTCCAACAATGTTGGCTGTCTCTGACCCTCCACCAAAAGTGTCAATCAGCTATATAACTACCAGGTAAGTCAGATGTTTAAAAATGGTATTTTCATTAAAATAAATTTTTGAACATACATAACTGGTAGTTATATATAATTTAATTCCCACCCTCCTCCCCTCTAGAGACCTAAGGGCATGGAAGATCTGAGGAATAGTTGAAATGGTTCCAGGGACCTGGGTAGAGGGTGCACTGGTGGTACACCTGGCTACCCAATCGGCGATTGCCGCGAGTTTTGAAATTCTGCATGACGTCAGGGACTAAGCTATATATATATAACTACCAGGTAAGTATGTTCAAAAATTTATTCTATTATGAAAATATCATTTCTCCTAGCCCTGGCCTCTGCCGAGAGAGTCAGCCAGCGACATGATCTGTCTTATGATATCGCCCATTCAAGGGGATGGGGGCAAGTGACACCGAGTTTCATATTTGAGTTTGTTAGATTGAAAGTCTCAGTTCTGTGACAGATGACCCAGACCAACTGTTACAGAACTGAGACTCTCACTCTAACAAACTCAAATATGAAACTCGGTGTCACTTGCCCCCATCCCCTTGAATGGGCGATATCATAAGACAGATCATGTCGCTGGCTGACTTTCTCGGCAGAGGCCAGTGCTAGAGAAATGATATTTTCATAATAAAATTTTTTAACATACTTACCCGGTAGTTATATATATAGCTTAGTCCCTGACGTCACGGCAGAGTTTCAAAACTCGCGGCAATCGCCGATTGGGTAGCCAGGTGTACCACAAGTGCGCCCTCTACCAAGGTCCCCGGAACCATTTCAACTATTCCTCAGATTTTCCATGCCCTTAGGTCTCTAGAGGGGAGGAAATACTTGAAAAAAACCTCCAGAGTCCGCCCTCAGATCAGCAGGCTCTTAGTGAGCATGGAGGGGACCAAGAGGAAGATTACAGGATCAGACTGGTAATCGAGAGAGCCATACAACCAGGCTCCTCACCTCCCAGTCGTCATCCCTGTGATCACGACTTCAGGGGTGTCGGCACATCCCTGGCGTTCAAGAAGAATTTATCTCTTGACGCAGGTTTAACAAGCGGGCGTGTGGAAACGGCAAATAACGTTCACCGCCCACTACCTGCAGGACATTGCCCACAGGAACCTGAACACATTTACTGTACCTTAAGTCCTAGACTGCACAAAATGTGGTCAATAACACCTCAGCTCCCTTGTAGGACAAGTAGCAGTTGGTTGTGGGCAGATGTTACCCACGAGTAAGTCTAGGATGAATGCACGAGTGACTGGCCATTTCATATTTCACTCTCCCCGCTCTTGGGGTCAAACATCCAAGGAACCCTACAAGCTTTCTTCCTCTGACTGCAGGTGGGTACCATGCCCTTTATGTAGCCTGATATATGTTTATGTATTTATGTCCCCCATTCTCCAAGCGAGGTGGTCAGGCAATGTCTAGGTTAAGTGGGGAACTTCGCTCCAAAATTATGCTTACCTGGTCAAGTCACATTGCTAAATTCTACACATAGCACAGATTGCCCTGACTGTCGTCCTATAGTGATTACGAGGTGTCAGGGCACTCTCTGATCAGCTCATGCGAAGCACAGTGTCACCCCGGGAGTCTTCAGCCAGTTGGATTTAGGACTTCCATCCACCATGGGGTGAGTCTCCAACGTAAAGAGTGTAAGGTTTGTATATAGCGCCGGAACATAGGACAAACGGTTGGATTTAGGACTTGGGGTGAGTCTCCAACGTAAAGAGTGTGAGGTTTGTATATAGCGCCAGAACATATGACAAATTTAGAATATGTATTATTCCTGACCATACAAACCTGAAGCTCTTTACGCATACTGGTCCCGCCATCACCTTCCCCCGGAAGTCCTGCCGGAATTGGAAAGTAGCGGTTGTTTACTAGCGCTGGTGTGAGGTGGGTGGCTGGTCTACTCCCACTACCTCCCTCCGCTAACTAGCAGAGGGTAGTTACACCTCCAAAAGGCTTTAATGGCCAGTTTCAGCTATCGCCAAAGTAATACTCCTATGTAAAGAGCTCCAGGTTTGTAGTTAGGAAAAATACAAATTATTTTAAATTTGTTGTTTTTTGTCAGGCAGAACTAGGAGAGTAAAATAACAACAGGGCGTCCGCGGCAGAGGTAGCCCTCTCGAGCACAGTTTTCTATATCGGCCCGATTTCTATACGACGTTTTAGAAAACTGGCTGCAGAGAGGGCTGCTCTGCCGCAGCGAAAAAATAAAAATAATCTAATTATGGTGATTATAAATTTTTTCTAAATTCTTTATTGATGTTTTCCATGTCTTCTTTATGTGACAATTTGGCTAGACTTTACCTTGAATTGTGCCATCAAAATTTAGATATAGTATTTCTATTTAAAAAAAAAAATCATGAAAGTCTTTAAAAAGAATCACTGCTTGTTTATTTCAAGTCAAAATTCCTCTAAAAATTTCAGTCAAAAATCATCTATAAAAATTTCAGTCAAAAATCCTCTATAAAAATTTCAGTCAAAAATCCTCTAAAAATTTCAGTCAAAAATCCTATATAAAAATTTCAGTCAAAAATCCTATATAAAAATTTCAGTCAAAAATCCTCTAAAAATTTCAGTCAAAAATCATCATAAAAAATTCTGTAAAAAATCCTATGAAAAAAATTGTCAAAATCTCTCATTAAAAAATTCAGTCAAAAATCCTCAGAAAAAATTACTTTTCAATTTAATTTCAAATCAAAATTCCTCATTACAGTCATAGCTGACCTTTGAGTACTACAAACCTTATTTTACATAATAATTCAGAAACATTGACATTTATACATAATCATGATATTCTTCCAAGAGAAGTCAAGGATCCTAAATCAAGCTTTGCAGTCTGCGTTCGGGTGGACGCTAACGGCAGTGTCACGCAGTAGGACGTAACCCTGAAACTAAAACGTGTATGGGGGAATTTGGGAGCTTCCCCATTGGTTGCCCGTTCCAGTGCTGTTGCTGCCCGTCGTCCGGAAACGGCAGATTTCGACTGATAGGGTGGGACAGCATGGCATCTTAGGTCAGCTTAATAATAATAGGACAGGTTGTAGGTGATTATGATACATTTAATTATGACCCACACGGCTGGCGTGCATAGCACATTTCGCTACCTCATTGCAAGAGGGTCGTAACTCCAAATTTGCTAGTTTTGAGTTATATGGTGTACAAGATTGCCGAATTGATTCTGCATCTTTTGGTAAAAGAGTCGTAAATCTAGGTGAATTAGCGGCCGAGAGATGGCACTAAGAAGATTTGTGAAACATGATCAAATTCATAGGACTTAGCAACTTTCAAATGCGTCTCCTGAAAAATCAGGAATTTGGAGTTACGACCCTCTTGCAATGAGGTAGCGATTTGTGTACTGCTTGCCAGAACAAAGGATCTTTGAGGTAATGTTTATTTGGAGCGAAGTGAGCCACGGCAGTGAAATCCATTTCAGGTATGTCATATAAACTATAAGTAATTATGATACAGTACTTTGATAGTACCCCAGCGGTTTGCATGCACAGCACATCTATGTACCGCTTGCCAGAATACAGGAGCAGTGAGATGATGTTTATTGCAAGCAAAACTAACCACGGCGAAGCAAAGTCCATTTGAGTGGTGGCAAATTGCACAGCCTTCTCTTTAGCCAGTTTTCTAAATCGTCGTATAGAAATCGGGCCGATATAGAAAACTTTGCTTTAGAGAGGCACCTCTTGCCGCAGTCACTCTGTCGGTGTTGCTTCGTCCTGTTAGTTTTACATGAAAAAAACATTTTTATCTGTTATTTTTCTTGGATTTGTTTTATTCTGTTGTTATCTTCCGCACATACCTAGTTTTCCTTTGCCACTACCCATAATCCCAGTTCCCACCTGGGGACCCCCATTAGTGTAGGGGTATGTAGGGCGGTGGTAATCGGAAAACAATGGCTTTATGGAAGGTAACAACATAACAAAACAAAAGGAGAATACCAAAGAAAAAAATAGTTTTTCATGTTTATTACCAATAAACATTAATGCGTTGCTCGTGTATTCTGGCAAGCGTTACATGGTTGTGCTGGGCACGCCATATGCGTGGGTTACTATCAAAGTACTGTATTATGACTACCTATAATCTATTTACAGACACCAAATGTTTTTGCTCTGTCGTGGCTCAATTCACTCACAAATAAACAGAATCTCATCACTCCTCTGTTTAACCGTTTTACCCCCAGGCTATTTGGAACTTTCCAACCCTTAACCCCCAGGCGTTTTTTTTTTCTATTTTCAAGCACATTTTGCAATATTTATTTTTTAAATTGCTCTAACAGCCTTAATTTTCATCATAGAGAGGTCAGGTTGGTCTCATTCTTTTGGAAAATGCCTGAAGTTTTGCATAAAGTTATAAAAAATATGCAAAAAAAAAAAATGTAAATAGCATTTTTTTGCAAGGACGTACCACTACTTCCATGGGGGTAAAGGGATGAGTTTTGTGAAACGTACCAGTACGTCCTTTGGGGGTAAAAGGGTTAAGCAAGAGGTACATGAATGCGCTGCACACGCCGGCTGTGTAATCATTATTTAACGTATCATAGTTACATAACTCCTGTATTTTTATTATCAAGCTGATCTCGGATGCCTTATTGTCCTACCCTATCAGTCGGAGTCTGGTGTTTCCGTTTGACGATCAGCAACGGCACCGGAACGGCCAGCCGTTGGGGAAGCCCCAAGTTGCGCCATGCGTCTTATAGTTTCGGGTTTACGGACTTTTGCGTGACAGTGCTTACAGTGTCAATCTGAACGTAGACCACCAGGTTTAACACACTTAGGACACTTGACTTCTCTTGGAAGAACAACGTGGTTATGTGAAAATGTCAATGTCTCTGAATTATGTAAAATAAGGCTTGTAGTACTCAAATGTCAGCCATGACTATAACGTGGAATTTTTTTATTTGAAATAAACTGGCAAAGTTATTTTTCTATGAGGATTTTCGAGCGAATTTTTTAACATAGTTTTTAAACCCCTCTTAAATGTTGACCATGACTGAAATTAGTTTATTTGAAATGAACTGAAGTGTATTTTTAATGATGGAAATGAAAACGCTATAAAACGGGTGATTCAATTATATCTGAATTTTGATTGACCAATACAAGGTGAGGCTTAGTCAAATCTTGATACTGAAAAACATCAAACAACTTAGAAAAATGACATAGTGTATTTACTGTAATTTCATTATTTTATCTCTGTTATTATGCATTTGCACATTATAAGGATGAGTCTCTTATTATAGTGTTGAAGGGTTGTGTTATTTATAGGAACAAATCTTTTAAGTTGCACTGTTCACCTTAACCGCCCCACAAGGCTTCCTGCAGCCAGGTCTGTTTTACCTCATTGAAAGCTTAATGGCCATTCTAGCTTAGCTCAATTCATACTCATATTAGGTTAGGAAAAATACAAATGATTAAAAGATTTTATATGTTTTATCTTAATTGGTTATTAGATTTTTTATAAATGTAGTATCCTCTTGATTTCGTATGAAAATACTGTACCTTCTGTTAAACGATTAGTATCTACCCTGAATATTAATAAAATTAGAGATTAATTTTTATTTATTGTAGGTATACATTGCCAGTTCAAAACTAATTTATATTTTTCTTCCGTAGATTGGCGAAGGGCGTCGAGAATGCCCGAATCAGGATTTATATTTTCTCATAGGGGGAACATGTCTTCAGAACTGGAAGTCATTGAATTTGTTAACAAGGTGCAGTAATTGATGACAGGCGGTGAACCCAAGCAAGTAGCGTCAACTGTCGAGAGCTTTTCACTTTTGTCTTCGACTTCACTGAGTACAGACGCTCTATTGCATGATTTAAAGGTCGCTCATGAATGGCAGAGGCTAGGGACAGTGACATTACCCTAGCAATCAGGACAATGCCCTAGAGACTGACCGTATAATATATGATCAGCGCCCAAGCCTCCTCTCCACCCAAGCTAGGACCAGTGGCTGCTGATGACTCAGCAGATAGACCTATAGGCTCCCCCAAACCCCCCAACCTTAGCTCACAAGGATGGTAAGGTTGCAGACCCTAATGGCACTAATGAGTCTGAGCGGGACTCGAACCCACGACTGGCAAACACCAGGCAGAGACGTTACCAATCAGGCCACAGCAATCGTCCCTTTGTGCCAATTGTAGGTTTGTAGATGTTTACATTGACCAGTCTTTTGAGTGTCGTATTTGTATAATAGTGGGTAGGTAGGTTGGTTGACCAAGGCACCAGCCACCTGCTGAGGTACTATTGCTAAAGAGTTATCGAGTCCTTTGACCTGCCAGATAGTACAGTAATAACATTTGGCCTACTCTTTACACATTATCCTTTTTCCTTTACCACCTGACAACACTAAGGTAACTGAAAAATTCTTTTAAGTGGTTAACTACTCCCCTGTAATTGTTCAGTGGCTAGTTTCCATATAGTAAGCGTAAAAGAGACACTTTAGCTACGGTAAGCAGCTTTTCTAGGACGACACTCCAAAATCGAACCATTGTTCTTTAGACTGGGTAGTGCCACAGCCTCTGTACCATGGTCTTGCTCTGTCTTGGATTAGAGTTCTCTTGCGTTAGGGTACATTCACGCACACTGTTCTGTCTGTTTCTTTATTTCCTTTTCTCACTGGGCTTTTTTTCCTTTTGGAGCCCATGGGCTCAAATGATCCTGTTTTCCCAGCTTGGGTTGTAGGTTAGGTAGTAATAATAATAATTGTTAAAAAGTTTTCCTTGATATAGGGACAATATACTGAATACCTATTTTATTAAACATTATCATTGTTGAATTACTCAGCAGGTATAACAATAGTTTAACCAGTAGGGCACACCGAGTAGCCCCACCTGCCTGCCAGTTGGAAGACTTTCACTTTTGGGTTTGGCTACAATGAGCATAGACTTACTGTTGCTCCCTGAACAAGGGTTTTTATCTTTTTCATTTTCTTTACAGGAAGTAAATGTTGGCTGTTGATGTCTGTGATGAATGAAAAGGGTGGATGCCACAACCAGTTTATGACAAAACTGGCTGTTGATCCACACACTGTGTTCGCAGGCGTATGTTTTAAAGGGGAAAATGAGAGCCAAGTCTTATGCGGTGTCTGTTTTGGTGACGCCCAAGAACATAATGATGAAGTCTTTTACCTCTTTGTTTCCGTCGAGTTGGACTGCTTTTGTGTATATGCCCCGGGCTCCGTCCATGGGAGTATCCTGCGATCTCCATTGGCGTGTTTTTACGGTTCTGGTGGTGTGTGGGGTTCCCCCCATTGATTACCATACCCTGTAGAAGGGTAAGAAACACGTATGTTGTTGTGCAGATGGCTAACATTGAGGCTTGGGCCTCCTAGGGTGTGGCAGGTAGTTTAAGGGAGCTGGTAGCTCACCCACTGTGTTCCCGGTACCAGTGTCTCCTGTGATAGAGGGGGTAGGTGAGGTGACTCCAGTGGTTATTCTCCATTATCTGTTCTGTGAGGGTTCTGCGTTGCTTAAGCACTGGTAGAGCCAAGAAGGAGCTGTGAAGGAACACGATCTCTTATGGCTTCTTAATATTATCTGTAAAGCGTACACCTCGATTTCTGAGTGTTGAGGTACCAGCTAAAACCAGGGCTCATGAAGTCGTAGGCATAGGCCCCCCCTTGCCTTTAAAGAGGAATCTCCCAGTCAGCCAGGTGTTGAAAACTGGGGTATGCGAATGCTAAACAACCTTCACGATCTTCTACCGACAGAGGTATACCCACAAATACGTCACTTTTGTGCTTGGCTGCTCAGGTAGTTGCATAGCCAGCCCATCTCTCACACGGGACTGGAAGCATATTATCTGTGGTAATGCATGGATGGAAGTCTGGAATGAAAGGTAAAATGACTGGCTCTTCTCCATGTTTTCTTTCCCTAATCTTGGGGGACGAAATGATCAAACTATCACTTGATGAAGCTGACTTGATGCCTGTAAGTTTACACTTCTGAGCACCATTTTTTAGATTCAAGAGATCCTCTTTAGGCAAGGGGGGAAGATAGTGGAATATACACCAACCCAATTATCATACAGCAAGTATACTGTATTATTCCAGACCCTCCATAGGGGAAAAGTATCCCTCCTTTGACTACCTACCAATCTTGTACAGTATATTCAAACATATGATGCAGACTGATATTTCCAGGGAAGAAAAAGGAACAACCAGTTTGGTCTTATGGTGAATTTCAACCAACCAATCCTTGAATCTCATTTTAAAGATTGCTAAAAACATTTTCTTAAGTTCATATAGCTAGGAAAAATACATATTACTTTTAAAAACTTTATATAAATTTCTTTTTTACTCTTATTTCAATAGAATCTAATATCCTCTGCAGTGGATAACAGGTGGACATTTAGTTGTGATTTGAAATAAATTTTCGAAGATACTAGAGTACACCATTTATTTTTTTCTAAATTACTTTTTCCCTTTGAAGTAGCGATTGGTTTTTTTAAGAATATAAGGGACTATGGAGACCTTAGATTACTTTTTCTTAGCTTTGCATAATGTAAGAAATTAGTTCACGATTTTGATTTACTTTAGAAAATAGGCTTTGTAACTGGTTTTGTACATGTTAAATGAATTTTGACTTGAATGATGTATGCTAATGTGTTAAATCTGACCCTACAGAGCTCTCGTTGAAGAAAAAGGAGCTGAATTTATGACGCTTATGCTTTATAGATGATAAACAGAGGATAAAAAGAAAGAACTGCTTCTACTGGGTCACAAATCACCAACATTGATTCGTTACAAAAGCTGGTTTTGGTGAGTACAGTAGTTTAAATGATAAACTTCACAGTCATTTATTTAATCTTTTTTATTCTTTTTTTTTACACACTACTACGAAGAAATTTAATTCTTCGCTATCATCCCGTTGTCCTCTGATGGTTCGAATGTCAAGTGATTCGTCAGTAGTCAAAAAGCCTATGACTGTCTTCCTTAATGACACTCTTATCCGCAGTAGTCTGATTTCTAATGTCTCCCTTTACAGTTTTCTCTCTTAACTTAGATTTCATATTTTGTTCTTAGTCTTTATTGCATCAGGTCATTTTTTTCATACTTAATTTGAATCAAAACTTTATTTAGTAGTCGTAATTTGAATATTTTATTATTTCAAAACTTTTTTCATGGCTTGTTCTTAGTCTTTATTGCATCAGGTCATTTTTTTCATAATTTGAATCAAAACTTTATTTAGTAGTCGTAATTTGAATATTTTATTATTTCAAAACTTTTTTCATATTGAATATTTTATTATTTCAAAACTTTTTTCATATTTTGTTCTTAGTCTTTATTGCATCAGGTAATTTTTTTTTTCATACTTTGAATCAAAACTTTATTTAGTAGTCGTAATTTGAATATTTGATTATTTCAAAACTTTTAGTAGTCCACTTTTTGCCATCGAAAATGTTTAGTATTTTTTAGTTGTTGATTGTTGGACCCAGTATTGTTGCATTTTATCCATTTTGAATTTTTTGGTCTTTTTAATTGATTTCTAATTTTATACAGAAGTCTTTAAACATTTATTAGTCGTATATTTTTGTTATACTTGGTTTTGTTTAGTTTGTTTTGCCTGAAATAAAAAACTCCTCATTTTTTTAGTTTTCTGTTTTAGACAGGGTTGTTTCCTAACCTTGGAGTTTTAGTTTTCTATTTTAAACAGGGTTGTTTCCTAACCTTGAACTTGTTTTAGGTGTTTTCTGTTGGTTTTCCTACATTGAACTTGTTTTAGTTGTTTTCTGTTATATTTTTTAGATTGTTTTACCATGGTTTAGTTTTCTGTTTTATAAACGGGTTTGTTTAACCTAAAAGTTGTTTTAAACCTGTTTTATCAAGGTTTAGTTTGCTGTTTTATAAACGGGTTTGTTTAACCTAAAAGTTGTTTTAAACCTGTTTTACCAAGGTTTAGTTTGCTGTTTTATAAACGGGTTTAACCTATAAAAGTTGTTTTACCATGGTTTAGTTTTTTGTTTTATAGGGTTTGTTTAACCTTGGAGTTTTAAAAACTTAGTTTTAGTTTTCTGTTTTAAACAGAGAAGTTTCCTAACCTATGTTTTAAACAGGTTTGTTTCCTAACCTTGGGAGTTTTCTGTTTTAAACATCCTAACCTATGTTTTAAACAGGTTTGTTTCCTAACCTTGGGAGTTTTCTGTTTTAAACAGAGAACTTTGTTACCTTGAACATGTTTTAGTTGTTTTCTGTCAGGTTTAGTAACCTTGTTTGTCCGTTTTACCTTGTTTTTTAGTTTTCAGTTTTAAACATTAACTAATGTTTTCCTAACCCTGAAATTTTTTTTAATTGTTGTATAGTTTTACCTTGAATATTTTTTTAGCACTTGTTTTAGTGGTTTTCTGTCCATTTTACCTTTTTTGTTTTCTGTTTTACCTTGAATATTTAGTATTCCAGTTTTACAGGTTTTGTTTGGGTCGATTTCTATTCTACCTTTCTTTGTTCTGGTTTTCCCAGATTTACTGCTTTTTAAGAAAGTGAATTTTTTTGGTTTTCCATTATTACTAGTTTTGTCTTTTTTTTTTTCATTTTGGTATTCCAGTTTTACAGGTTTTGTTTTAGTTAATTTCTGTTTAGAAAGTTTTTTAGTATTCTTGTTTTCTGTTTTACCTTGAAAAGTTGTGGTTTTTCCAGCTATTTGGTCCTTGAAAAGTTGTGGTTTTTCCAGCTATTTGGTCCTTGAAAAGTTGTGATTTTTCCAGCTATTTGGTCCTTGAAAAGTTGTGGTTTTTCCAGCTATTTGGTCCTTGAAAAGTTGTGGTTTTTCCAGCTATTTGGTCCTTGAAAAGTTGTGATTTTTCCAGCTATTTGGTCCTTGAAAAGTTGTGGTTTTTCCTGCTATTTGGTCCTTGAAATTAAAGCTTGTAACTTGGTTTAACGGTTTTATTCTGGCACTTTTATTTTTTTTTATCAGTTTCGTATTTTGCTTTTTGTTTGACTAGTAAATATTCACATGAAAAAAAGTTTCATGTTTGATATTTTTCATCATACAGATATATTTTTGTTCAGTCATAAATGATTATCAAACTATTTTATCAGTACGGTATTTTGCTTTTGTTTGAAAATTAAACATCTTTTTGACTAGAAATTATTCACAAGAAAAAAACATTTCAAACATGAAATTTTTCATCATACTAATATATTTTTGTTCAGTCATAAAAATGATTATCAAACTATTTTCAGCTGCTTTAAAGAAATGCCTTTTTACAGACCTTTTGCAAGACCCTCAGTTATCAGGACAAATTGTTAGTAACTTTAATTGATTTTTGGGTCATGTTAAAGGGATTATTATTACAATTTCAGAAGTGTTTAACTACAGAAGCAATGGTTTATAAATGTTATATAAATTACCATTACAATACAAATGATATGTTATGATGGTAACATGACATGATGCAACTGAAGCCTTATTAGTATTATTACTATCAAAGCTACAACCCTAGTTGGAGAAGCAAGATGCTATAAGCCCAGGGGCTCCAATAGGGAAAAATAGCCCAGTGAGGAAAGGAAATAAGGAAACAAATAAATGAAGAGAGCAAATTAACAATAAATCATTCTAAAGAAAGTAATGTCAAAAGAGATATGTCATATATAAACTATTAACGTCAAAAACAAATATTTCCTATATAAACTATAAAAAGACTCGTGTCCGCCTGCTCAACAAAAAAGCATTTGCTCAAACTTTGAACTTTTGAAGTTCTACTGTTCAACTATCCGATTAGGAAGATCATTCCACAACTTGGTAACAGCTGGAATAAAACTAGATTCTAGAGTTATTTTTGGGGTTTTCTTCAATGTCGTTTCTTCTCTTCCAGGTAGTTCCTGTTGATGAACTTCACGGCTTTGCCAAGGAGCCATGTAGTGGAATGACATATCTTCTTTCTTCCCGAAGAAGCCTCTGCCATTTTTTTTTCTTCCCGAAGAAGCCTTCCTGTTAAAGGTGGTAAGTTATATATTAGTTGACACATACAACAAAAAGCCTGGATGTAAGTTAATAAAGAAAATTAAAATAATCTGTTTTTCTTAACCATAAAAAACCAGAAGAAAATTAAAATAATCTGTTTTTCTTAGCCATAAAAAACCAGAGGTCTTTAAACTAAAATGGTATTTAAAAACCAGAGTTCTTTAAACTAAAATGGTATTTTTTATTCAATATAAAGACTAAAGTACTGATAATTCATTTCAAGAGTCCCTCGTCTAACTCTAGCTTTAGTTTAAGATACCAGTTGTGGATGACAATGGAAGGGGTAAGTATCCATATGTGTTTAAAGGGTAAAGACAAGAGATGCTTCTCTGTTCATCATATAGCCCAGTCCCACTACACTGCCTCAAAGGTTTAGCAGCAGAAGTAGACAAGACACTTGAAACTTCTACTTGTTCTTGAAAGTCGTTCAGTCAAATGGGCGACGCTCCAACTGGGAAGATATCTTGCACTCCGTTGATAGTACAAACAGGTGATAAGTTCCCAGGGAAAGGAGAGTCCCTAGCACCACTCCAGGAACACAAAGACACCGAAGGAAATCATCCTTCTGCTTCACACACTGCAGCAGTAAAATTCCAGACGGTGCACATCAACGTCCGAGGATTGCCAACCTCCTTAAGATTACGTTGCTGACGTCACATTCCCACATAATTATCATTACTGGCCAAGCTATAAGCCAAAGGGCTCCAACAGGGAAAAGTACCCCAGTGAGGAAAGAAAACAATGAAATAAACGATACAAGTAGTAATGAGCAATCAAAATTAAATGATTTAAAAATGGTAATATCATCAAAACATATATGTCATATATGAACTATAAAAAGACTTATGTCTGCCTGTTCAACATAGGCGAGGGAATAGACAGAGAATAGGAATGCTTTATACAGTTGAAAGAATGTAGTTATTGGCAGGTTGCACAGGAAACTATCATACAGCCTACAGTTATCGATAAGCCACTGAACATTAATCCTTTCTTCTAAATACTATATCCTTAGCAGAAAAGATTTAACAGCTATTTCCAGCTTCACTGAAACTACGAATGAATATAAAATTTGATTAATAGCATTACTAGGAATTACCTAAACAAAATTGACTTAAGATTAGTAGCATGATGTATGCAAAAGATTAGAGACTTGTAATTCAAAGAGACTACTAATTCATCTTTATTTGGAGCAATTACAGTGTATTATCAAAACAGGGAATGAACTCTACTTAAAGCAGACCCAAATAAATTTGTGATGTGTGAACCAAATAGCGAGAGGATTTCATATAGAGAAATGCTATACTGTACCGAAGATTTATCAATGAAAGTGATTTGTATTTTCCCTAAATATACAAAACCAAGTCCTTTAATAAGCGTATACTTTCAGCAAAGCTTGATCTTGGTTGTTAAAATCTATAACGAAGTGTTACTGGTTGGTGACAATGAAGCCCTGACTCCTAATTAGCCACTAGATTACATCCATGGCCTGGTATGCGGTCCAGGGAAGAACCTATAGCTATGTGGGGGATATGCTGTCTACATGTAGGGTCATACGAGAACATGGGTGCATACACATCTATTCACCCCCTCATTAGGAAAAATGGGAGAGGAGCTTCTAAACAAACTTACTACTTAGAAAAGATGCTTGATCATGTGGACCTCAACCTACATTCATTGTCTGGTCCAGCATATAACATAGTGATTACTGCATCCCATGGAAGGGGGAGATAAAAAAGTTAACAAGACCACTTGACATTACCTCTCATTCTGGAGTAACATCACGACTTATGCAAGGTGAGATGCCTCTTGTCCCGTGGGCAAGCTTGATTTACTGACCTGACCTGCTGAGCCCCTATTATTATTACCTTTATCATTACTAGCCCAGCTATAACACTCGTCTGAAATGCAGAATGTGCACTCTCACAAGAAGGTGAGGGTACACTTCTGCATGAGGGCCCTGCTGTAGAAGGGCACAGTCCAGTAGGAGAATAAACTAGGCTATGAGTAAACATGCGAGTGCTCTCTCGTGTAGGAGCATGAGAACACACAGGAGAGAACTCATGGGCGCTTGAGCAAGCCAAGGTAGAGGCACACACCTAGTAGTGCTCTAATGGGCATGCAAACAGCTGAAGGAGTGTGAGCAAAAACAAAGCAGGCGCATGAGCACAAACACAAGTAATGCAAGGTTACACATGCATAAATTAGCATGTTAGTTGGTACACATGAGCATGTAAGGAAGTGCTTGTCATAAGTAAAAGGAGGACTCTCAAGTGTCCTCTGCATTGTCTCGTTTTGGGTGAAGCAAGTCCATGGGGCAGTACTGTCTCTCCCATGAGGAGAGATACGGTAGCGTAACATACGCAACTCCTATCGATCAGTCTTCTAGGACTTGATTCACAAAGAAGAAAAGAAAGGTGGAACACTTCCATTCCGACTGGCAGTGAATGAAGAGACGACCTTGTCTGGCATCCTGGCTGATGCCAAAGACACACTGAGGAAAGAGATCCTCGGTACTCTATGAAGAGGCAGCACTATCAGGAGATATGTCTCTAGAACCTTCTGTACACAAGAAAACCTTGACAATAAGAAGGGCAGTGACCCTCCCTTTCAACTCGGCAGCAGTAGCTACTCCTATCATGCATAAGGAAATAAACAGTAACAGTAATGCTGTCAAACAGTAACAAGAAACCATATAAGCAAGATACACAGACAACTGACAGTTAGCTACTAATGTCTGGAAAACAGAAAAACCTTTCATCTTCATTAATATCCCTTGCACAGAACAAACTTCCAACAATTATCTAAAGGAAAAAGAAATAAGATTAAAAATGCCAGTTGACAGTGCTGGGAGTATAGTACTTCTAATTTCCGGCAGCTGAAAAAGTGGCTATTCAGTATTACACCAGGGGAGTGAGGCTTCCTTGTCACCAATCAATAACTACCAACACCACTTTATAAATTTTAACATCTGAGTTCTGGCTACACTGAATGCATAACCATATTAGCAGACGAAGATTTGTATACAGTACATGCAGAAACAAATACTATTGAAATGTACTAAGAGTGGGAATCATATTTTCCAATGCAATTAAATTTCATATTGGAGTGCAAAGGTCGCTAGGTTTAAAAATGCACAAGCGAGCGTGTATCGTGAGATTGATGAATACGGAGTTTCTTTGAAATTCATTGGACTGAGGATTGTATATATTTAGAAGCTTTATTGAGCGAAGTAAATATTAATCTATTTTTAACCATTTTACCCCCAGGCTATTTGGAAATTTCCAACCCTTAACCCCCAGGGGGTTATTTTTTTCCCAGCACATTTTGCAGTATATTTTTTTAAAATTGATCTAACAGCCTTAATTTTTGTCAGAGAGAGGTCAGGTTGGTCTCATTCTCTTGGAAAATGCCTGAATTTTCTCAAAAAATTATCAAAAATATGAAAAAAAAAATTTTTATAGCATTTTTTTGCATGTCCATGGGGGTAAAGGGATGGCTTTTGTGAAACGTACCAGTACGTCCTTTGGGGGTAAAAGGGTTAATAATATACAGTGTCATATATGAAAAGTGGAGGAAATATGTTTCATAAAATTATATGTTTGAAACTGAATGCAGTATGTATGTCATGGTGTGCAATTGTGTAAAAAGGTAAAGTAGAAAATACGTAGGCATTGGCTGATTTTGGTCCAAGAACCACAGACTTCTCTTCATATTTGCTGTGACAGAGCAAGCAAGCAAGCTAAGCATCAATTACTTATAAGTGTAAAGGAAATCGAGCAGTATGGAAGAAGAAACGAATGCTTTGAGGGAAGAACTGAGGAGGAGAGTAGTTGAGAATGAAAGGTTGAGGAAGTGAATAACTGAGGATGATAGATTAAGAGAAGAAACAGTGAAAGGTTACCTGAAAATACCTGAGATAATGGAAGCAAGAACATCTGAAATGAAGAAATTAGAGGGAAAGGAGATGCAGAAAAGAAGAGACTCCCCTACACAAGCACGCAGGAAGTTGAACGAGGGTCCTAAGAAAAGCAGATGTCAAGAAATGCAAAGTTTTAACCCTTTTAGCCCCAAAGGACATACTGGTACGTTTCACAAAACTCATCCCTTTACTCCCATGGAAATACCGGTACGTCCTTGCAAAATAATGCTATAAACAAATTTGTTTTCATATTTTTGATAATTTCTTTTAAAAAATTCAGGCATTTTCCAAGAGAATGGGACCAACCTGACCTCTCTATGACAAAAATTAAGGCTGTTAGAGCAATTTAAAAAAAAATATGCTGCAAAATGTGCTGGGGAAAAAATAACCCCTTGGGGGTTAAGGGCTGGAAATTTCCAAAGAGCCTGGGGGTAAAAGGGTTAATAAAATTACATAAAAGCAAAGTTAAAAACCCAGCCACTGAGGGGGACAAGCACACATCAACTTGGTGCCGGTCCCAAGACCGGGTAAATGGGGCAGGTTGGCGGAAGGGAAAAGCATCCAGCCATGAAAAATTAACCAAAACCAATATGGCCAGTGGCGATTGTGAGATTAACCAGTGATGAAGTGTGGGACAGAGGTAGATGGAGAACACTGGCCAGAAACATCGACCCCACATAAAAGTGGGAAAAGATGTAGACAAAGAAGAAGAAGAAAAGCAAAGTATTCACCAACAAATAATAGATCAAATGGGTAAGGATAAGAAAGCAAATATGAGCAAATCAAAGAGAATTTAGGAAAGGTCTTTAAGATATCGTTACTACATAAAGTCCCTGATAGTACAGTATACAGTGCAGTGGTTTGAAGAGAAATTGGTGGTAGTTTTGAAAAAAAATAATTAGGAATGTACAAATTTGGCAGTTTTTCAGAAGGGAAATTGGCTTATTTTTTTACAACAATTATGCGTGTGGGTGAACAGTTATGAATCTGCGAGAGGCTGAGTGATCAGGTGAATATGAGAAGGGCTGCCATTAAGACAAAAACTAAGCTTGTAGCAGATAGAATTGGATAAAAAATAAGACAAGACATGCATGCATAGACTGGAAACTTTATGAAAGTAGTACAGTAGTACCGTATGCAGTCAAGGATATAAATGAACGTATGGCGTTTGTACCGAATTTCTTTTCCACTGTCCACGTCAGTGTCCGAAAGTATCAATTTGTAAAGCATAAAATGAGATGTGTAAATGGAAAATTGTAATGGGATGGTGTGTTGGAAACAGTAGATCATGTAACCCAGTGAATGTCATAGTAATCTTTCTGGATGAATACTATGGGAATGAGAGCGTGAGAGAATGCAAAAATAGAACTGTGTACGCCTGGCATCTCACATATAAGAAATAAAAGAATCATAAGAGATATTAACCCTTTTACCCCCAAAGGACGTACTGGTACGTTTCACCAAAGCTATCCCTTTACCCCCATGGACGTACCGGTACGTCCTTGCAAAAAAATGGTATAAAATTTTTTTTTTCATATTTTTAATAATTTTTTTTTAGAAAATTCAGGAATTTTCCAAGAGAATGAGACCAACCTGACCTCTCTATGACAAAAATTAAGGCTGTTAGAGCAATTTAAAAAATATATACTGCAAAATGTGCTGGGAAAAAATAACCCCTTGGAGGTTAAGGGCTGGAAATTTCCAAATAGCCTGGGGGTAAAAGGGTTAAAGAGAAAAGTCAGATTAAAAGGCAATTTAGATGTAATAGCTTTGGTCATTAGAAGAATAATAATTTAGGTGGTCACTAGATACTAAAGAAAATGCATCATGCGAATGAATGTTCTAAAAGTGTAATAGGCTATGCCATACAGCAAGAGTGGGTTTCACAGAGTGGAAGGGGAATGCAAATTGTGGTCAGAAAGGATATTTTCCCAGGAAGCATAAGGCTCCAAGAAGCAAATGTACAAACTGGACATGGTTGGTCCGGCAGTGAATGTTTAGGAGAATGGTGAATATTTATCAAATTGAGAATGAATAAAGTAAAGGGAGCTGTAGTACGTTCCAGCATAGTGCTATATTACATATCCTTGTAGAAGGTAAGCAATTTGTCTCTCTGTGGAGGATACTGCAGTACATCCTATCAATTAAAGGCAACAGGTCATTTGTAATTGGACAATTATAATTAATATTTACCACCATCATGGATAGAAAGTCAACAGAATGAGTTTGAAGAAGTGAAAATTTGGGGAGGAGATATAAATGTTGATAGTGTAATTCTATCAATTTGAAAAGGAAAACGAGATGGAATGAGATTGGGGAAATTAAAGAACATCATAAGCTTGAATATGATCAAGTGTGAGGAATGGAAGTAGTGTGTGCATGGGAAAGGTAAAAAGGAAAAACTAATTTTTGGGGAGGTGCTCTGCGGTCTCCAATGACTTTCCTGTTCAAGGCTAGAGCAGGGAATCCAATAGAGCCCAATACCAAAGAAATGTTACCCTGCTCTAGGGACAGTGCACCAACGTGCAGAGTACAGACTCGGTGAATTATAGGGGAACGGGCAGTTCAGGCCCATTACAACTTGCCACAACACTTCCAAATCTGCACGTTGTCAATGACTGCTGAAGATATAAGAAAAGTAAATAAGAGGTTCAAAAATAGGAAGACAGAGGATATTACAAACCAGATGCTGCACTGGAGTGGTGATAAGTATGATTAAATGGCTATCAGGGTTTTTTAAATGCTAGCCTACAGGATGCAAAGTTGGTGAAAGAATGAATGAATATAAAGATAAAAGTGACTTGTAGGAATTATAGGGGACAAATGTTACTTGATATACTAAGGAAGGTGTATGGTAGGATTTTGATTGCCAAAGGAAGAAGGTGAAAGAAGAATTGGTAAAGGGAGGAACTGTAGATTTTGAAGAGGGTGTGTGGATCATGTGTTGATTACAATTCAGTTTTGTGGAAAAGTAAAATTAGTAAAAAGCATTATGGCATACCAAAAAAAGATGATAAAAATTTATGAGGGTGTAATCTGGGTGGAAATAAGATTGCATGGTACTGTATACATTAAAAATAAAAGCTAGAAGAGTGAAAGTTTTCATGAAGCATGTAAGGGGAGTGTCGAGTGGGCAGAGTGACTGGTGTGGTAGTAAAGGAGATGAGAGGCTTAATAAGTCCGACTCCTTATCTTCATGGATGGAATTATGCAAAAAGTCAGGAGAGAGAAATGGATGCAAGTGCAACCACTACAGAGTACAATAACACCCAACTCTACATCAGGAATTTGTTCCAAGAGACCAGAGGCAAAGCCATTTTCGGCACAAGATGGATTTCCACCTTAAAAAGCTACCTGTATTTTTCCCATATACCCTATTGAACATTTAAAAGTAATTGAAACCTGCTATCATATTACAAAAAACAAATACCTAGATTAATAAGCTTCCATGTGAAGTACAGTACTGTACTTTTTAAAGCACCCAAGACATTTTAATAAAATACATTGCAATGGTGCATGGATAGAGAGACCAGAAAGGAGGTAAATCAATGGAGGAATGCAGTAGAAAGATGAATTCCTTGCTAGTGCCTATGAGAAGGGAGAAGGTTAAGATGATGAGTGAGATTTCATGTTGGCTATTGTCAGTGAAAAAACTGATCGCGGTGGAACGAAACAGAGCTTCTTGCTTGACACGTTACAGTTACACCACAAAGAAAGACAGAATTGCAAGAAGACAGAACGGGACAAAATTAGACAGGATATATGCAATTGGAATGGCGACTTTAGGAAAGAAAACGTACATGTGTAAACAGATATAAATGACTGTAGGGTGTCGATAAAGAATTTCTTGGCTACTGTATTGAGCAATCTGTGTTTACCATTTAGAAAAGGATAAAATGAGATGGGTAAATGTAAAATTTAAATGAGATGGTGTACAGGAAACAGTAAAAAATTAAGATTAAAATTTATAAGAATGCAAGAAATAGATAGTGTATATATGAGAAAGTAAGGAGAAAAGTGTGTTTCATAGTAGAAGGCATATAGACTTGCTCTTGACTAGCAACCCAGTGAAAGTTATGGCAATATTTTAGGATGAATACTGTGGAATTGTAAGTGTCACAGATCAAAATGAGTACACTATACTGTATACCCAGAATTCTAGAACGCAGAAATAAGTATCATAAGATATACAAGAAAGGATAAAAGACAAACTGGAAGGAGTTTAAGATGTAATAAATTTGGTTTAAGGTGATCACTCAGCACATGCTTTAGTTGCGGAGAGAAAGTGCATCGTGTGAATGAAAGTACAGAAGTGTTTAGGCTATGCCATTTCACAGAATGGAGGGGGTCTGGACATTGTATTCAACAAGGCCATTTTGTTGAGATGTGCTCGACTCTAAGAAGTGTATGTACAAACTAAAGCATGATTTGATCTGATAGGGAACAGCACAGCTCCAATAAGCAAACGTATAAACTGAGTTCATCTGGTAGTGGATGTGTAGGGAATGGGAAAAATAGAAACAGAAGGTCAGGAGTGGATAGAAATACTAAGTGTTTGAAGAAATATATAAAATTTTACAAAACTTGAGTGGTAGAACAAGCAACTTCAGATATCAAAATATGAAATGAGTGCGAGGGCAGAAAAATATATTTTGAACCTAGAATAAGGGATTAAATGGAGCATAGGCAATATTTTGAGCAATAGGAATCTGACAAGTGTACGAGTGTATAAAAAACTGTCGAGTAAATGTACAGGTTCTGTTCTAGAACATGGTGTGTTGCAGAGGGCTACGTAATAGAGGAACGTAACATGTAAAAATTACTTCAGTTTGAGATTAATAAAAAGGGTACTGTATTAAGTTTTATGCAACTTCATATATTAACCCTTTTACCCCCAAAGGACGTACTGGTACGTTTCACAAAACTCATCCCTTTACCCCCATGGACGTACCGGTACGTCCTTGCAAAAAAATGCTATAATTTTTTTTTTTTTTCATATTTTTGATAATTCTTTGAGAAAATTCAGGCATTTTCCAAGAGAATGAGACCAACCTGACCTCTCTATGACAAAAAATAAGGCTTTTAGAGCAATTTAAAAAAAATATACTGCAAAATGTGCTGGGAAAAAAATAACTCCCTGAGGGTTAAGGGTTGGAAATTTCCAAATACCCCGGGGGTAAAAGGGTTAATTACTTTGATTTAGGTAAGCACTAAGATGTTGCTTTTTCAATAATACTGAACTTTTACCAAGTGATAATATCAATGGTATAAAATTGTATAAAATAAATACGAAGGTCAGTTTCATGATTATCATAAACGGTAGAGTTGTGAGCATATGAAAGTAAATTGTGTGATCACATGCAATTGTAAAAACTCTTGAATAAATATATCTTGTCCTCACAGCCCCAATCCCCATATTATGAATAGATTTTAAAAAGTCAAACATCTATGGAAGTGAAGCATTGATATTAATCCGAGAAAGCGGTGGTGGTTAGTAGTGATTAAGATATTTGAAAATCCAAGTATAACAAAATGAACCTAATGACGACCAGAACAGGATTAATGAAAAATATGTAAACCACAAACAAACTTGCATAGAAATATGAGGTTCAAGATCGTAAAGGTGACAGATGGTGTCAAGATGTGTGCTGGATTAAGTAATGTTTATGAAGTGATTTTAAATCAAATATAAAGCAAATGATCAAGTAAATTAACCTGCTGGGACAGATGCACAGGTCTTAGAAGAGGCATTTCTGTTACAGTGGAATTCAAAGCAGGAAGCAAGAGGGCCTTACAGAAAAGTAGCAGCATCATAAAAGAAATTGTCTGCACCAAAGATCCTATTATATAATGTCCAAATAGATGAGAAAGGAAAACCATATGCAATATGGCCTATACTACTCTGTAATGCAGAAACACAGGCTGCCGTATTGAGGAAAATAGAACGCATTTTGTTAGGGGTGGTGCTATGGTTGCTATGGGTCAACTATTATATTTAACACTAAGATGTGCAGGTATTATATGTGAAAGGCACAATTGTATGTTCATAATTACCCCATGATAGATATGAACATATGAAAATGTATGACCCGTGGTGATGAATGAACGTGACAGCCTAAGCCAACATCTAGTAAAAGATATAAGTACTGTATGTATAATTGTACACCAACTTTGAACTTACGCACACTGTGATAAAAATACATCATACAATAGATCATCAAAGTCTGCATATCCAATTCTTATTAAAAAAAAAAGGCAAACAAGAACATGGTGTGTATAGCATGTGTTTCAAACATGATTGTACACTAACGTTAGTTTTTTTTCTCTCGCTCTCCCCTGCTCTGATATAAACCTGTTTAAGTTTGCTATCAAACGTCTTGTTTGGTTTGAATTTTGTCATTCTTGTTCTCAACTATCTGTATATTAGCTCACTGTCTTATTGAATAAACTATCACATGCTTCTCTCCTCTCTGTTAGGACCTAACAGTTACATTGCCACATTAGCAACCCAAACCAAACTGTACCACCACCGTTATCAAAGTGTGATCCATTTTTCTTGACTGTGCAACCAATGTTCCTAGGCCATATTAACCCTTTTACCCCCAGGCTATTTGGAAATTTCCAACCGTTAACCCCAAGGGTTTTTTTTTTTCCCCAGCACATTTTGAAGTTTATTTTTTTTAAATTGCTCTAACAGCCTTAATTTTTGTCATAGAGAGGTCAGGTTGGTCTCATTCTCTTGGAAAATGCCTGAATTTTCTCAAAAAATTATCAAAAATATGAAAAAAAAAATGTTATAGCATTTTTTTGCAAGGACGTACCGGTACGTCCATAGGGGTAAAGGGATGGCTTTTGTGAAACGTACCAGTACGTCCTTTGGGGGTAAAAGGGTTAAGTCTTTCCCATTTTTTATTAATAAAACATTATATAAAAGGATTTTGGGAGAGACTTTCTTCATGATACTGCTTCGCGACTTGACTCCTGACTTCAGCGTAACAGAAATGCTCTACCTCTTCTAACATCTATTTATCTGTCCAAATAGAAATTGTTCCTTTTGATTAAGATTTCAAAACAAAATGTCCTTAAGTCATTTGGAAACACTTGAAACCCAGCAGCCTAATGTTGTGGATAAGACATTTGAAGAGCAGTATGAGAATGAAAATATATTGCACATGAGTACATGCTGGTAACACCGGAGTGAAGAGATATGATTGCAAAGTCTAGGAGGGATATAAGAAGAAAAGGCAGATTGAAGGGTATTTCAAGTACAACAGAATGGGTGAGAAGAATAAGTAGGTGGTCAATGGGTATCTGTTTTTGGCTCTGGCAAAGTAGATCAGTGTGTGAAAGATTGTTACAGAAGTCAGATTACGCTAAATGTTTCAAGAATACTGGATTAGATCCCATAGCAAGTATGTGGAGTGCTGTAATCATGGCCCAAAGAATCATTTTTCTAAAATAGGTTAGGCTTTAAGAAGCCAATGTACATATGGAATGGTAGGTCACGTGGAGTGTGTGTGTATATAGTTAACCCTTTTACCCCCAAAGGACGTACTGGTACGTTTCACAAAACTCATCCCTTTACCCCCATGGACGTACCCGTACGTCTTTGCAAAAAAATGCTATGAAAATTTTTTGTTCATATTTTTGATAGTTTTTTTAGAAAATTCAGGCATTTTCCAAGAGAATGAGACCAACCTGACCTCTCTATGACAAAAATTAAGGCTGTTAGAGCAATTTAAAAAAATATATACTGCAAAATGTGCTTGAATAAAAAATAACCCCTTGGGGGTTAAGGGTTGGAAATTTCCAAAGAGCCTGGGGGTAAAAGGGTTAAGATGTGAAAAAGAGAATGTCAGGAATTGATTAGAAATGAAGTTTGGTAGACCTGGGTATAAAAATGGGTTTCAAGGGGTGAGTCCTATACTTGAAAAGAATGCATACTGTACTCAAAAGATGAAAAAAAGGTTTTACATGTAATGTAGTGATGTGAGATGACAATATAAAAGATAATACTGCAGTATAAGTTGGAACGCAGCTTTGATTGATAGCCTCACGACTTGGGTAGGTATTACATTGCGTTTTTAAAAACAATACTATTATTATCTGCAAAACAGGGGTAATACTTAGTATAAAATTTGTATAAAGTAAGGTTTCAAGATCATTATTTAACCCTTTTACCCCCAGGCTCTTTGGAAATTTCCAACCCTTAACCCTCAGGGGGTTATTTTTTTCCCAGCACATTTTGCAGTATATGTTTTTTTTAAATTGCTCTAACAGCCTTAATTTTTGTCATAGAGAGGTCAGGTTGGTCTCATTTTCTTGGAAAATGCCTGATTTTTTTTCATAAAATTATCAAAAATATGAAAAAAAAAAAATTTATAGCATTTTTTTGCAAGGACGTACCGGTACGTCCATGGAGGTAAAGGGACGGCTTTTGTGAAACGTACCAGTACGTCCTTTGGGGGTAAAAGGGTTAATTGTAGTTTTAGAGTTCAAGAAACATGGTGAAATAAATGGGTATTTTGTCCAACTTCACCAGGAATTTCTGGGTACAGTAGGAACTGTTCATTGGTATACGAGGGTAGGAAGAGATTTGAAAAATATGAAGTGGGATGAACATGAAAACTACAAAATATAAAAGCTACAATGAATAAAAAAGGGATTTAGACGAAGGAAAAACCTATTTCTGGGCTCAACCTGTGCCGCTCCGTGAAATGCTCCTTAAAGCACTATTTCAAAGGTATAAACACTGCTAAATATACCAGAGAAAAAAGTTGCATGGAATGCTAGGAATATATCCAGCTCGCTCACCCCTGAAGGGTGTCGGTATTAAAACTGGGGTGAGTGATACCCCTACCAGAGGTCCCTTTCCAATTAGACTTCTCCCTCCTCAAAATCCCCCGTTACTACGAGGTGTCGTTCACTACAGAAGACTAGTAGGCACATTAGACGAGTAAGGCAATCAAGAATAAAGATAAGGAACATATCGCTTTTACGAAACAGGAAGTTGTTTAAAAAATATTCAAGAAAATGAAAAAAGCTTTAGAAATTGCCAAGGAATACAGCTTGGTGTAGAGATTTACGAACAACTGGACCTGGATAAATAATGGAGACTATGTCCTGTATCTATGCTGTTTCACAATTTATTCTGGGTCAATACATACAAGTATTCTATTAGTTGAATGAGGAATGGAGAATAGAAATATTTGCATGTTTTAAAAGGTTAGCATGACCGATAATATTTATAGAACTGACTGTTGAAAAGGATGATGCGGTCTCGAGTAAAGTGGCCTTAAAGTGGCCTCTAGAGCAAATATGTCTCCATGCTGACGTGGTAAGTGCAATATATATTTGGAAAGTTTCAAATGCTATATTACTGTAAGAGATTTACCAATGTGTGTAGACTAAGTGAGTAAGAGTGGAGGCAAATGTACAGTATAGCTAAATCTAAAAGCGAAAAGCATGTCAAATTTATTGAATAGTTGAGGAATAAAGAATTTATTTTGAGTTCATTAGATTAAATATTGTATACATTAAGTAGATTTATTAAGTTAAAAATGTAAATAAGTTTTTTTAACAAGACAGTACTTTTACTATGAAAAGTGGAGGTTAATATACTTTAAGAAAATAGTACTGTAAGAGAGTCAATTTCAAAATTATTATTGATGGTAAAACAGTGTATGAATGGAACTGGGTAACCATGTAAATAGAAAAAATAAATAAATGTATGATTACTTCTGATCCCAATAAATTTCAATACTGCTATTTTCCCTGTTGGAGTACCTGGGCTTATAGCATCCTGATTTTCCAACTAGGGTTGTAGCTTGGCAAGAAATAATAATTATAAATATAATATATCAGACCTAACGTGGGCATTACTCATTGGGCTCTGACTCAACTGGGTCCATAAACGATAGTGTGTGAGTGAGGTTAGACTTTACAGTTTGGAAGTGTGGTATGGAAGATGAATTGAAGACTGAGAAATGAACTATGGATGAGAGAAAATAAGGATGAAATATTTAGGAAGGAAAACGAGTACCAAGGAGGTTTAGTGAAAGGGATAAAACACAGAAGGGGTTCCCTGAAAACCTCAAAGGAAATAATGAAAGATAGGATAGCATACATTAAGAAAATGTTTAGAATTCAAGGTGCAGAAAAAGAAAAAGAAACAATGAAAGGAAGGATAGCATACATTATTAAGAAAATGTTTAGAATTGAAGGTGCATAAAAAGACAGAAATAATAAAAGAAAGGATAGCACACATTAAGAAAATGTTTAAAATTCAAGGTGCAGAAAAAGACAAATAATGAAAGAAAGAAGTGCATACATTAAGAAAATGTGAAAAATTGAAGGTGCAGAAAATGAAAAAGAAATAATGAAAGAAAGGATAGGATAGTATACAATAAGAAAATGTGAAGAACCGAAGGTGCAGACAAAAAGATGGAAATAATTACAAAAAGGATAGCAGACATAAGAAACTTTTTAGAATTCAAGGTGCAGAAAAAGAAGACAGAAATAATGAAAGAAAGTATAGCACACATTAAGAAAATGTGAAGAATTGAAGGTGCAGAGAAAGAAGAAAGACGTTAGACTCTTGCAACAGCGTCCTGGAATGTGAATAGGAGTACAAGAAAAACTGTATCAAAGTGCAAGGCTGTGAGAAAAGTACTATGTAAAACCAAATATGTGAGAGTACTCATCAATGGATACGAGTAAAGACAAGAAAGCAGACAGAGGGGAGAGTCAAGAGTAACAATGTACAGAAATAATGTTAACAGAAGCAATAGCTTATGGCTTTCTCTACTTTAAAGTACGCCATTTTTAAAAGACTATTATGAGTGCGAGTGATCAGGCGAGAAGAATAAAAAGATACGAGAATAAGATAGAAGGGAGTGTTTGTAGAAGGAATGGGGAAAATGATTGGAGATGTATATGGCATAGACTGGAGACATGGAATGAGGATGTAAGGGACGAGAATTTAAATATTTCATACGTGTGAGAGTTTACCCATTTGAAAATGAAGTACTGTATAGGAACTAATGGAAGATCATGAGTTATAATGTAGTGTGTATGTGGGAGAGAAAGCAGAGAAAAGTATCCAAGAGCAAATGACTTACAGTATTGTATAGATTCATTAACGTGTAACTCGGTGAATGTTATGGCAAAATTTCTGGATAAATATTACGGGAATGAAAGTGAGAGGACTAGACTGTAGAAGATTATATAATGTACCAGGAATGGTAGACTGAACACACAGGAGATTGCAAGTCATGAAAAGGATACAAGAATGAATGAATGAAAGTCAAATTTAAAAAGGGTTTTAGATGAAACAGAATGGGTCATAACATGAATGAAGGCAGATAACGTTTTGGTTGCAGAGAAAGGGCATTGTGTGAGTTAGTACAGTAAAGCAAGTCAAAACACCACCAGTGTAAAAAGATAAGCCATAAAGCAATAGTACGTGGATTCAATTCGTAGGGGTGCTAGGATGTGGAATAATACAAAACATGATTATGCAAACTGCGGCATTGCTGGTTGTGTAATGCCCATGTATAGGAGACTTAGATTAATGAAAAAAAGGAATGAATGGTGGTAATATTAGGAGAAATGGATAAAAGGTGATAAAACTAACACAAAATAATGACCTCAGTGATTTGTGTAGGGGTAAGTATAAGTGGCTGCGAATAACAAGCTAAATTTACAGCAGAGGATCAAATAGCTCAATAAAAAGGTCAGATTTTGAGCAAAAAGAATATGACAAGAGTAAGAGTGTATGAAAGAAGTCGATTCTGTACTAGAACATGAATAGGTGGTTATGAATAACAGTGCAAGGCATATTTAGAGAGGATTATTTCTATTTTAAATTAATATATTTCATGATTTAGTAGCCTGTTTCCAAAAAATCCATCTTCCTTTATAGCTTGGTTTAAGAGAACAGTTCTAGACAAAATGGAAAGTGTATTTAAAGTGCTGGCATAACTGAAGTGTTCGTTAGTCTAATTTCATGTTGAGCCAGGTAGCCTATGTGGCATAATTAGTCTACATGGACAAAATGGTGAACAACCTACTATTTATGGAAGTAGAGTATGGAGGCTGAGTCTGAGAAAGAGGATGTCGTAATGTTTAAGAGGTAGAAGAGAGACGAGAGGAGTAAAAATGTTATTTTTATTAGTAAAATAAATTTTTGAATATACTTACCCGATAATCATGTAGCTGTCAACTCCGTTGCCCGACAGAATTCTACGGGAGGGATACGCCAGCTATCACAATACTAGAAGGGGGTGTACTCACCAGCGCCACCTGTGGCCAGGTACTACAGTACTTCTTGTTGACACCTCCTCAATTTTTCCTCGGTCCACTGGTTCTCTATGGGGAGGAAGGGAGGGTCAATTAAATCATGATTATCGGGTAAGTATATTCAAAAATTTATTTTACTAATAAAAATAACATTTTTCAATATTAAACTTACCCGATAATCATGTAGCTGATTCACACCCAGGGGGGTGGGTGAAAACCAGTGTACAAGATTAAAGGATAGCTAAGTATCCCGTATTTCATATAATCAGTTATCTCAAAATAACAATGAAATAATAAGTACCTGGTAAGGAAGTCGACTTGAACCGTTACTCTGCCTTTTTTTAAGTTCGTCTTCCTTACTGAGCGCAGCGTTCCTCTTAGGAGGCTGAATCAACTCAAAGGTGCTAAAGTATATAGGGCTGCAACCCCTACTAAAGGACCTCTAAACAACCTCTAACCCAGGCGCTTCTCAAGAATGAATTGACCACCCGCCAAATCAAAAGGATGCGGAAGGCTTCTTAGCCTACCGTAACAACCATAAAAACAACAATAAAAGCATTCAAGAGAAAGGTTAAAAAAGGTTATGGGATTAAGGGAATGTAGTGGCTGAGCCCTCACCTACTACTGCACTCGCTGCTACGAATGGTCCCAGGGTGTAGCAGTTCTCGTAAAGAGACTGGACATCTTTAAGATAAAATGATGCAAACACTGACTTGCTCCTCCAATAGGTTGCATCCATTATGCTCTGCAGAGAACGGTTTTTATTAAAGGCCATCGAAGTAGCTACGGCTCTCACTTCGTGGGTCCTTACCTTCAGCAAAGCAAGGTCTTCCTCCTTTAAGTGAGAATGGGCTTCTCTAATCAGAAGCCTTATATAATACGAAACCCCATTCTTGGACATGGGCCTCGAAGGGTTCTTGATTGCACACCATAAGGCTTCTGATTGTCCTCGAATAGGTTTTGACCTATTAAGATAAAATTTCAGAGCTCTGACAGGGCAAAGAACTCTTTCTAGCTCGTTACCTACCATGTTGGAGAGGCTAGGTATCTCAAACGATCTAGGCCAAGGACGTGAAGGAAGTTCATTCTTAGCTAAGAATCCAAGCTGTAAAGAACATGTTGCAGATTCGGATGTGAACCCAATGTTCTTGCTGAAGGCATGAACCTCACTGACTCTCTTAGCTGTTGCAAGGCAGACGAGAAAAAGAGTCTTGAGGGTAAGGTCCTTGAAGGAAGCTGACTGGAGAGGTTCGAACCTAGGTGACATAAGGAACCTTAAGACTACGTCTAGATTCCAGCCTGGAGTGGGTAGACGACGTTCTTTAGTAGTCTCAAAAGATTTAAGGATGTCTTGAAGGTCCTTGTTGGAAGAAAGGTCCAAACCTCTGTGGCGGAGAACTGAAGCCAACATACTCCTGTACCCTTTAATCGTAGGAGCTGAAAGGGATCTCTCATTCCTAAGATGTAATAGGAAGTCAGCTATTTGGGTCACAGAGGTATTGGTAGAGGAAACTGCATTGGCTCTACACCAGCTCCGGAAGACTTCCCACTTGGATTGGTAGACTCTACGAGTGGATACCCTCCTTGCTCTGGCAATCGCACTGGCTGCCTCCTTCGAAAAGCCTCTAGCTCTAGCGAATCTTTCGACAGTCTGAAGGCAGTCAGCCGAAGAGCGTGGAGGTTTGGGTGCAACCTGTCTACGTGAGGTTGACGTAGAAGGTCCACTCTTAGAGGGAGAGTCCTGGGGACGTCGACCAGCCATTGTAGTACCTCTGTGAACCATTCTCTTGCAGGCCAAAGGGGAGCAACCAGCGTCAGCCGTGTCCCTTCGTGCGAGATGAACTTCTGAAGGACTTTGTTTATGATCTTGAACGGTGGGAATGCGTAAAGGTCGAGATGGGACCAGTTCAGCAGAAAAGCATCCACATGAACTGCTGCTGGGTCTGGAACTGGGGAACAGTACAAAGGAAGTCTCTTGGTCATGGAGGTGGCAAACAGATCTATTGTCGGCTGACCCCACAAGGTCCAAAGTCTGTTGCACACGCTCTTGTGGAGGGTCCATTCCGTGGGGATGACCTGATCCCTTCTGCTTAGGCGATCTGCTGAGACGTTCATGTTGCCCTGAATGAACCTCGTAACTAGGGTGATGTTTAGACCTCTTGACCAAATGAGGAGGTCCCTTGCTATCTCGTATAGGCTCCTCGAATGGGTCCCTCCTTGCTTGGAGATGTAAGCCAAGGCTGTGGTGTTGTCGGAGTTCACCTCCACCACCTTGCCTAGCAGGAGGGACTTGAAGTTCAATAGGGCTAAATGAACTGCTAGTAGCTCCTTGCAGTTGATGTGGAGCGTTTCCTGTTCCTCGTTCCACGTTCCCGAGCACTCCCGTCCGTTCAAGGTCGCGCCCCAGCCCGAGTCCGATGCATCCGAGAAGAGATGAAGATTGGGGGTCTGAATCGCCAACGATAGGCCCTCCCTGAGAAGGAGATTGGTCTTCCACCACAAGAGAGTGGTCTTCATCTCTTCGGTGACTGGGATAGAGACTGCTTCGAGAGTCAAACCCTTGTCCCAATGAGCTGCAAGATGGAATTGAAGAGGGCGGAGGTGGAGTCTCCCTAGCTCGACGAACAGGGCCAACGATGAAAGGGTCCCTGTGAGACTCATCCACTGTCTCACCGAGCAACTGCTCCTCTTCAGCATGCTCAGGATGCAATCTAGGGCTTGGCTTATCCTTGGGGCCGATGGAAAAGCCCGAAAATCCTGACTCCGAATCTCCATTCCCAGGTACACAATGGATTGGGAGGGAATGAGTTGGGACTTTTCTAGATTGACTAACAGACCCAGTTCTTTGGTCAAGTCTAAAGTCCAGTTGAGACTCTCCAGACAGCGACGACTCGTGGAGGCTCTCAACAGCCAGTCGTCTAAGTAAAGGGAGGCTCTGATGTCCGATAAGTGGAGGAATTTTGCTATATTCCTCATCAGATGCGTAAACACCATAGGAGCTGTGCTTAGGCCAAAACACAGGGCTTGGAATTGGTAGACAACCTTTCCAAAAACGAATCTCAGGAAAGGTTGGGAGTCTGGATGAATAGGAACGTGAAAGTAAGCATCTTTCAGGTCCAACGAGACCATCCAGTCCTCCTGCCTGACCGCTGCTAGGACCGACTTCGTCGTCTCCATCGTGAACGTCTGCTTGGTGACATAAGCATTGAGCGCGCTGACGTCCAGCACCGGTCTCCAACCTCCTGTCTTCTTGGCCACCAGAAAGAGACGGTTGTAGAAGCCCGGGGATTGATGGTCCCGGACTATAACCACTGCCTTCTTCTGTAACAGGAGCGACACCTCCTGGTGCAACGCTAGCCTCTTGTCCTTTTCTTTGTAGTTGGGAGAGAGGTTGATGGGAGATGTGGTCAGAGGGGGTTTGCGGCAGAATGGTATCCTGTAACCCTCCCTCAGCCAACTGACAGACTGTGCGTCTGCACCTCTCTTTTCCCAGGCTTGCCAGAAGATCTTGAGTCTGGCGCCTACTGCTGTCTGGAGAGGAGGAGAGTCAGTTTTTGCCTTTAGAAGCCTTGGAACCTTTCCTAGACTTGCTCCTGGAAGAGTCTGGACGGGAGCTTCCACGGCTGGGGGCTCTACCACGAAAGGGCGGAATAAACCTCGTAGCAGGAGTATCAGCCACTGGGGTGCGATAAGTCCTGGGGACTGAGGTAGCAACCTTAGTCTTACGAGCCGATGAGGCCACAAGATCATGGGTGTCCTTTTGTATCAGGGCCGCAGACAAGTCCTTAACAAGCTCTTCAGGAAACAGGAACTTAGAGAGCGGAGCGAAAAGGAGTTGAGACCTTTGACAAGGTGTGATGCTGGAGGAAAGGAATGAACAAAGCTGCTCCCTTTTCTTAAGCACTCCTGACACAAACATCGAAGCAAGCTCGCCAGATCCATCCCTAATAGCCTTATCCATGCAGGACATTAAGAGCATGGCTGAGTCCTTGTCCGCAGGGGAGGTCTTCTTGCTAAGGGCCCCCAGGCACCAGTCTAGGAAATTGAACATCTCAAATGCTCTAAATACACCCTTTAGGAAGTGATCAAGATCGGAGAAGGTCCAGCAAACCTTAGAGCGCCTCATTGCTGTTCTACGAGGAGAGTCTACCAAGCTTGAGAAGTCGGCCTGGGCAGAGGCAGGTACTCCCAAGCCTGGTTCCTCTCCTGTGGCATACCAAACGCCCGCTTTGGAAGTGAGCTTAGTCGGAGGAAACATAAAGGAAGTCTTTCCTAGTTGTTGCTTAGACTGCAACCATTCCCCTAAAATTCTTAACGCTCTCTTAGAGGACCTTGCAAAGACGAGCTTAGTATAAGATGACTTGGCTGGCTGCATTCCCAGCGAAAACTCAGATGGCGGAGAGCGGGGGGTAGCAGAGACAAAATGGTCTGGGTATACCTCTCTGAAAAGAGCCAAGACCTTGCGAAAGTCAATAGGAGGCGGAGAAGACTTGGATTCATCCACGTCTGATGAGGGGTCCAGGTGTGCAGCCTCATCATCAGAAACCTCATCACCAGAGTGTAGCGAAGTGAGAGGTAAGGTATGCTGAACAGCAGAATCTGCACGAGCTGGAGCAAAAAAGTTTGTGGTTTCCTCCTCAAGTCTCTGTTGAGGGAACACCTGAGGCTCAGGTTGCAAAGGCTGGTCAAAAGCAGTAGCAGAAGGTAGGCGCATGGGTGGAGGAGGCTGAGTCCTGGCATGAGTGTCTTGCCTCAAGGGTTGCGCTTGCTGTAAGGTGAGCGGATGCGCAGTAGCAAGTTCCTGAGGAACGAGTTGAGGTTCCTGAGGTGTGAGCTGCGAGAGTTGGGGTAGAGGCTGCGCAGAACGCATAACATGTCTCGCGAGTTGAGGTTCCTGAGGCGCAAGGCTAAGGTGTTGAGGCTCTCGCCTTGAGGAGGGTTGAGGTCGCTGCAGCGAGAGCTGAGGTGTCTGCCTCATGGATGGGAGAGGTTGTTGTACCTCAAGAGAGTGTTGCCTCACTGGTGGAACCACAAGTGGAAGCGGAGGAAGTAAGGTATACGCTTCCTGTTCCCATTGCTGAGGTTGCCTTAAGGAAGGCGGAGGTAGTTGCACACCACCGGAAACTGGAAACTCAGAACGTGGTAAGGTATCCTGAGGAGCCTCAACATCGTACGCCTGGCAGGCAGGACTGCGGTTAGGCGGAGCGATCGCAGGAGGAGGTGTAACCTTCTCAGCCTGACACTCACGCATCAAGACCGCAAGTTGTGACTGCATGGACTGCAGTAGAGTCAACTTGGGGTCGGCAGACACTAAGGTCTGCTGAGGCAAAGCCTTAACAGAAGAGATCTGTTGCGGCAGCACCTTACTCCTCTTAGGAGGAGTGCCTTCAACTGATGACTGCGGCGAGTCAGAGCTGATCCAATGACTGCAGCCAGGTTGTAGAGCTCTTGAGGTTTGGACTCTGCGTTTGAGAGGTCTTGAGACCCGAGTCCAACGTTTCCTCCCTGACAATTCTTCAGCAGACGAGTAAAAGACGGGCTCAATCGTCTGCGGGTGGGAGTGACGGTCTCTGGAAGACACGCCCGCAACCACCGAGGATACTTCTGTGCGCCGATCAAGGCCTGCCGAACCCTTTTGCCCTTCGACATTGCTTCTCCCCTGGGCTTGGGAGCTTGCAAGAGGTCCCGGACTGGGAGGACGACTGGCACGCACAGAAGTACCCTCACGCACCACACTGACACTGACACTAGCACTTGGCACTGCACTGACACTAGCACTCGTCACAGCACTGGCACTATCACCACCCACTGCACTCTTGACCTTAAGTTCCTTGACTTCGGCCATAAGAGACTTATGATCACTAACCACCGACTCCACTTTGTCACCTAAAGCCTGAATGGCACGCAAAACAACAGACATATCAGGTTGAGGGCAAATAGTAGGTTCGGGGGTAGCCACTACAGGGGGAGGAAAAGGTAGGGGATCATGAGGTGAGGAAAAAAGTGAAGAGCGAGAAGAACTTCTCCTAACTCTCTCTCTCTCTAACTTGGTTGAATACTTAAGAAATCGGACAAAATCAAGTTCCGAAAGTCCGGCGCATTCCTCACATCGATCTTCCAACTGACAGGGTCTTTCCCTACAGTCAGAACAAGCGGTGTGAGGATCTACCGAGGCCTTCGGAATACGCCTATTACAAGACCTACATCGTCTATGGGGTGGGGCTTGTGAAATGTCAGACATCTTGAATCAAAGAGTTAGCCAAGTGGGGATTCCAAATCAAGCAAAAAGATCGTTAACCATTAATCAGAACTAAATAATAGCTATCTAAGCTAATATAGAAGTTTTCCAGTAAAGCGACAGCCGAAATCTGAGAGAAATACTTCACCAAAAGCCGTGAAAATACTCCAAGATCATAAGCGTATCCCAGAACGTCTTGCCGGAAGCACGACAGAGGAAAAATTGAGGAGGTGTCAACAAGAAGTACTGTAGTACCTGGCCACAGGTGGCGCTGGTGAGTACACCCCCTTCTAGTATTGTGATAGCTGGCGTATCCCTCCCGTAGAATTCTGTCGGGCAACGGAGTTGACAGCTACATGATTATCGGGTAAGTTTAATATTGAAAATTCACCGTATGTCCAACGAAAAACAACAAACGAAAAATAAAAGCAAGAAATTACCTAGTGATAGAAGTTGTTACTTAAGGGGTAGAGTATAACAAGATGTGCATTGGATGACACTGTTTGTCTAGTCAGAGGTTTAAGATACCAAAAATACACAAAGTTCAGTGGCTAAGCTCTAAGATACATACAACTTCTGGAAATCATTCAGGATGAGGAAACACTAAGAGCAACCCCTGGTTGCAGGTGAAGTCCCCTGCATGCCACAATCAGTGGAAATATTCCTTCTGTACCTATTACTAATTTTGCTTAGAATCAATATTTTTCAACTTTTTGGTTCAAATATTAGATATATAAAATGTGTGCAAGTATTAATAAAATATTTTAATCATATATTCATATGAGCATCTATAATTTTGTTTTTTCTTTGAGAAAAGGTTACTATCCTGCAGCAAGTTCATCACAGATCCCATCCAGAAGAACAAATTACAACTTTATACTTGCCCACATTTAAAAGAAGAAATATAAGAGAAATGTTCAGTGGCTGACATAAAAAGTGATCAATTATTTTCAAAGTTGTGCATTGCTTCACAAACTCGGAATGAAAATCTTGAGGAATCTTTTAAACAGGAAAACCAGCCATGGTTGATATGGACAGCATTTTGGGTCGCAGCCATAAAAGGTTAAGAACCACTGGTCTAAGGAGTATGGCTGGTGTATCTCGAGTAGATAGGGTTAGGAACGAAGTAGCGTGGGTGAGAACGGGTGTAAGAAATGAGTTAGCAGCTAGAGTGGATATGAATGTGTTGATGTGGTTTGCCCATATTGAGAGAATGGAAAATGGCTGTCTGCTAAAGAAGGTGATGAATGCAAGAGTTGATGGGAGAAGTACAAGAGGAAGGCCAAGGTTTGGGTGGATGGATGGAGTGAAGGAAGCTCTGGGTGATAGGAGGATAGATGTGAGAGAGGCAAGAGAGCGTGCTAGAAATAGGAATGAACGGCGAGCAATTGTGACGCAGTTCCAGTGGGCCCTGCTGCTTCCTGCGGTGCTTTGGATGACCACGGAGGTAGCAGCAGTAGGGGATTCAGTGTTATGAAGCTTCATCTGTGGTGGATAATGGGGTAGGGTGGGCTGTGGCACGCCTAGCAGTACCAGCCGAACTCGGTTGAGTCCCTTATCTGGCTGGGAGGAACGTAGAGAGGAGAGGTCCCCTTTTCTGTTGCATTTGTTTGATGTCGGCTAACCCACAAAATTGAGGGAAAGTGCCTTGGTATATGTAGTTAACCCCTTCAGTGAAGAAGAATTGTTTGGTAATCTCATTGTTGTCAGGTGTATGAGGACAGAGGGGAATCTGTAAAGAATAGGCCAGACTATTCAGTGTATGTCTAGGCAAAGGGATAGTGAACCGTAACCAGAGAGAAGGATCTAATATAGTACTGTCTGGTTAGTTAAAGGCCAAATAACTCTCTAGCGGTAGTATCTCAACGGGTGGCTGGTGCACTGGCCAACCTACTACCTACATTGCAAGGTCTTTAGGGGATTTATTTTTAATACTTCTCAGTAGTACCTAAAACCACAAATTAATTTATCATCATCATCTCGACTATGCCTATTGAAGCAAAGGTCTTCATTAATTAAACAAACTAATAATGTTATCACATATCTTGCGGAATTTTAGAGAGAGAGAGAGAGAGAGAGAGAGAGAGAGAGAGAGAGAGAGAGAGAGAGAGAGAGAGAGAGAGAGACTCCTAGCTATAAAGATCTAAACATTATACTCACTATGCAGTTATTGAGACTACCAGGCCTTTCAGATCCCAAGGTATTTTTTTTCATATCTCAGTTCGAACCTTTTCCAAAATATTCGTCGATTCTTTGGCTTTCATTAATGCCAATCTTCACGACCTGTAAATGAGAAAAAATTGTCAATATTTCTCTCTTGAAAACCACAAGAATATTAAAACATGATCTTGTTATGATAACTGATCTAAGTACATAACTTTTTCATGTCTGTACATTAGAATCAACACATGAAACAACAAAGTATACTTTTTAAATGCATGTTCCATAGAGTACAAACCAATCTCTGCCTATTTTATTTACAAACCAATATCAACCAATATCTGCCTAACTCTTGAAAACCTGTTGGACCAGAAAACATTTTAAAGAACCTGTAATATGATCAGGCCCATTAACTTTGACAATAATTGAAGATCCAAGAGAAGGAGGGCACTCCTAAATCAAACCATTGTTCTCTAGTCTCAGATAGTGCCATAGCCTCTGTATCATGGTCTTCCTCCACTAACTTTGGTTGGAGTTGTCTTGCTTGGGGATACACTCAGGCAGACTATTCTATGTTTCCTTATTTCCTTTCATCACTGGACTATTTGCCCTTTTGGGCTTATACCCTCCTGCTTTCCTAACTAGGGCTGTAGCTTAGCTAGTAATAATAATAATAAAGACAAGAACAGTTATTAACTCAGGCTCAGCCAGGGGTAAAAGGGCAGGACCAAGAGAAGTTGAAATTGCCCCAAAGACGATTTACCAGAAGATTGATACCTGAAGAATGCAGCAGTTTCCAAAAGAATATAACCAATGAAACCATTGGGATAGAAGGCAGAATAAAAAAAGATCTGTGTCATGGGGTTGGACATATTTCTATTTAAGGGATCAGATATATTACTGTATTAGATTTTGGATAATTATTGATGCCATTCCTCTTTAGATGATGAAAATTTCAAATATTGATGGTACGGCAATTCCTTAAGACATACTAAACGCACATGACTCTTGAGCATCATGTCTTGCATGATGTCTGAGGAGCAGTCAAACCAAGCACAGGAAGATTACAGGCCAAAAAGTTTGTTTATATTGCTTAAGTAATCATCCTTAATTATAAGTTTAGAAAACCTGATATTTTACTTAAAGTAATTAGCCACCATATTGTGGTTCACCTATTGATTTCTTAGTACATCTTGGATTTATGAATACCTGTAAATCTATATCACAGACTCCTCTTTATATCTCGACTATTTTATTTTGAATCGACTTTATTGGGTTTATAAAAGCTTACACAAACATGAAAAATTATAAAAAAAGGGAAATAAAAACCATCTAGGATATCTGCATGTACTTTAGAGCTTTCACAGAGGGACTTGGAACATAACACTGAGATAGCCAAAAGATTACTGTACTGTGCTGTGGAATTAAAAGGTACCTTTAATTTATTCACTAAAATAAAGGGTGAGAAAGAAGAAATGCTGTTGGACCATCATAAAATAATAGCCGAATGTGATACAGAAGGAAAATTGAACATTAATTCTAGATAAACCAACAAATTAAAATGGATGGCAGTAATCAGAACCGGGCATCCAAAATACTTAAGAGAACTGTTACACATTGCGCAGCCAACAAATCGTGTCGACACGAGAATAATTACAGATGGCTTTAAAATGTTGGAACCTAGATTTATGTCTACTTTAGGCTCCAGAGCCTTTAAATATGCGGCCTCGAGACTATATAATAAGCTCCACGAAACATTCGAATGATTGAAGACATTAAGGCTTTCAAGAGGAAACTGAAGACTTTCTTATTTCATGAATCTTTTCGCAGTGACGATTCAACAGTAAATGAACAATATGCAATACGAAATGTTAAATACTGTGAACGAACAAGGTAAAATGATAGTGGAGGTCCTGTAGAGAGTGGGGTTCCCCTGCTGTATGGGACGGGAAAAGCAGCCATCAAAGTAAAGTAAAAGTAAGTAAAGAAACAGTTCTGGCTCAAGGTTAACCAAAAGAGGATTATTTTGTATATAAATTGCACCATACCATCTAAAAGAGTTGGTACAAATAAGATAACCACCACTATGTAAGGATGCAAATTAATGAGGAAAACAATGTTGCTTGTGTCTATAACAATACAGCATGACAAGAGAAGATGGAAGTCTTTGAGGTTACAGGGGAAAGGGTTCATTATAAGGGTGATGTATCTGGACATTGCCTACTTACAAAAATGAATGAAGCTCCCAAGAGAATACCTTCAATTGAGAGTTGACAGAAAAACACATGTAACACCCAAGTACTGTATTGCTTAAGGAAAGAAAAACTTCAATTAAATTCAAAATATCAGTCATGATACATTAAGAGTGGCACTGCTCGATGGTAACGAAGATCAAATGGAATGGATTAAAAGTTGAAAGGCAAAAAAATTAACAATATATTGCCAACTATTTTGGACCAAGCACCTTCAAAAATGAACTAGAAGTTTACCCAAACAGGCTAAAATGTTATTTTTATTAATAAAATAAATTTTTGAATATACTTACCCGATAATCATGTAGCTGTCAACTCCGTTGCCCGACAGAATTCTATGGAGGGATACGCCAGCTATCACAATACTAGAAGGGGGTGTATTTACCAGCGCCACCTGTGGCCAGGTACTCAAGTACTTCTTGTTGACACCTCCTCAATTATTCCTCGGTCCACTGGTTCTCTATGGGGAGGAAGGGAGGGTCGATTAAATCATGATTATCGGGTAAGTATATTCAAAAATTTATTTTATTAATAAAAATAACATTTTTCAATATTAAACTTACCCGATAATCATGTAGCTGATTCACACCCAGGGGGGTGGGTGAAAACCAGTGTACAAGATTAAAGGATAGCTAAGTATCCCATATTTCATATAATCAGTTATCCACAATAACAATGAAATAATAAGTACCTGGTAAGGAAGTCGACTTGAACCGTTACTCTGCCTTTAATAAGATCGTCTTCCTTACTGAGCGCAGCGTTCCTCTTGGGAGGCTGAATCAACTCAAAGGTGCTAAAGTATACAGGGCTGCAACCCATACTAAAGGACCTCATCACAACCTTTAACCTTGGCGCTTCTCAAGAAAGAATTGACCACCCGCCAAATCAACAAGGATGTGGAAGGCTTCTTAGCCGACCGTACAACCCATAAAAAGTATTCAAGAGAAAGGTTAAAAAGTTATGGGATTATGGGAATGTAGTGGCTGAGCCCTCGCCTACTACTGCATTCGTTGCTACGAATGGACCCAGGGTGTAGCAGTACTCGTAAAGAGACTGGACATCTTTGAGATAGAATGATGCGAACACTGACTTGTTTCTCCAATAGGTTGCATCCATAACACTCTGCAGAGAACGGTTCTGTTTGAAGGCCACTGAAGTAGCCACAGCTCTCACTTCATGTGTCCTTACCTTCAGCAAAGCAAGGTCTTCTTCCTTCAGATGAGAATTTGCTTCTCTAATCAGAAGCCTGATGTAGTAAGAAACTGAGTTCTTAGACATTGGTAGAGAAGGCTTCTTGATAGCACACCATAAGGCTTCTGATTGTCCTCGTAATGGTTTTGACCTTCTTAGATAGTACTTAAGAGCTCTAACTGGGCAAAGTACTCTCTCCAGTTCGTTCCCCACCATGTTGGACAGGCTTGGGATCTCGAACGACTTAGGCCAAGGACGGGAAGGAAGCTCGTTTTTAGCCAAAAAACCGAGCTGCAAGGAACATGTAGCCGTTTCAGATGTGAAACCTATGTTCCTGCTGAAGGCGTGGATCTCACTTACTCTTTTACCTGTTGCTAAGCACACGAGGAAAAGAGTTTTTAATGTGAGGTCCTTAAAAGAGGCTGATTGGAGCGGTTCAAATCCTGATGACATTAGGAACCTTAGGACCACGTCTAGATTCCAGCCTGGAGTGGACAACCGACGTTCCTTTGAGGTCTCAAAAGACCTAAGGAGGTCCTGTAGATCTTTGTTGGAGGAAAGATCCAAGCCTCTGTGGCGGAAAACCGCTGCCAACAAACTTCTGTAACCCTTGATCGTAGGAGCTGATAGGGATCTTACGTTCCTTAGATGAAACAGGAAGTCAGCAATCTGGGTTACATTGGTACTGGTTGAGGAAAAACTGCATTGGCCTTGCACCAGCTTCGGAAGACTTCCCATTAAGACTGATAGACTCTGAGAGTGGATGTCGTCCTTGCTCTGGCAATCGCTCTGGCTGCCTCCTTCGAAAAGCCTCTAGCTCTTGAGAGTCTTTCGATAGTCTGAAGGCAGTCAGACGAAGAGCGTGGAGGTTGGGTGTACCTTCTTTACGTGAGGTTGACGCAGAAGGTCCACTCTAGGAGGAAGAGTCCTGGGAACGTCGACCAGCCATTGCAGTACCTCAGTGAACCATTCTCTCGCGGGCCAGAGGGGAGCAACCAACGTCAGCCGTGTCCCTTTGTGAGAGGCGAACTTCTGAAGTACCCTGTTGACAATCTTGAACGGCGGGAATGCATACAGGTTGAGATGGGACCAATCCAGCAGAAAGGCATCCACGCGAACTGCTGCTGGGTCTGGAATCGGAGAACAATACAAGAGGAGCCTCTTGGTCATCGAGGTAGCGAATAGATCTATGGTTGGCTGACCCCACAGGGCCCAAAGTCTGCTGCAAACATTCTTGTGAAGGGTCCACTCTGTGGGGAAGACCTGACCCTTCCGGCTGAGGCGATCTGCCATGACATTCATATCGCCCTGAATGAGCCTCGTTACCAGCGTGAGCTTTCGATCTTTTGACCAAATGAGGAGGTCCCTTGCGATCTCGAACAACTTCCTCGAATGAGTCCCTCCCTGCTTGGAGATGTAAGCCAAGGCTGTGGTGTAGTCGGAGTTCACCTCCACCACCTTGTTAAGCTGGAGGGACTTGAAGTTTATCAAGGCCAAATGAACTGCCAACAACTCCTTGCAATAGATGTGAAGTGTCCTTTGCTCCTGATTCCATGTTCCCGAGCATTCCTGTCCGTCCAGTGTCGCACCCCAGCCCGTGTCCGATGCGTCCGAGAAGAGACGGTGGTCGGAGGTCTGAACAGCCAAAGGTAGACCTTCCTTGAGAAGAATGCTGTTCTTCCACCACGTTAGAGTAGACCTCATCTCTTCGGAAACAGGAACTGAGCCCGTCTCTAGCGTCATGTCCTTTATCCAGTGAGCAGCTAGATGATACTGAAGGGGGCGGAGGTGGAGTCTCCCTAACTCGATGAACAGGGCCAGCGATGAAAGTGTCCCTGTTAGACTCATCCACTGCCTGACTAAGCATCGGTTCCTTCTCAGCATGCTCTGGATGCATTCTAGGGCTTGGAAGATCCTTGGGGCCGACGGACAAGTCCGAAAAGCTCGACTCTGAAGATCCATACCCAAGGAGACAATGGTCTGGGATGGAACGAGCTGAGACTCCTCAAAATTGACCAGGAGGCCCAGTTCCTTGGTCAGATCCATAGTCCATTTGAAAATCTCCAGACAGCGACGACTTGAGGGAGCTCTTAAAAGCCAGTCGTCTGACGGAGCCGGACACAAGATCATGATACTGCTGCACAGTCTGTAAACTGTCAATCATGGGCAAGCGAGGAAGTACAGTGACAACCCGAATCTGTCTAGACTGTCTGGGTCGTACAGACAACTCCTTAACGGGTTGCTGAGGTTGCCGCACTGCGTCACAACAAGTCCCTTCTGTTGGTTGTTGAACGTCTTCCCCGTGACACATTGACTCCGTAAACAAAAAATCCTCTAACAAGGACTAAGCTTGGACTGCATGTCATGCAACACAGCTCAAGGTCTATGGGAGCAGGTGTGGTAACAGACGGGATTAGCGGCTGAAGTGTAACCATTACCTTCCCTGTAAGCATGTTATGCTTAAATAAAAGTCCATAAGAGGTTATGCAGCTAAAGGCTCCCTCCAAATGACAGAGTCCTCAAGGGAATATCAGAAGGAGGGAGAAAAGAACTTTCTCATCTACAGGGACCTTATCCTAGAAAAGCTAAGTTCTCTGAGTGAGGGTTCACTGGTGCAAAGCAGCAGACTAGAAGGCAACGTTATGAAACTGCTTGACAGTCTAGTGAGTTGGCAACAACCCAAGATGTGTTGAGAAGCATGCGGTAAGGTATGCAGAGCATGATGTATGCAGAGTATGCTGTATGCAGAGCATGCTGTATGTAGAGCATGTTGTATGCAGAGCATGCTGAATGCAGAGCATGCTGTATGCAGAGCATGTTGTATGCAGAGCATGCTGAATGCAGAGCATGCTGAATGCTGAGCATGTAGTAAGCAGAGCCTGCTGTAAGCAGAGCCTGCTGAAAGGAAAGCAGAGCGTGTGCATGGCGTTTAACATTTCTCAGAAATTCCATGACCAGTGCTAGAGTGCTTTATGCATGCTTGCATGGGGTTTAAACCATGGTATGCTGAACAGCAGAGTCAGAACGAGCTGGAACAACAATAGTGTGGTTTCCTCTTCAAGACTCCGATGAGGGAACACCTGAGGCTCAGTCTGCAAAGGCTGAATAAAAGACAAGCAGAAGGAAGGCGCATGGGTGGAGGAGGCTGACTCCTAGCATGAGTGGTTGAACCCAAGGGTTGCGCTTGCTGAGCGGTTGGCGGAAGCGGAGTAGCAAGTTCCAGTTCCTGTGGTGTGAGCGGAGCGCGATGAGGAAGAGGCTGCGCAGAACAAGGTAAATGTCTCGCAAGCTGAGGCTCCTGAGGCGCAAGGCTAAGGTGTTGTGGTGCTTGCCTTATGGAGGGTTGAGCTCGCTGCAGCAAGAGCTGAGGAAACTGACTCATGGACGGGAGAGGTTGTTGTACCTCAACCGAGTGTTGCATCACTGGTGGAGCAGCAAGGGGAGGCGGAGGAAGAGAGGTATAATCCTCCTGATCCCAATGTAAAGGTTGCCTTAAGAAAGGCGGAGGCTGAACACCACAGGGAACAGCAAACTCAGCACGTGTCTCAACATCGTACGCCTGGCAGGTGGAACTGCTGGCAGGTGGTACTGCGATCAGGCGGAGCGAGTGTAGGTGGAGGGAGTGTAGGCGGAGGCGGAGGAGCAACACTCTCAGCCCGACACTCACGCATCAAGTCCGAAAGCTGTGCTTGCATGGACTGTAGTAGAGTCCACAACATCATACGCCTGGCAGATGGTACTGTGATCAGGCGGAGCGAGTGTAGGAGGAGGGAGTGTAGGCGGAGGCGGAGGAGCAACACTCTCAGCCCGACACTCACTCATCAAGTCCGAAAGCTGTGCTTGCATGGACTGTAGTAGAGTCCACAACATCGTACGCCTGGCAGATGGTACTGTGATCAGGCGGAGCGAGTGTAGGAGGAGGGAGTGTAGGCGGAGGCGGAGGAGCAACACTCTCAGCCCGACACTCACTCATCAAGTCCGAAAGCTGTGCTTGCATGGACTGTAGTAGAGTTCACAACATCGTACGCCTGGCAGATGGTGCTGCGACCAGGCGGAGCAGGTGCAGGCTGGGCGAGCACAGGCGGAGCAGGTGCAGGCTGGGCGAGCACAGGCGGAGCGAGAACAGGTGGAGGGAGTGTAGGCGGAGGAGGAGGTGCAACACTCTCAGCCCGACACTCACGCATCAAGACCGAAAGTTGTGACTGTATGGACTGCATTCGGGTTGTGAACTTTAACTTCGTACGTCTGGCATAGGTCTGGACTTAACGTTTAAGAAGTCTTGAGACCTGAGACCAGCGTTACTCTGCCTTTATTTTCTCCCCTAATCTCTTCTGCAGACGAGCAAAATAAGGGCTCAATCGTCTGCGGGTGGGAGTGACGGTCTCGGTAAGACACGCCCACAACCACCGAGAATACTTCTGTGCGCCGATCAAGGCCTGCTGAACCCTTATGCCCTTCGACATTGCTTCTCCCCTGGGCTTGGGAGCTTGCAAGAGGTCCCGGACTGGGAGGACGACTGGCGCGCACAAAAGTACCCTCACGCACTAATCACTTATCACTTTGATTTCTGTTTGCACTTATTTCACTGAACTCGAAACTTTAAGTGGTTTGTACCTGAAATACGCAATTCTATCCTTTCTCAAAGTTAGTAATTGCGAAAACAGAATTACAATGTAACAGAAAAATCTAATGAAAGATAATTCAGTGGTTGGAAAGAGACTAAACACTAGATCACTCTAGAAACGTTTAGTTTCTTCCCCTAAAGAGACTAGGGAGAAGAGCAAAAAACGATAAAGACGTTACTCGTACGCCTGGCAGGCTTGAATGAAACGTTTATCCTCTTTCTCCCTCCGTCTCTATCTCTCTCTCTCTCTCTTGACTTAGAACCTGAGAGAAGAGCCCAATCATATATATCGTTAAAACATATTATTGTTAAAGGAAAAAAAAAAAAAACTGAAAAGTTCCTTTATTAGGATCAAAACCATTAAGTTAAGAAAGAATAAACAAAACGCTAGACACGGTTACTCTTACTGCAACGTGAAACCGTGAACATTCTTTCTCTATCGTAACGATAGAGTGCAAGTTGAACGTTCTGAACGTCAACAACTGCAGAGACAAAACAAAACGTTAGTTCAGCTTTGAAAACAGTACGAGACTGTCAAAGAAAATCTTTCAAACTCTGTGGCGGAAATAGCATAATATGTTAACAGGTAAAACCGAAATGACGGGCTCAAAGTTTATTAACTTCGGTAAAAGACCGCCTACTATTAGGAAGGTCGAATATAAACAAATATAAAAATTAATTTTAATGAGTTTATAATAAAAGGAAGTTAATCGAAGAGGCCTATAAGAGGCGGAGAGATATAAAATAAATCTATAACTTTTGTTAAGCAAAATTAAGAAAGAGAGTCTATACTCTCTTAGACACCAACACTTCCGTCTAAGGGAAGGGTCGGCCATTGAAAAGTGAACGAGAGTTCATACTCTCTCGTCACCAAAATTAATCAAATTAATTCCAAAAGCTAACTAAGCTAATATAGAAGTTTCCAGTAAAGCGACAGCCGAAATCAAAGAGAAATACTTCACCAAAGTCGTGAAAATACTCCAAGAACATAAGCGTATCCCAGAACGTCTTGCCGGAAGCACGACAGAGGAATAATTGAGGAGGTGTCAACAAGAAGTACTTGAGTACCTGGCCACAGGTGGCGCTGGTAAATACACCCCCTTCTAGTATTGTGATAGCTGGCGTATCCCTCCATAGAATTCTGTCGGGCAACGGAGTTGACAGCTACATGATTATCGGGTAAGTTTAATATTGAAAATCTTCATTTAGAGGGCAATCACACAAAAGACTGCCAGGTATATAACCCCTACACATTTCACATTACCAACTGAATAGTCAACCAAAAGGAAACCAAGAGAAATAAGAAGCTGATCAAGACAGAACTTGGAGATACAAGATAAAAAATTTTCTAGACTATATGAGACTTTGGATCACACAGATATGATTTGTGAATTTGTGCTATATAAGACAATATTGGGGTCTGTGAACCCATTTCAAGTACAGGAAAACTGAGCAGCTATGATAAACAGTAAAGGGTAAGAGACTGGACAGCAAAGATGGAAGAAAGGAACCTGGAATTGAGGTAAAGTAGAACGATATACAGAAGGTGCCGATCGAATGCTGCAAAGACTTAAGCAATGCCTAAAGTGCCCTGGAGGAGGAGCACTGGTGACAAAACCCTCCTACAAATAGAAATATGCGTCAACATGGCAATCGAGACATCAATTTTATAGTAAACTGGAAGGGAAATGATATTTCCACTGTAGCTTAGGAGCTGTGATTTGTGATACAGAATTTCAGCTATAAGACCCAGAGCTCTAAATAGGGAGATCCTTCAAAGCAGAGGTGCAAACTTAGGAGGAAATCCCTGCTGTTATATAATTAAGTTTAAAGACATCTGATAAAGAGGAGAGAAATTGTGAAAGGAAGTATAGTGCAGCCAAAATCCAAAAGGATCCTTGTAACATGCAGTGCAATGATAATGGACGCACACGATGCAAAAAGAAAAATTATTTACCCTAAATACTCACCTAATACAATGAAATAAACAGCCTATGATTGTTTGGAACTAATATTAAGATTGCATTGAAAATTAATTCCCTCCTCACTAAAGTAACTTTTATATTCTATATAATATATTACACTTTACCAGAGCATTAAAACGCACAACCACCTACCAGTGCTTAATCAAATATCAAAGGATATCACGTGATGGAAAATATTAAAAAAAAGTAAAACCATCAGTCGTGGTGCCACGTGCTACAGTTACATTGGAGGTGGCTTCCGGGACCGTTACTCTTGATATTCCTGAAAAAACCATTTGAAGATATTAGACATTTGTCATTAATTTCAAAACAGGTTCACATAAGATTCATCAAAACTTCAAATGTGACAAAGAACAGGATATATCCTTTGTTAACTTCCAATAATATTAAAACCTATCTTTCACTTGTTTAGATCAGACATTCAGTACTATAAAATTTATATTCCCAGAATAGTCACTATTGACAGGCTGTGGCTTGACATACAGCATAAATTAACTAAGGTTATAAACATAGTAAATGAAAACTTTAACATAATGAATCAAAGAATACTAACTACTCCACCAGCGGATTCAAGGCAGAAATCTAGGATTCCTCCCCCTCGAGAAGCTTTGGCTTCTTCCTCCTCTCCTCTGAAGAGGGAGTGAGGAGTTCCTCATCAGCGGAGGCTCATCATAGTCGTTCCGCTTCCAAAAGCTTGATAGTGTATAGATCTGAAAGTAAATCAATTATTATTCCAAATATTACATGTAAAGTACAGTATACTACCAAGTGATTTACATAATTTATAAAGAAAAAATTGCAATTTCTTCACACAGACCTCATATGACATTTTTGTCTTAATTGGTAATTAATTAACCCTTTTACCCCCAGGCTATTTTGGAAATTTCCAACCTCGGTATGAAATTTCAATTCATTTGGTTGTAATACCAGGGCACAGGAGACCAGAATCTAATTTATTTTGTCAGAAAATGGCAAAAAAACTAAAATTATTTTGGTATGTATCGAAAGAAAAAATTTAAACGCATCTGGGTATTTACCCACTCGACCTCTGTGCCAAATTTCAAGTCATTTGGCCCAGCAATGACTAAGATGAATTGATTGGAAGGTTTGGCAGCAGGAGGCGAAGAAACATTCGGGAAAAACAATATATGTCCCTCACATGGAGTGAGGTATGAAAATCAAACCATTGTTCTTTAGTTTCGGGTAATGCCGTAGTCTCTGTACCATGGTTTTTCACTGTCTTGGGTTAGAGTTCTTGTGCTAGAGGGTACACTTAGGCACAACATTCTTTCCTTTATTTCCTTTCCCCACTGGGCTATTTTCCTTGTTGGAGCCCTTGGGCTTTTAGCATCCTGATTTCCCAACTAGGGTTGCATCTGGTATACAAGCTTTGAGATAAATTATTTAATCTTATACGATGAGTAATTGGTCCTTAACCCTTTTACCCCCAAAGGACGTACAGTACTGGTACGTTTCACAAAACTCATCTCTTTACCCCCATGGACGTACTGGTACGTCTTTGCAAAAAACTGCTATTTAAATTTTTTTTTGCACAATTTTCATAATTTTTTGAAACTCCGGACATTTTCCAAGAGAATGAGACCAACCTGACCTCTCTAAGACAAAAATTAAGGCTGTTAGAGCAATTTAAAAAAATATACTGCAAAATGTGCTTGAAAAAAAAATAACCCCGGGGGTTAACGATTGGAAAGTTCCAAATACCCTGGGGGTAAAAGAGTTAGGAGCTGCTTACCATAGCTAGTCTCTCTTCTACCAAGAAAAAATAGCCACTGAACAATTACAGTGCAATAGTAAACCCCCCTTTCAAAATTGCTGGAATATGTCATTCTTGAACAACTATAGTCCATTTTTTTTAGCGAGGCAGATTTGCACCGACTCGCAGCGGTGCCCTTTTAGCTCGGAAAAGTTTCCTGATCGCTGATTGGTTAGAATTATCTTGTCCAACCGATCAGCGATCAGGAAACTTTTCCGAGCTAAAAGGGCACCGCTGAGAGTCGGTGCAAATCTGCCTCGCTAAAAAAAATTGACTATAGTTCGTCACTTTTAAGATTCGAAGCATTGCCACACAACCGTTCAGCATACAGACAATTATATTTCATTTGCTGTTATAAATGATCGGCTCAAAACGATGGATGTAAACAAATTTGGTATCTTGATATTGCCCGATCTTGGCGCTACTTTCGATAGTTGTGCACGAACTGCTACTCAATGATTTAAGGGCCAATGGTATCGAAGATGAAGCCTTTGAGTATCTAAAAGATTACTTGGTTGACAAACTACTGTCTACGAACTGGAAACTCATTTATCATAAGAACCATTAAAAAAACGGGTACCCAAGGGATGTGTACTAGGCCCAGTCTTATTCTTTACCTATACTTTAGATCTATCAAATGTATGAAGTGGAGTTTAAACTGTTTGCGGATGATACACAACTTTACCTGGCATACAGGAGAACGTGGGCGCATATGCGCATGAGGGCGTGCATAGCGCGTGATGGAGCTATGCTTCTGTTGAAGCGTATGCGCACGTTGGCGTGTACGCCCTTGATGCCCTGTGTTAGGGTTTAGTGATGGGGTCTGACGAGCTACTAAAGAGCGATCGTCAGGTCTCGTTGGCGCGCAACAGAGTGCTTTGGTGGAGCCTTGTTAGGCCCATGTAGAAACGGCGACGGCAGGTCGGCAGGTCTGTCGGGTGGAAGGTCGACGTGTCCTTTAAAAGGACAACCTTCCACTGAAGGAGATCGCGAATGATCTGCAGAAAGGTCCAGGACCAATGCAGGAGCAGTGATGGATGATTGGTCTCGAGGCTCCTCTGCGGTGGTCTGCATCGAAGATGTTGAACCAAAGAGGCGCCTCCTCACTGCAGGTGAAGGAAGGCCTCTATGGCGGAGAAGAAGGCCGGCCTTCCGACGAATGCGTCCTCTGGGGGCCGTTGGATCAGCAAGCTGACCTTCTGCAGTCCTCCGAAGAGGAGTCTCTGTAAGTGAACTTCCCCAAGGGGGAGAAACACCAGCAGGAGAGACTGTTGGACTTAGTTTCTCCCTCGTAGGTTGAGCAGGCACGGGAGAAACTAAGCCTTCAGCTACTGCGGGATGTGAACAGGCAGAGGTATTAGGAGATACCACAACGTCAACAATTGACAGAGGATCAACCTCTGCCAAAGTCGGCGATTGCTTGACAGCGGCACCCAATCAGATGTAGTAAAGTAATGCTTCCTTGGAGGGCAAACCCTCGAGCCCCAAGGAAAACCAAAGCTGAAAGAGATTGGTTAATGACACATCCTCCCCCGGGGGAAGAGGTGGAGCTGCCTCGCTAGGGGAGGCAACGCCATCTCTCGAACCCTGAGCTTGGAAAACAGAACCATGGTCTATGGTACCACTCGACGGTCTCTCGAAAGAGACCGATCGAGTGGGAGCTTCGGAGGAGGTTTGGGCAACGGAAGAAGTGTCCTTGGGTTTTTCTCCTTTCAAAGAAACCTACGAAGGAGAAATATCCCGCCTGGACTTCTTCTTACGTCGCTGAGAAAACCTCTCCCACTGGGAGGTAGACCACTCCCTACACTCACCACACTTATTATTACTATCACACCGTTGGCCTCTACAGTAAAGGCAAAGGGTGCGAGGGTCTGTCTCGACCGCCGACATGAATGTTCCGCAGGGGCGGTCGGGTAATTCAGGGCAGGTGCGCATAATCGCAGAGGCCAACTTCACATACAAACTTGTCAAAGAAAAAGCAAAAAAAGCATTAATGGCTGCCAAGAGAGAGGCGAGGATGAGAGAGGACAAGTCCGTCTACCATCCGAGCCAAGAGCAAAGTGAGCTCAAGCACAGGTGTGTGAGGGGGGGGGGGGGGTAGCAAGCTACCCTCCCCTACCCCCGCTAACTAGCGGTGTGGATAGTAAACCCTCGTTAAATTTTAGTGGCTCGTCACTTCAGCTACGCCGAAAGTAATACCCCTATTAAATAGCGTGGTTTTTATGTCAGTTACGGAACAACTGAAAATAATTTCCCTAGATTGAGGAAGAGCTGAAAATTATTTACCTACCATAGCATCCAATTTTGGATGATACAAACATAAACTGACCTATTAGTCCATTTATTCATTAAAGATTTTTAAGATGATAATAAAAATATAAGATTTCTCACATAATTACTTAGCACTTAGACATGTTTTAAGTCACCACCTTTCACTTGGTTCATCGAATTTATTTTATGACAAATTCAATAAAAGTTTAACTCACTTTTTTAATAACAATGAAGAATTGAAGAGTCAGATGTTGGCTATTCAACCTTGGCTCCCGTCTTTTTGCCAATCCTTTGGCTCCTAAAAAAAAAATTTATTAACAAATTTGCACCAGAATTGAAATAAAAAATAAATAAGATTATTCATGAGACCTTTATATCTTCATAGATTATACTGCCAGTAATTGCAAGTTTGGCCTTTTCTGTCTTAAAGCGGAACTAACTGAATACATTAATATAATGTGATTTACTCGAGCAGGGAAAGTTATTCAGTGCAATCATGAATTTTTTTTCAAATCTAACAATTCTTTTTCAAACAGATAAAAAGCATGAAACTATGAATGACAGGCAATATCTTAAATGAAAATACTTAAATGTACGAATGTAATGAACTACTATAACACTAACAGTACTGTACAATAAAGAACATTTTTATCAATTTTTCTATTACCTACAGTATGCAGTACACACATCAGTGTTGCAAACTTTCAGATTCACAAACAACTACCGCAAGTAAGAAATATGTTCAAACTCCGTGGAGTTATAATTTTGTAATTTGCGCCACTCCCGACTGGGTCCTGATCCAGCCGCGGCCAATGGTAGGCAGCACCAATCCACTGTGTTCAAAATTTATTGTGTTTGCTACTGTGATATTCGTGGCTGTTTGTGCGTATTACCTCCGCCTTAATACCATAAATTACAATAAAATTATCTATGGCTGATAAGCAGATTGCTAGTGGTAGTGCAATGAAGCACAAAGATTAGTGGCGATAATGCTACTAATGTGAAAAAATGGCGTGCCATTTCAGTGGAAATGAAAGTAGCCATTATCAAGAAACCAGATAGCGGAGAGAAGAAGGCAAATATTGCCCATGTATTTCAAATAAATTGTTCAACAGTTTGCAAGAGTTATAAAACTATGAGCTATCCGATGACGGCGAATTATCTCTGCTATTGCAAGAAAATGGTTTAAACACGAGAGAGAGAGAGAGAGAGAGAGAGAGAGAGAGAGAGAGAGAGAGAGAGAGAGAGAGAGAGAGAGTATACAGATGTATGGGTATGCAATGTTTTGTGATATGACATTTGAAAGTAATTTGTATTTTTCCTAACGAAACAAACCTGGAGTTATTTATAGGGGATATTACTTTGGGCATGGCTGAAAGACGAGCCATAAAATTTTATCGAGGGATAACTAACCCAACCGCTAGATGGCAGGGGGGATAGGGGTAGCCGGCTACCCAGCTTACTCACACACACACGGGCTGATCACCCAATTTGCTTGCAGGCAGGACTTTCTTGGGGGAGAGGGCTGGCAGGCCAATTTGTATAAATACTTCTATAATTGTCATTTGTTCCGTCACTCTATATGTCTGAGCTCTGGGTCATCGTGGTGGAGAAGGGTCAGGATTATATAACTGCCAGGTCGATGACCTTGCGAATCCATGCCGACATGGATATTGGATATTGTTTCATGGTCGTACCAACAACAGATTATCCAAATAAGGAAGAAGGAAATTAAGATTGCCAAGTTTTTGTCAAACAAATTAAAATCAGTCAGGAGCTAAAGACCAGACAGGAGAACAACACTCAAAACAAGATGGAACAAAATAATCAAAACATTTTCTTACGATAGATTTAACACCAAAAATAATACAAACATCTTTTACAGGCCAATATTTTTTTTGGGCAATTGACGAAAGATCACATAATTTGTAAAAGTATATTTACGATAAAAACTCTGATGATTTAAAATGACTTATACCACTAGATTTTCTCCATAAAAAGAACTGGATGTTGAGGAGCACTATTCTTCAGATACTACCTCTAGAGAGTTATGGGGTCCTTTGACTGGCCAGACAGTACTACATTGGATCCTTTTCTCTGGTTACGGTTTATTTTCCCTTTGCCTATTCTTTACATATTCTCCTCTGTCCTCATACACCTGACAACACAGATTACCAAACAATTCTTCTTCACCCAAGGGGTTACTGCACTGTAATTGTTCAGTGGTCACTTTCCTCTTGGTAAGTTAGAAGAGACAAACTTTGGTAAGCAGCTCTTCTAGGAGAAGGACACTCCAAAATCAAACCATTGTTCTCTAGTCTTGCGCAGTGCCATAGCGTCTGTACCATGATCTTCCACTGTCTTGGGTTAGTCGGTGCACTCTGGCACACTGTTCTATTTCATTTCTCTTCCTCTTGTTTTGTTTTTAAGTTTTTATAGTTTATATAGGTGATATTTATTTTAATGTTACTCTTCTTAAAATATTCCATGTTTCCTAGTTTCCTTTCCTCACTCTGCTATTTTCCTTGTTGGAGCCCCTGGGATTATATCATCTTTCTTTTCCAACTAGGGTTGTAGCTTAGCAAGTAATAATAAAAATAATACAATCATACATTCAAGTTTTATCAGGTTTCTACTTTATCCCAATAATTAGCACTATGAACCAACTTTAGCTGGAACAGGGAAAATAGCCCAGTGAGGAAAGGAAATTAGGAAATAAACTACAAGAAAAGTTTAAGCACAACAATATCATTAAAATAAATCATGCATAACTATAAAGAATTCAAAATAACAAGAGGAAGAGAAACCAGATAGAAGTGTGCCCCAGTGTACCCTCAAGCAAGCTATCTCTACCCAAAGACGGTGGAAGACCATGGTACGTAGGCTATGGCACTACCCAAGACAAGAGAACAATGGTTTGATTTTGGAGTGTCCTTCTCCTAGAAAAGCTTCTCACCATAGCTAAAGAGTCTATCAGGGGATTCAGTAACTAAGGGTTTACAAACAGCAAATAATATTGATGTAAAGAGTAGCATCTGCATAAGCAACAAACTTGTTTTCAAGGCCAAATCATTTGTGTACGGAAGGTCATCAACTTACAAACTTAACCCTTTTACCCCCAAAGGACGTACTGGTACGTTTCACAAAACTCATCCCTTTACCCCCATGGACGTACCGGTACGTCCTTGCAAAATAATGCTATAAAAATTTTTTTTCATATTTTTGATAATTTTTTTTAAAAATTCAGGCATTTTCCAAGAGAATGAGACCAACCTGACCTCTCTATGACAAAAATTAAGGCTGTTAAAGCAATTTAAAGAAAATATGCTGCAAAATGTGCTGGGGAAAAAATAACCCCTTGGGGGTTAAGGGTTGGAAATTTCCAAAGAGCCTGGGGGTAAAAGGGTTAACTGGTTCCAATGAGCTGTTAGCAAGTTAAATAGTTTTAAGCCCAATTTTGTTAAATCTTGGCTAAGGGTAGGTAGGCCTAACCTGAATTCCATGTCTATGATTTCTAGCTACAAAAGTCAACAAATAGTCAGGTTCCATATGAAATAGATATAAAGTTTTTACAAATGCTGTTTTGCCTACTGTATCAAAAGAAATAGGAATGAATGGCGAGCGATTGTGACGCAGTTCCGGTAGGCCCTGCTGCTGCCTCCGGTGCCTTAGATGACCGCGGAGGTAGCAGCAGTAGGGGATTCAGCATTATGAAGCTTCATCTGTGGTGGATAACGGGGGAGGGTGGGCTGTGGCACCCTAGCAGTACCAGCTGAACTCAGTTGAGTCCCTTGTTAGGCTGGGAGGAACGTAGAGAGTGGAGGTCCCCTTTTTGTTTTTTTGTTTCATTTGTTGATGTCGGCTACCCCCCAAAATTGAGGGAAGTGCCTGGGTATATGTATGTATGTATGTATCATAAGATATATTGTTTTATTACAATATTTCTGTATCTTTGTTAATTTCAGTTGGATTTGTGTTTATATCTCTGAAAATTAAGTTCAGGACCTTCTGTATATATGAAAGTACAGTAATGGGTTGTGAACAATACCCACAGGATCATCAGATAACATTATTACTATCCAAGCTATAGTCTTGAATGGATAAACAAAATGATACAAGACGAAGGGCTCTAACAGGAAAAGCAGTCCAACGCTAAGAATAACTATAGTCCATTTCTTTTACCGAGGCATATTTGCACCAACTCGCAGCGGTGCCCTTTTAGCTCGGAAAAGTTTCCTGATCACTGATTGGTTGGACAAGATCATTCTAACCAATCAGCGATCAGGAAACTTTTCCGAGCTAAAAGAACACTGCTTAAAGTCAGTGCAAATCTGCCTCGATAAAAGAAATGGACTATAGTTCGCCAAACTTTCAATTGTGTTCCACAAAGCACTAGAAGAGTTGGAAGACCCAGGCTTACATGGTTGAGGACTATGATGCGTGAAATAGTAGATGATGAATGGGGAAAAATCAATTTAAAAGCTCAAGATAAGAGACGACTGGTGAAATCTAACCGAGGCCCTTTGCGTCAATAGGGATAGACGATGATGATAGATTAATTAAAGATATAATCATTAAATCTATTAAACACTAAAGATAAAAGTTCATTAAATATACTAACTACAGAATCAAAAAATGTAACAAATGCATTTCCAAAACCACACTTATTATTATTATTATTATTACTGTCCAAGATACAACCCTAGTTGGAAAAGCAAAGTGCTATAAACCCAGGGGCTCCAACAGGGAAAAATAGCCCAGTGAGGAAAGGAAATAAGGAAATAAATAAATAAAGAGAATAAATTAACAATAAATCAATCTAAAAAAAAGTAACGTCAAAACAGACATGCCATATATAAACTATTAACAACGTCAAAAACAGATATGTCATATATAAACTATAAAAAGACTCATGTCCGCCTGGTCAACAAAAAAGCATTTGCTCCAACTTTGAACTTTTCAAGTTCTACTGATTCAACTACCCGATTAGGAAGATCATTCCACAACTTGGTCACAGCTGGAATAAAACTTCTAGAATACTGTGTAGTATTGAGCCTCATGATGGAGAAGGCCTGGCTATTAGAATTAACTGCCTGCATACATTCTTCATATTAAACCTTAACTACGTGGAATTTCCACCCGATATCTATAACTACAGTACTGTATTACCTTTTACATGTCAAGAGTAGGTAAAGTTCATTGATGTTATATAAGGTTGGTAGTCTTTCCTCTCTTTAGACTTCGGGTGCCCCTAATATCCAGTCACCCCAGATCGACTGGTTGCCAGGCTGTGCTAGAACCTTGGAGTTCATCAATTTATTCCAGTTCCTTTCCCCTGATCCATTACACTTGCCAGTAAACATCTTAGTGCACACTAATATATTCCTTACTTCACCTGAAAAAGATAACTTTATATCAGAAAGATTGAAAATAGCAAATCAGACAATGGCTAAGTTAACCCTTTTACCCCCAAAGGACGTACTGGTACGTTTCACAAAACTCATCCCTTTACCCCCATGGACGCACCGGTACGTCCTTGCAAAAAAATGCTATAAAAATTAGTTTTTCATATTTTTTGATAATTTTTTGAGAAAATTCAGGCATTTTCCAAGAGAATGAGACCAACCTGACCTCTCTATGACAAAAATTAAGGCTGTTAGAGCAATTTGAAAAAAATTTACTGCAAAATGTGCTGGGGAAAAAATATCCCCTTGGGGGTTAAGGGTTGGAAATTTCCAAATACCCCGGGGGTAAAAGGGTTAAGTAAAATTTTTAAATCACATCACCTGAAATTACATATAAAAATCAGTTTATATATCAGTTTAGCGAGATCGGTGTTACTGTATGGACACGAGTCGTGGTATAACAATGAAACAATATCTAACAGATTTTGTAGATTTTACATCAAAGCCCTCTGCAAAAATATTAGAAGTTAAATGGCAGGACAGGATTAGGAAATGAAACTATAAGAGAGATTACTCAAGTGCCATATGTGGATGAGAACATGGTGAGGGGTAGATGGAGATGGTTTGGGCATGATCTTTGCATTCCAAGAGATTAGTTCACCAAAACTTCAATTGGGCTTCACAAGGCACTAAAAGTTTCGGAAGACCCAGGCCTACATGGCTGAGGACTATGAAGTAGAAGATGATGATGAATGGAGAAGTATTGTTTTAAAAGCTCATTATAGAGATGACTGCGTCAATAGGCGTAGGAGATTACGATGATAAATAAAAAAAATAAATAAAATATGATATTTTGATTATAAAATAAATTTTTGAATATACTTACCCGGTGAATATATAGCTGCAACTCTGTTGCTCGACAGACAACTCTACGGAAAAACTCGCCAGCGATCGCTACACAGGTTGCGGGTGTGCCCAACAGCGCCATCTGTCGACCAGATACCCAGCTCTCATGTAAACAAACTCAATTTTCTCCTCGTCCCACTGCGTCTCTATTGGGGAGGAAGGGAGGATCATTTAATTTATATTCACCGGGTAAGTATATTCAAAAATTTATTTTATAATCAAAATATCATTTTTAAACATTTAACTTAGCCGGTGAATATATAGCTGATTCACACCCAGGATGGTGGGTAAAGACCAGTAATATATGTTTACACTTTTATGAGCTAAGAGTTTTTTATTTCATTTTAGAAGTTATCAAAATAACAAAAACAAAATAAATAGGTACCTGGTAAGGAAGTCGACTTGAACAATTACTCTGCCTTTTAAGTATGTCTTCCTTACGGAGCCTCGCGATCCTCTTAGGATGCTGATCGACCCCTAGGAGCTGAAGTATCAAGGGTTGCAACCCATACAACAGGACCTCATCAAACCCCTAATCTAGGCGCTCTCAAGAAATGACTTTGACCACCCGCCAAATCAACCAGGATGCGAAAGGCTTCTTAGCCTTCCGGACAACCCAAAAAACAACAATAAAAACATTTCAAGAGAAAGATTAAAAAGGGTATGGAATTAGGGAATTGTAGTGGTTGACCCCTCACCCACTACTGCACTCGCTGCTACGAATAGTCCCAGTGTGTAGCAGTCCTCGTAAAGAGACTGGACATCCTTTAGATAAAAAGACGCAAACACTGACTTGCTTCTCCAATAGGTTGCGTCCATTATACTTCGCAGAGATCTATTTTGCTTAAAGGCCACGGAAGTTGCGACAGCTCTAACTTCGTGTGTCCTCACCTTAAGCAATGCTTGGTCTTCCTCACTCAGATGTGAATGAGCTTCTCGTATTAACAGTCTGATAAAGTAGGATAAAGCATTCTTTGACATAGGCAAAGATGGTTTCTTAACTGAACACCATAAAGCTTCAGATTGGCCTCGTAAAGGGTTAGTGCGCTTTAAATAGAACTTAAGAGCTCTCACAGGGCATAAGACTCTTTCTAGTTCATTGCCTACAATCTTCGATAAGCTGGGAATATCGAACGATTTAGGCCAAGGTCGAGAAGGCAGCTCATTTTTGGCTAGAAAACCAAGTTGTAGCGAACATGTGGCTTTTTCTGACGAAAATCCGATGTTCTTGCTGAAGGCATGAATCTCACTGACTCTTTTAGCTGAGGCTAAGCATACCAGGAAAAGTGTCTTTAAAGTGAGATCTTTCAGGGAGGCTGATTGTAGCGGCTCAAACCTGTCTGACATGAGGAATCTTAGTACCACGTCTAAATTCCAACCAGGTGTAACCAAACGACGCTCCTTAGTGGTCTCAAAAGACTTAAGGAGGTCCTGAAGATCTTTATTGTTGGAAAGATCTAAGCCTCTATGCCGGAAGACCGATGCCAACATGCTTCTGTAGCCCTTGATAGTGGGAGCTGAAAGGGATCGTCCTTTTCTCAGGTATAAGAGAAAGTCAGCTATTTGAGCTACAGAGGTACTGGTCGAGGATACAGAGACTGACTTGCACCAGTCTCGGAAGACTTCCCACTTCGATTGGTAGACTCTAAGGGTGGATGCTCTCCTTGCTCTAGCAATCGCACTGGCTGCCTCCTTCGAAAAGCCTCTAGCTCTCGAGAGTCTTTCGATAGTCTGAAGGCAGTCAGACGAAGAGCGAGGAGGCTTTGGTGTACCTTCTTTACGTGTGGCTGACGTAGAAGGTCCACCCTTAGAGGAAGACTTCTGGGAACGTCTACTAGCCATCGAAGTACCTCGGTGAACCATTCTCTCGCGGGCCAGAGGGGAGCAACTAGCGTCAACCTTGTCCCTTCGTGAGAGGCGAACTTCTGCAATACCTTGTTGACAATCTTGAACGGTGGGAATGCGTAGAGATCTAGATGTGACCAATCTAGGAGAAAGGCATCTACATGTATTGCTGCTGGGTCCAGGACTGGTGAGCAATAGATTGGGAGCCTCTTGGTCAGCGAGGTTGCAAAGAGATCTATGGTTGGTTGGCCCCAAGTGGCCCAAAGTCTCTTGCATACATCCTTGTGGAGGGTCCATTCTGTTGGAATTACTTGCCCTTTCCGACTGAGACAATCTGCCATGACATTCAAGTTGCCTTGGATGAACCTCGTTACTAGTGATATGTCTTGACCTTTTGACCAGATGAGCAGGTCCCTTGCGATCTCGTACAACGTCAGTGAGTGGGTCCCTCCTTGCTTGGAGATGTACGCCAAGGCAGTGGTGTTGTCCAAGTTCACTTCCACCACTTTGCCTCGAAGGAGAGACCTGAAGCTTTTCAAGGCCAGATGTACTGCCAGCAGCTCCTTGCAGTTGATATGCATGATCCTCTGACTCGAGTTCCACAGTCCTGAACATTCCCGACCGTCTAATGTCGCGCCCCAGCCCACGTCCGATGCGTCCGAGAAGAGAACGTGGTTGGGAGTCTGAACAGCCAGGGGAAGACCCTCTCTTAGGTTGATACTGTCCTTCCACCAAGTCAGACAAGACTTCATCTTTTCGGAAATGGGGATCGAGACCGCTTCTAGCGTCTTGTCCTTTTTCCAGTGAAAAGCTAGATGGTATTGAAGCGGACGGAGGTGTAGTCTTCCTAAGGACACAAATTGTTCCAGGGATGATAGCGTCCCTACCAGACTCATCCACAGCCTGACTGAGCAGCGTTCCTTCTTCAGCATGTTCTGGATGCATAACAGGGCTTGACTTATTCTGGGGGCCGACGGAAAAGCCCGAAAAGCTAGACTGTGAATCTCCATCCCTAAATACACAATAGTTTGGGATGGGACCAGTTGCGACTTTTCTATATTGACAAGGAGACCCAATTCCTTGGTCAGATCTAGAGTCCACTTTAGATCCTTCAGACAGCGACGACTGGAAGAGGCTCTGAGAAGCCAGTCGTCCAAATAAAGGGAGGCTCGGATGTCCGATAAATGGAGGAATTTGGCTACATTCCTCATCAGCCTCGTAAACACGAGAGGAGCTGTGCTTAGGCCAAAGCACAGGGCCCGAAACTGGTAGACCACCTTTTCGAAAACGAATCTCAGAAAAGGTTGGGAGTCTGGGTGGATGGGGACGTGGAAGTAGGCGTCCCTTAGGTCTAAAGAGACCATCCAGTCTTCCCTTCTGACCGCTGCTAAGACTGACTTTGTGGTCTCCATGGAGAACGTCGTCTTTGTGACAAAGACATTCAGAGCACTGACGTCTAGCACCGGCCTCCACCCTCCTGTCTTCTTTGAAACCAAGAAGAGGCGGTTGTAGAATCCCGGAGATTGAAGGTCCGAGACTTTGACCACCGCTCCCTTCTCTAGCAAAAGAGACACTTCCCGTTTCAAGGCTCGTCTCTTTTCTTCCTCTCTGTACCTGGGAGAGAGATCGATGGGAGACGTTGCTAGAGGGGGTTTCCGTACAAAAGGGATCTTGTACCCCTCTCTGAGCAACTTCACAGATTGTGCATCTGCGCCTCTCTTCTCCCAGGCCTGCCAGAAGTTCTTGAGTCTGGCTCCCACTGCTGTCTGAAGTTGCGGGCAGTCAGACTCTGCCCTTAAAGGACTTGGATCCTTTCTTCTTCCCTCGCTTCCCTTCGGCACGAGCACCTCCTCTGCTGGAGGCTCTGCCACGAAAGGGCGGAATAAAGCGAGACGCTGGAGTGTCCATCCTTGGTCTAGCTGACAAGGTAGGCAAAGGGGGAGCTTTGCGAGCTGAGGACGCAACAAGATCGTGAGTGTCCTTCTGCACTAACGAAGCGGCTATTTCCTTAATCAGGACTTCTGGAAACAGGCACTTAGAAAGAGGAGCAAAGAGAAGCTCAGATCTCTGGCACGGTGTAACTCCAGCAGAAAGGAATGAGCAGAGAGATTCTCGCTTTTTTAGGACTCCGGACACAAATGATGCAGCAAGCTCATTAGACCCATCACGGACGGCCTTGTCCATGCAGGACATAATGAGCAAGGAAGTCTCTTTATCTGTCGAAGAGATCTTCCTGCTTAGGGCTCCTAGACACCAGTCTAAGAAGTTAAAAACTTCAAAGGCCCTAAAGATTCCTTTCAAAAGGTGGTCCAGGTCCGATGATGACCAACAAATCTTTGAGCGTCTCATGGCAAGGCGGCGGGGAGAGTCTACAAGACTTGAGAAGTCGCCCTGGGCAGAGGCAGGAACTCCCAAGCCGAGAACTTCTCCCGTGGCATACCAGACGCTCGATCTAGAAGAGAGTCTAGCAGGGGGAAAAGCAAAAGCTGTCTTCCCTAAACTCTTCTTGGACAGCAACCAGTCTCCTATCACCCGCAAAGCTCTCTTGGACGAGCGTGCGAGGACGAGTCTAGTAAAGGCAGGTGTGGTAGAAGGCATGCCTAAAACAAACTCTGAAGGCGGAGAACGAGGAGCCACAGAAACAAACTGGTCAGGAAACAGCTCTTTGAAAATGGCCAAAACTTTTCTAAAATCCAAAGAGGGTTGAGTAGACTTAGGCTCGTCCAATTCTGATTGTGGTTCATCTATATGTGCAGCAACATCATCATCAGAAAGTTCCTCATCCGACAACTGATGAGGAAAAGGCAACGGAGTGGGTAACGGCTGGTTCGCTGAGTCCGGTCGCACTGGTGCATGCGTGACTGAGCCGGACGCAACGTCATGGACCTGCTGCCCAGTCTGTGAGCTGGCAACAACCATGGTAGCGCGGGGACGCACAGCGTCTACCCCAGACTGTCTAGACTGATTGGGTTGCGCAGTGGAAACCACACTGGGTTGCGGAGGTTGACGCACCGCGTCAAAACAAGGCAACTCTGACGGTTGTTGAACATCCAGAACGTCAAAGGCAACCTCCGTGCATCGCTTAACGTCAACATGCGGCTGGCAGATCACACTGGAACGCATGGGTGGAGGAACTCTCTCAACTGGTGTGCGTGAGAAGGTTACCTCAGCGTCCACAGGACGCACAACCGATCGCTTGGAGGGTTGTAGGCTAGGTACTGCACTAGCTGGTACGGCAGCAACCTTCTCCGCATGAAAGTCCTGCATCAGAGACGTAAGTTTAGACTGCATGTCTTGCAGTAGAGACCACTTAGGGTCTACGGGAGCAGGTGCGGCAACAGACGGTGTTAATGTCTGAAGCGGTACCGCTTTGCCTCTCTTAGGCGGTGAGCAGTCATCGGATGACGGCAACGAGTCCGAACTGACCCAGTGGCTACAACCGGGCCGTTGGACTTGTGCTGAAGGGACCGATTTAAGTTTTAACGGTCGCGAGACCTCGGTCCAAAGTTTCTTGCGAGAAACACCTTCAGACGACGAGGTATAAATGGGCTCTCTCGTCTTAGGTAGGTAGGGGCGATCTTGGGGAGATACGCCCGATACCACGGAGGGAACGTCTGTTCGCTGATTAAAGCCTCTCGAACCCATGTGTCGTACGACATTGCTTCTCCCCTGGACTTGGGAGCTTGCAAGAGGTCCCGGACTAGGAGGACGACAGGCACGAACAGACGAACCCTCAAGCGCAACACTGTCCACAACACTATCACTTGGCACTTTAGCACTTCCCACTGCACTTTGGCACTTAAGCTCCTTAACATCCGCCATGAGCTGATTACGGTCACTAGCAAGGGACTCAACTCTCTCACCCAGAGCCTGGATGGCACGCATCATGTCAGCCATCGATGGTTCCTGAGTGCCAGGAGGGGGGTTAGGAGCAACCACTACAGGGGAAGGAATAGGTTGTGGGGCATGAGGAGAGGATACATCAATAGAACGAGAAGAACTTCTCCTAACTCTATCTCTCTCTAGCCTACGTGTGTACTTTTGAAATTCGATAAAATCGAATTCCGAAAGGCCAACGCACTCCTCACACCGATCTTCCAATTGACAGGTTTTATCCCGACAATTGGAACAAACAGTGTGAGGGTCGATAGAAGCCTTCGGAAGACGCTAGAACAGTCCCTAGCATTGCATTTCCTAAATTTGGGAACTTGTGAAGGGTCAGCCATTTTGAATTGGTCAAGGGAAATTCCAAAAAACGATCAAAAAGTCATCAACAAAGAATCCGATATAAAAAAAGAGTTCAAGGATTTGTGTGAAGAAAAACCCTGCACAGCGAAAGCTCAAAACTAGAATATAGTACTTCACCAATTAGATGTGAAAAACTCCAGTTTAGCAACAGCGAGTAAAGTACGTCTTGTCAACACGTCGACAGAGAGAAAATTGAGTCTTTGTTTACATGAGAGCTGGGTATCTGGTCGACAGATGGCGCTGTTGGGCACACCCGCAACCTGTGTAGCGATCGCTGGCGAGTTTTTCCGTAGAGTTGTCTGTCAAGCAACAGAGTTGCAGCTATATATTCACCGGCTAAGTTAAATATATATAAATATATATATATATATATATATATATATATATATATATATATATATATATATATATATAATGTGTGTGTTTACACAAAATAGAATTATAGATACATATACAGTATATAGGTACTGTATATATGAAAAGGAAAATAGGGAAAAACTACAGAAGTAGTTTAAGAACAATAACCTTAAAATAAATCTTTCATATATAAACTATACAAACTTCAAACCAAGATAGAATAGTGTGCCAGAGTTTAACAGTTACTCTCTATGTGCAAAAACTTTTACTGCCTAACGAACAAGGATACCAGAATGGTGTACCTTCATGCATTGAATACATTCCAAAACAAATGATAAATGTATTTTCTTAACAATATAAACGTGATCCCTTTAATCGAGACTGGGTATGGCGGTTTCAGCTTATGGAGGTGGCAGTAGTTAGCCAACTCAACCTGACACGCCACCGAGCTCCCAATTTGACCTTAAATCCGAGATTTCTGGGTTTGTTGGGACAGGAAAAGTAACATAAGACGACTTGGGTTTACTTTTTAACCCTTTTACCCCCAAAGGACGTACTGGTACGTTTCACAAAACACATCCCTTTACCCCCATGGAGGTACCGGTACATCCCTGCAAAAAAATGCTATTTGCATTTTTTTTTTTTATATAATTTTGAGAAAATTCAGGCATTTTCCAAGAGAATGAGACCAACCTGACATCTCTATGACAAAAATGTTATTTTCATTAGTAAAATAAATTTTTGAATATACTTACCCGATAATCATTTAGCTGTCAACTCCGTTGCCCGACAGAATTCTACGGGAGGGATACGCCAGCTATCACTATACTAGAAGGGGGTGTACTCACCAGCGCCACCTGTGGCCAGGTACTACAGTACTTCTTGTTGACACCTCCTCAATTTTTCCTCGGTCCACTGGTTCTCTATGGGGAGGAAGGGAGGGTCAATTAAATCATGATTATCGGGTAAGTATATTCAAAAATTTATTTTACTAATGAAAATAACATTTTTCAATATTAAACTTACCCGATAATCATGTAGCTGATTCACACCCAGGGGGGTGGGTGAAAACCAGTGTACATGACTAAAGGGTAGCTAAGTATCCCGTATTTCATATAATCAGTTATCTCAACATAACAATGAAATAATAAGTACCTGGTAAGGAAGTCGACTTGAACCGTTACTCTGCCTTTATTAAGTTCGTCTTCCTTACTGAGCGCAGCGTTCCTCTTAGGAGGCTGAATCAACTCTAAGGTGCTAAAGTATATAGGGCTGCAACCCCTACTAAAGGACCTCTACACAACCTCTAACCCAGGCGCTTCTCAAGAATGAATTGACCACCCGCCAAATCAAAAGGATGCGGAAGGCTTCTTAGCCTACCGTAACAACCATAAAAACAACAATAAAAGCATTCAAGAGAAAGGTTAAAAAAGGTTATGGGATTAAGGGAATGTAGTGGCTGAGCCCTCACCTACTACTGCACTCGCTGCTACGAATGGTCCCAGGGTGTAGCAGTTCTCGTAAAGAGACTGGACATCTTTAAGATAAAATGATGCAAACACTGACTTGCTCCTCCAATAAGTTGCATCCATTATGCTCTGCAGAGAACGGTTCTTATTAAAGGCCATCGAAGTGGCTACGGCTCTCACTTCGTGGGTCCTTACCTTCAGCAAAGCAAGGTCTTCCTCCTTCATGTGAGAATGGGCTTCTCTAATCAGAAGCCTTATATAATACGAAACCCCGTTTTTGGACATGGGCATCGAAGGTTTCTTGATTGCACACCATAAGGCTTCTGACTGTCCTCGAATAGGTTTTGACCTATTAAGATAATATTTCAGAGCTCTGACAGGGCAAAGAACTCTTTCTAGCTCGTTACCTACCATGTTGGAAAGGCTAGGAATATCAAACGATCTAGGCCAAGGACGTGAAGGAAGTTCATTCTTAGCTAAAAATCCGAGCTGTAAAGAACATGTCGCAGATTCGGATGTGAACCCAATGTTCTTGCTGAAGGCATGAACCTCACTGACTCTTTTAGCTGTTGCAAGGCAGACGAGGAAAAGAGTCTTGAGGGTAAGGTCCTTGAAGGAAGCTGACTGGAGAGGTTCGAACCTAGGCGACATAAGGAACCTTAAGACTACGTCTAGATTCCAGCCTGGAGTGGGTAAACGACGTTCTTTAGAAGTCTCAAAAGACTTAAGGATGTCTTGAAGGTCCTTGTTGGAAGAAAGGTCCAAACCTCTGTGGCGGAGAACTGAAGCCAACATACTCCTGTACCCTTTAATCGTAGGAGCTGAAAGGGATCTCTCATTCCTTAGATGTAATATGAAGTCAGCTATTTGGGTTACAGAGGTATTGGTAGAGGAAACTGCATTGGCTCTACACCAGCTCCGGAAGACTTCCCACTTGGATTGGTAGACTCTACGAGTGGATACCCTCCTTGCTCTGGCAATCGCACTGGCTGCCTCCTTCGAAAAGCCTCTAGCTCTAGCGAATCTTTCGACAGTCTGAAGGCAGTCAGCCGAAGAGCGTGGAGGTTTGGGTGCAACTTGTCTACGTGAGGTTGACGTAGAAGGTCCACTCTTAGAGGGAGAGTCCTGGGGACGTCGACCAGCCATTGTAGTACCTCTGTGAACCATTCTCTTGCAGGCCAAAGGGGAGCAACCAGCGTCAGCCGTGTCCCTTCGTGCGAGATGAACTTCTGAATGACTTTGTTTATGATCTTGAACGGTGGGAATGCGTAAAGGTCGAGATGGGACCAATTCAGCAGAAAAGCATCCCCATGAACTGCTGCTGGGTCTGGAACTGGGGAACAGTACAAAGGAAGCCTCTTGGTCATGGAGGTGGCAAACAGATCTATTGTCGGCTGACCCCACAAGGTCCAAAGTCTGTTGCACACGCTCTTGTGAAGGGTCCATTCCGTGGGGATGACCTGATCTTTTCTGCTTAGGCGATCTGCTGAGACGTTCATGTTGCCCTGAATGAACCTCGTAACTAGGGTGAGGTTTAGACTTCTTGACCAAATGAGGAGGTCCCTTGCTATCTCGTACAGGCTCCTCGAATGGGTCCCTCCCTGCTTGGAGATGTAAGCCAAGGCTGTGGTGTTGTCGGAGTTCACCTCCACCACCTTGCCTAGCAGGAGGGACTTGAAGTTCAATAGGGCCAAATGAACTGCCAGTAGCTCCTTGCAGTTGATGTGGAGCGTTTCCTGTTCCTTGTTCCACGTTCCCGAGCATTCCTGTCCGTTCAAGGTCGCGCCCCAGCCCGAGTCTGATGCATCCGAGAAGAGATGAAGATTGGGGGTCTGAATCGCTAACGATAGGCCCTCCCTGAGAAGGAGGTTGGTCTTCCACCACAAGAGAGTGGTCTTCATCTCTTTGGTGACCGGGATAGAGACTGCTTCGAGCGTCAAATCCTTGTCCCAATGAGCTGCTAGATGGAATTGGAGAGGGCGGAGGTGGAGTCTCCCTAGCTCGACGAACAGGGCTAACGATGAAAGGGTCCCTGTGAGACTCATCCACTGTCTCACCGAGCAACTGCTCCTCTTCAGCATGCTCAGGATGCAATCTAGGGCTTGGCTTATCCTTGGGGCCGATGGAAAAGCCCGAAAATCCTGACTCCGAATCTCCATTCCCAGGTAAACAATGGATTGGGAGGGAATGAGCTGGGACTTTTCTAAGTTGACTAACAGACCCAGTTCCTTGATCAAGTCCAAAGTCCAGTTGAGACTCTCCAGACAGCGACGACTCGTGGAGGCTCTCAACAGCCAGTCGTCTAAATAAAGGGAGGCTCTGATGTCCGATAAGTGGAGGAATTTTGCAATATTCCTCATCAGATGCGTAAACACCATAGGAGCTGTGCTTAGGCCAAAACACAGGGCTTGGAATTGGTACACAACCTTTCCAAAAACGAATCTCAGGAAAGGTTGGGAGTCTGGATGAATAGGAACGTGAAAGTAAGCATCTTTCAGATCCAACGAGACCATCCAGTCCTCCTGCCTGACCGCTGCTAGGACCGACTTCGTCGTCTCCATCGTGAACGTCTGCTTGGTGACATAAGCATTGAGCGCGCTGACGTCCAGCACCGGTCTCCAACCTCCTGTCTTCTTGGCCACCAGAAAGAGACGGTTGTAGAAGCCCGGGGATTGATGGTCCCGGACTATAACCACTGCCTTCTTCTGTAACAGGAGCGACACCTCCTGGTGCAACGCTAGCCTCTTGTCCTTTTCCTTGTAGTTGGGAGAGAGGTTGATGGGAGAAGTGGTCAGAGGGGGTTTGCGGCAGAATGGAATCCTGTAACCCTCCCTCAGCCACCTGACAGACTGGGCGTCTGCACCTCTCTTTTCCCAGGCTTGCCAGAAGATCTTGAGTCTGGCTCCTACTGCTGTCTGGAGAGGAGGAGAGTCAGTGTTTGCCTTTTGAAGTCTTGGAACCTTTCCTAGACTTGCTCCTGGAAGAGTCTGGACGGGAGCTTCCTCGGCTGGGGGCTCTACCACGAAAGGGCGGAATAAACCTTGTAGCAGGAGTATCAGCCACTGGGGTGCGATAAGTCCTGGGGACTGAGGGAGCAACCTTAGTCTTACGAGCTGAAGAGGCCACAAGATCATGAGTGTCCTTTTGAATCAGGGCCGCAGACAAGTCCTTGATAAGCTCTTCGGGAAACAAGAACTTAGAGAGCGGAGCGAAAAGGAGTTGAGACCTTTGACAAGGTGTGATGCTGGAAGAAAGAAAGGTGCAAAGTTGCTCCCTTTTCTTAAGAACTCCTGACACAAACATTGAAGCAAGCTCGCCAGATCCATCCCTAATTGCTTTATCCATGCAGGACATTAAAAGCATGGCCGAGTCCTTGTCCGCAGGGGAGGTCTTCTTGCTAAGGGCCCCCAGGCACCAGTCAAGAAAATTGAACATCTCAAAGGCACGAAATACACCCTTTAGGAAGTGGTCTAGATCGGAGAAGGTCCAGCAAACCTTAGAGCGCCTCATTGCTGTTCTACGAAGAGAGTCGACCAAACTTGAGAAGTCAGCCTGGGCAGAGGCAGGTACTCCCAAGCCTGGTTCCTCTCCTGTGGCATACCATACGCCCGCTTTAGAAGTGAGCTTAGTAGGTGGGAACATAAAGGAAGTCTTCCCTAGTTGCTGTTTAGACTGCAACCACTCTCCTAAAATTCTTAAAGCTCTCTTAGAGGACCTAGCAAAGACGAGCTTAGTATACGTTGACTTAGCAGGCTGCATGCCCAGCGAAAACTCAGATGGAGGAGAGCGTGGGGTAGCAGAAACAAAATGGTCCGGGTATACCTCTCTGAAAAGAGCCAGGACCTTACGAAAGTCAATGGGTAGAGGAGAAGACTTGGTTTCTTCCACGTCTGATGAGGGATCCAGGTGCGCAGCTTCCTCCTCAGAAACCTCATCACCAGAGTGTAGCGAAGTGAGAGGTAATGTAACAGTGGTATGCTGAACAGCAGAATCAGAACAAGCGGGTGCATAAACGCTTGTGGTTTCATCCTCAAGACTCTGTTGCTGAGTTAAAACCTGAGGTTCAGGCTGCAAAGACTGGTCAGGAAGAGTAGAGGAAGGTGGGCGCATGGGTTGAGGTGGCTGACTCCTGGCATGAGTGTCTTGTCTCAAGAGTTGCGCTTGCTGTAAGGGTTGCGGATGCGCAGTAGCAGGTTCCTGAGGAACGAGTTGAGGTTCCTGAGGTGTGAGCTGCGAGAGTTGAGGTAGCGGCTGCGCAGAACGCAGTTCTTGTCTCGCGAGTTGAGGTTCCTGAGGTGCTAGGCTAAGGTGTTGAGGTTCTCGCCTTGAGGAGGGTTGAGGTCGCTGCAGCGCGTGCTGAGGTGGCTGCCTCATGGATGGAAGAGGTTGTCGTACCTCAAGAGATTGTTGCCTCGCTGGTGGAACCGCAAGCGGAAGCGGAGGAAGTAAGGCATAAGCTTCCTGCTCCCATTGCTGAGGTTGCCTTAAGGAAGGCGGAGGTTGCTGCACACCGCTGGAAACTGGCAACTCAGTACGCGGTAAGGTATCCTGAGGAGCCTCAACTTCGTACGCCTGGCAGACTGGACTGCGGTTAGGCGGAGCGATCGCAGGAGGAGGCGTAACCTTCTCAGCCTGACACTCACGCATTAAGACCGCAAGCTGTGACTGCATGGACTGCAGCAAAGTCAACTTGGGGTCGACAGACGCAAAGGTCTGCTGAGGCAAAGCCTTAACAGAAGATGAGGTCTGTTGCTCTTAGGAGGAGTGCAGTCACCTGATGACTGCGGAGAGTCAGAGCTAATCCAATGACTGCAACCAGGTTGTAGAGCTCTTGAGGTCTGGACTTTGCGTTTGAGAGGTCTTGAGACCTGAGTCCAGCGTTTTCTCCCTGACATAGCTTCAGCAGACGAGTAAAAGACGGGCTCAATCGTCTGCGGGTGGGAGTGACTGTCTCTGTAAGACACGCCCGCAACCACCGAGGATACTTCTGTGCGCCGATCAAGGCCTGCCGAACCCTTTTGCCCTTCGACATTGCTTCTCCCCTGGGCTTGGGAGCTTGCAAGAGGTCCCGGACTGGGAGGACGACTGGCACGCACAGAAGTACCCTCACGCACCACACTGACACTGACACTAGCACTTGGCACCGCACTGACACTAGCACTTGTCACAGCACTGGCACTATCACCTCCCACTGCACTTTTGACCTTAAGTTCTTTGACTTCTGCCATAAGAGACTTATGATCACTAACCACCGATTCCACTTTGTCACCTAAAGCCTGAATGGCACGCAAAACAACGGACATATCAGGTTGAGTACTAATAGTAGGTTCGGGGGTAGCCACTACAGGGGGAGGAAAAGGTTGAGGATCATGAGGTGAGGAAAAAAGTGAAGAGCGAGAAGAACTCCTCCTAACTCTCTCTCTCTCTAACTTGGTTGAATATTTCAGGAATCGAACAAATTCAAGTTCCGAAAGACCGGCGCATTCCTCACATCGATCTTCCAACTGACAGGGTCTTTCCCTACAGTCAGAACAAGCGGTGTGAGGATCTACCGAGGCCTTCGGAATACGCCTATTACAAGACCTACATCGTCTATGGGGTGGGGCTTGTGAAAGGTCAGACATCTTGAATCAAAGAGTTAGTCAAGGGGGATTCCAAATCAAGCAAAAAGATCGTTAACCATTAAACAGAACTAAATAAAAGCTATCTAAGCTAATAGAGAAGTTTCCAGTATAGCGACAGCCGAAATCTGAGAGAAATACTTCACCAAAAGCCGTGAACAATACTCCAAGATTATAAGCGTATCCCAGAACGTCTTGCCGGAAGCACGACAGAGGAAAAATTGAGGAGGTGTCAACAAGAAGTACTGTAGTACCTGGCCACAGGTGGCGCTGGTGAGTACACCCTCTTCTAGTATAGTGATAGCTGGCGTATCCCTCCCGTAGAATTCTGTCGGGCAACGGAGTTGACAGCTACATGATTATCGGGTAAGTTTAATATTGAAAAACTAAGGCTGTTGGAGCAATTTGAAAAATATATACTGCAAAATGTGCTTGAATAAAAAATAACCCTTGGGGGTTAAGGGTTGGAAATTTCCAAATAGCCTGGGGGTAAAAGGGTTAAAAACTAGCGATTTGTTCCTACAAAAATGCAAATCTTGCCACTCCTTTTTCCTCTGCCTACAAAAACATCAAACAGTCTGGCTTATTCTTTCCACAATCTCCTCTGTCCTCATACACCTGACAACACTGAAATTACCAAACAATTATTCTTTGCTCAAGGGGGTTAACAACTGCACTGTAATTGTTCAGTGGCTACTTTCTCCTTAAGGGCAAGGGTACAAGAGACTCTATAGTGATGGTAAGCACTCTTCTAGGTGAAGGACACTCACAAATCAAACCATTGTTCTCAATCTTTACCTTGGGTAATGCCATAGCCTCTCTATCAGTCTTCAAAAGTCAAATTAGAGATCTCTTGCTTGAGGATACACCCAGGCACACTATTCTATGTTTATTATTATCATTATTATTAGCTAAGTTACAACCCTAGTTGGAAAAGCAGAATGCTATAAGCCCAAGGGCTCCAACAGGGAAAATAGACTACGAGGGAAGTAATGAACAATTAAAATATTTTGAAAACAGTAACATTAAAATAAATCTTTCATATATAAACTACAAAAACTTATGGAGCCCTTGGGCTTATTGAGTCCTGCTTCTCCAATTAGGGTTGTAGCTTAGCAAGTAATAATAATAATAATAATAAATGATAAACCAATGCACATCAAGATAATTTCTTACGATATAGTAAGTTTTCATTAGCCTATTTTCAATCTTATCGCTAAGAATGGGGCAGTCTAAGGGAATTCCCACGGGGGCCTTAGCCCCCGTTTAGATAAGTAGGTAAGGACACTCCTTGTAGGTTAGGTTAGGTGCGGAAGCTTAGGTTAGACAGTGTTCAATGCATGTGTCCCTGTCCGTCGTTAAATAAAGGCTCGTATCGTTCAGTACCAAGCTCTAAACCAAAGTTGAAAATAGACATTTTTGGGATTGAAGTACTGTACCTTGAACCAGGAAGTCTCGCAAACTATCATAATAGCAATGGATTCGCATTCCAGACCTGAAATTTATATAACTTCGGATGGGAAAACATTTCCTTAGAAAAAGTTTTCCCTCAAGTACACTTCCAACCTAAAGAAATACTCCTTAAATAAAATAAATGTATACACTAATATTTTTCGCCTTTTCCCACCTAAATCATAAGTCGAATGCAAGGTACAGTCTGAATATCCTAGTAGGATACAAGGATACAAGCTACAATAGCACCAATATATTCCAAGTACTTCCCTGGATTGTAATTGTGTACCTTTTTCTATGTACCAGTAACTATTTCTTGCTACCTTTCCGCTTGGAGAGCGAGAGGAGCCATGTCCAAGCAAAAACCATTTGAGGGGAGTTTCTCCCAACTTGAATCGGAACACTTCAAAGTACCTATACAAAAGTAACACTTCCTATTTCCTTCATTAGGAGTGTTGTGCTATAGTAAATATTTACCCACATTACCTTAATCCGGTTCGTCCCAACTAGCTACAAAAACTTTGGATTTTGCTATGCCGCGAGTTGTTTCGCTCGCAAATAAACATAAATCACTGCTCCTCTCTTCTCTCAAGCGGTATGAGGATGTGTTGCACACACCTATCACATGGGTCACTATCATGGTCTCATAAATGCCTATAATTTACATTACGCCCCTAAATTGGTTTTCGTTTCGCAGTGGCTTCGTTCGCTCACAAATAAATAATATAATTCAGTGTTTAAAATCCGACAATAGGAACACTTATTTTCATCATTAATGTAAATTTCTTTTGTCTCCATAAACCTACGACGTTCTAGTTTATACTTTTCTTGGGTAAATAACCCATTTCTTCGAAACACATTATTGCTATTATCATCATTATTACTAGCTAAGCTACAACCCTAGTTGGAAAAGCAAGCTGCTATAAGCCCAAGGGCTCCAACAGGGAAATATAGCCCAGTGAAGAAAGGAAATAAGGAAATAAATAAACAATATAAGTAATAAAAATTAAAATTAAACTTTAAAAACATAAACAACACTAAAACATATTTAATTTATGAACTATAAATGGACTTGTGCAAGCCTGTTCAACATAAAAACATTTGCTGTAAGTTTGAACTTTTGAAGTTCAACAGATTTAACTTACCCGATTAGGAAAATCATTCCACAACTTGGTCACAGGTGGAATAAAACTTCTAGAGTACTGTGTAGTATTGAGCCTCATGATAGAGAAGGTCTGACTATTATAATTAACTGCATGCCCAGTATTACGAACAGGATGGAACCGTCCGGGGAAATCTGAATGTAAAGGATGGTCAGAATTAGAAAAAAATCTTACGCAACATGCATAATGAACTAATTGAACGACGGTGCCAAAAGTTAATATCTAGATCAGAAATAAGAAATTTAATAGACCTTAATCAATTACAAGAAAAAATATTAAACCTACTGCTCATTTTCCAAGTTGTTTCTTAATGTTTCACGTGTCACAATTACTAGCTCTTATTAACCCTTTTAACCCCAGGCTATTTGGAACTTTCCAACCCTTAACCCCCAGGGGCTATTTTTTTTTTTTAAGCACATTTCGCAGTATATATTTTTTGAATTGCTCTAACAGCCTTAATTTTTGTCATAGAGAGGTCAGATTGGTCTCATTCTCTTGGAAAATGCCTGAAGTTTCTCAAAAAATTATCAAAAATATGCAAAAACAAAATTAAATAGCAGTTTTTTGCAAGGACGTACCGGTACGTCCATGGGGGTAAAGGGATGTGTTTTGTGAAACGTACCAGTACGTCCTTTGGGGGTAAAAGGGTTAAGTTTGTACATTTGTTTCCACTTAACTTGACTCATACCCATTGACCATTGAGACAATTTTCACCTACATATGCAGTACAGTAACTCCACCCACTAAGCACAGCGCTCCAATGATAATGTATTACTATTGGCTAGTGGGAGTTTTCAAGGAACAAGTACCAAGACAAAGACTTGTTTACGCATTCGTTACACTTGACCCATCTACATATCTGACGATTTGATCAAGCCTCATCTAAAATTGCCCCATCAGATTCTAGATACAGTGAACCCTCGTTTATCGCGGTAGATAGGTTCCAGACGCGGGCGCGATAGGTGAAAATCCGCGAAGTAGTGACAGCATATTTACCTATTTATTTAACATGTATATTCGGACTTTTAAAACCTTCCCTTGTACGTAGTACTGTTAACAAACCACCCTTTAATGTACAGAACACTTAATGCATGTACTACAGCACCCTAAACTAAAACAGGCACAAATATTAAAGGCGATTTTATATCATGTGTTTCCTAAACACCTAAAAAGCACGATAAAAAATGGCAACCAATGTTTTGTTTACGTTCATCTCTGATCATAATGAAGAAACAAACTCATTTAGTGTACACATATATGTATAGGTTAGTTTTTGCATCGATTATATTGATTATACAGTACTGTATGTTGATTTTTTTATTACCAATGTTTTAGTTTACGTATTTTTCTTAGGACTTCCAAATGAAATCTTTTTCTTTATGACGCCGCCTGAAACGACGGCGTGTACGCTCAGTAAACAACCACGCTCAGAACAAACAAGGCATTTAACGCGCATGATGATAGTGATAAATAATGATACAGTACATACAGTATTTACAGTAAAAGCATTTACAAAATATGTTACCTTACAAATATAAATTATACAGTACTTGTACGTAGCAAAGCAGGAAAACAATTTGAGAGAGAGAGAGAGAGAGAGAGAGAGAGAGAGAGAGAGAGAGAGAGAGAGAGAGAGAGAGAGAGAGAGAGAGATTGTTTTACGTACGTAAATGTAAATTTTAAACAAAAAAAATATGATAGGTTACAACATGTAGACTTTTAAAACCTTCCCTTTAACTTAATGCATACAGTACGTACATTACTAAACTATAAAACAGGTTAAAGTAAAAAATAAAGATTGTTACTGTACTCACCACGAAAGAAGTTCAAGAAAAACTTGAATGACGATGGCGATGAATTTGCTGCACAGTAGAAATGATGATGATGAAGCTGATGATGTGTTCTACTGTGCAGTCAATGATAGTATTTTACGTCTCTTCAGACGGAGGTGTCTTTTCCTGGGACACCTCTTCAACTTCTTCCTGGGAAACTTCTTCAATTTCTTCCGAAGGCGTACTAGCAGGAGGAACTGGCTCTTTTTTGCGAGGCTGGAAGAACATTGTGATCGGAAGTTGTTGCCGCTGCTTCTTTTTTCGATCGAAGAGCATCCTGTAGGGAGTCATGATGTCATCGACCTTATTTGAGAATTGCATCGAGCGAACCATATCCTCGTCCCACTCTTGTAACATTTCTTTCGCCTCCTTCATATGGTTGCAGAACTTGGCAAGCCGTTCTAATGTTAAGCCCGTTTCTTCGACATACGTCTTCAGTCGTCATGTCGCCAAACCCGTCACCTCCAATTATGGCAGCCAACTGCACAGATTTCCGTATTGCAGAGTGTTGGATTTCCGACGGAGTAAATCCCTTGTCGTCGTAAACAATATCGGGCCACAGCTTCTTCCAGCTCGCATTCACGGTTGCAGGTTTCATCTCTTGAAGTGCCTTTTGAATATTCTGCAGGCACGTGGCTATGGTGTACTGCCGCCAGTACGCCTTCAAGTTGAAATCTTCATCCTCGTCATCTTGGGCAGCATCCACACACGCAACGAGGTCCGCCAAGGTATTCTTCGTGTAGAGGGCCTTGAACGCCCTGATAACCCCCTGGTCCATCGGTTGAATTAATGACGTGGTGTTGGGTGGCAGGAACTCAACCTGAACGCCCTCACGCGACAGGTCAGTTGCGTGTCCACCAGCGTTATCCATAAGGAGAAGGATCTTGAATGGCAAGCCCTTCTCTAAGAGATATTCATGGACTTGCGGGATGAAACACTGGTGGAACCAGTTGGAGGTCAGCATCTTCGTAATCCATGCTTTTTGATTATGCATCCAGTACACGGGAAGGAGATTCTTATTTTTATTTTTCAAAGCGCGAGGATTTTTCGACTTATAAATAAGCCCCGGCTTTAACAAAAATCCAGCAGCATTGCCACACATCACGAGGGTAACGCGATCCTTGAATGCCTTAAAGCCAGAGGCTTTGGCTTCCTCTTTGAACAGGAAAGTTCGCGACGGCATTCTCTTCCAAAACAAGCCGGTTTCATCCATATTAAACACTTGTTCCGGCTTGTATCCACCTTCAGCGATAATGTTCTTGAAAGTCTGGTTCACGTAAGTTTCAGCAGCGGCAGTGTCAGCGGAAGCAGACTCCCCATGCAGGGAAACGCTTTTCAGGGCGAAGCGTTTCTGAAACTTCGCGAACCATCCTTTGCTTGCGGAAAAACGTTTCTGAGGCTGGGAATCAGTGGATGTCCCTGGTTGAGGATCATCTGCATCATCATCATCTTCAGCATGGTTGCCGTCGTCGTCTTTAGGTTCCTTTGCAGCAAAATTCTCATATAAGCTCAAAGCCTTTGTTTGGATGGTGTTCGTATCCAACGCTATGTTCTTCTTCCGGCAGTCGGCAATCCACACAGCTAAAGCACCTTCCATGCGTACGATCGTTTTATTACGCGTTGTAACGACTCGCTTCGCTGATCTGCTAAAGGTGATTGCAGCAGTCTTTCTAATGTTCGCCTCGTCCTTTTTGATATAGCGAACGGTGGATTCGTTGATGACAAAATGGCGGCCGGCGGCCGCGTAACTTCTACCATCTTTTAACATGTCGAGAAGCGTAACCTTCTCAGCTATCGTCATCATCCTTCGGTGGCGTTTAGGCTCACTACCAGCCTTACTAGAAGCAGAACGCTTGGGAGGCATTGTACAGTAGGATTTAACAGAAAGTTCAACAAAAAGTTCAACTTAAAACAGTCGCACACAGCACAGATTAAACTTCACAAACTTAAGAACGTCTACTCAGCAATACGCGGAAAGAGAAAGTGAACGATCCAGCCCCGCGAGAACTTTGATGCTGCGGGTAGAAGATGCGGGCAAAACACCAATCACAGGCTAGATAACAAAACTTGAGTTTTGATTCGTCATCTATCAGCGCTTGAACCAATCACAACCCGTCTTACAGTACTATGATGCGTTGGTTACTCATAGAAGATGCCCCGCGCATAATGAACGTACGTAGATTAAGTACAATACCGTAATAATAATAAATAATGATAATAATACTGTACAGTAATAATAATAATAATAACGATTAATAATAATAACAATAATAATTTTATTAACAACAACAACAATAATAATAATAATAACAATAATAATAAAAATTTACGTACGCTATTTTACGCCTCTCTCTCTCTCTCTCTCTCTCTCTCTCTCTCTCTCTCTCTCTCTCGTACGCTTACAGTATTCGAAATGTGATTTTTGCAAGAAAGAATATTATTGGATGCAGTACTGTACTACGTACGTATACATACAAAAGATTCATGGAAAAGAAGCACATCCATTACAGTACACACCATTCTAATATGGTATGACTTCATCTGATTTGCGTTTCATGTTCGATTTAATTTTACTACGTACTGAATTATCGTATGATCACATTCTCTTTTCGTGTTTTATTTCTTTCTGTGCTGAATTATATATCATATGTAATGCAATGAACAATCAGTAAGAGCAGATATTACTAATTACAGTATTAATGGAATTACAGGTAACAAAATATCGTATTTGGTTGTCTTCAGATTTCGCGGTATTTTCGAATTTTCCGGAAAATCCGCGATATGTATATATACATGGGTTATGGGAAAACCCCGCGAAGTGGTGAATCCGCGATTGTCGAACCGCGAAGTAGCGAGGGTTCACTGTATATATTAATAAATAGGTTTTATTGGGTTTTCATTAAAACAGTCTTTTATTTTAGTCATAAATCTCATGTCTGACACTTGTGTGGGTTGTAAACTAATCAAGTTAAACACGTCACTGTAATAATTCCCAAACTTGCTATATTTTAAGTAAACAAGTGTTCTTCTAAAAGATAGTAAGTGCCCTAAATATGTTGATTCATCATACCAAAGTTTGTAGCCCTTCACCCAAAAACATCAGACACAGAATGATAAGTTGAAACTATATAGCATTCTAAGTCAGCTTAATAATGCTATAACATTATGGTCCCAGAAATAGTGACAGACGCAGCTGGCATGCGCTGCGCATCCGCATATTGCTTGCCAGAAGAAACCATTAGTGAGATGGTGCTTGTCTGCGTGCGAAGCGAGCACAGGCCGTGCAAAAAACTCAAGTGACGCCATATCACAGAGCTTGAGATCAAATATGTTAAAGATATAGAAAATGGTGCTAGGGAGAAAACGGTGTTCGAGCAAGGTACCTCTGCCGCAGTCCTTCCAAAGGGTTCTTTTCACCCTAGGGGGTAGCTAGAGATTTGGGGGACTGGGGCATTGAGTTTGTAAAGTTACCATTATTATTATTACTTATTAAGATACAACTCTAGTTAGTAAAGCAGGATGCTATAAGCCAAGGGGCTCCAACGGGGAAAATAGCTCAGTAAGGAAAAATAACACTTTCTTCCCCTGTTTTGGAGGACTGGGGGAGGTTTGAAAAAATCCTACCCCGTCACCCCATACCTACACCAGTGGTTTTACCTGTTAATTTAGCAAAAATAAAGAATTTCTTTATTTTTTATCGTTATGTTGGGATCAGCAGTTATTACCTTAGACTTAAAGGTCGTTTACATTGCCATCCCCCTAAAGACTGATTCTCACCTGGCATTATTGTAGGGGAACTATCACCAACAGAACACTTTAAAAACAGGAATCAATTTCATAATAGGTACAGACGGAAAACGCTTTTCTACCAAAAGACAGACGTCTCCTATAGAAAAAAAAGTTTTTCTTGAAAAATTACGAAGCCTTTGTAGGGTGACGGCCAGATCCCGTAGAAAACGGGAATATTCTGAACTGTGGCCGTCGTTCTAAAAACGATTTTGGCGGGAGAAGCTAACTTATAAAACCCACCTAACCTATGCTAAAAGCTGTATCCTTACTCAGGGGGGCTTTGCCCCCCGGACCCCCCCCCCCCCTTTAACAACAGTTTCCTTACCTACGAGTACGACGGGAGAAGCTAAGTTAAAAAACCCACCTAACCTATGCTAAAAGCCGTGTCCTTACCCAGGGGGGCTGCGCCCCCCCGGGACTCCCCCTTACACAATATACTTAAGATCTGTAGACCATTCCCAAACGTTTTTATTCTATACAAGATAACAGTCGGAGCGATAATAAGCAAATTAGGATGCTTGGCCGTAGCGCTACAAACTACCCAAAATGACATTTTCACTACAACTGCCCAAGAAATAATTAATGGGGTTAACGTGCGCAACTCATCATAAACCGCTTGCCAGTACATAGGAGCTTGTTTTTCTTTTTCCGTGCGGAAAGCGAGCACACGGCGGAGCAAAAACATTAGATTTCTAAAAAATTATCGACATTCTTAGACAGTCAAAAGGGTTTTAGGTTAAAATGAAGGTCAAATTCAGTGAAAGCAAATTATTTACTACAGGAAGAACTTTTTTTTGGCTCAAAATATTCTGTCCATAACTATAATTTCACCATTAATCTAGCATATATATGAATTCCTTTGCTAGTTTTCCTATGTTGGGATTAGCTGTTATTATCTTAGACATAAGGGTAGTTTACATTGCCACACACCCCCCTAAAGACAGATTCTTACCTGGGGTTCACAACGACCCTAAGGGCCAATTCTCACCTAGGGTTAGTGTAGGGTGGTGGTGATTAAAAAAAAAAAAAGATGGATATACTTATGAAAATATCAACAGAAAAATATAAAACAAGAAATCTAAGAAAATATGATTTTTCTTACATAATTTGCTGTGCGAGTTTTAAAAAACTTTGTTTATCTTATATAAATAGCTACTGTATGTGACAAACCCATTGCTGTTACAACTCGTACGACAATATAACACAGGAAATAACGTAACGGCTTCCAATAAAACTAATATATTAAAAAGTAGCTATTAATATATAAAGATATATAGCCCCTAAACACGGCCGGTCAAAAGTTCTGGGTTTCATTGTAGTGAATTACATGGCAATGTAACCTAGGAAAAAAACTACTGTTTCTAATAAAAAAAATTACGCTCTCTTCGAAAATGACATTCGTTCTCGTCGCAAATTAATAGTTTCAGAAATAATGGGGGACCCCCAGTGGGAACTCGGGGTTTTGGGTGGGGAAAACATACTGGGGAATCGATATATAAACGTAAAACAAGCCTTTTCTTCTTTATACATTACCTTCTTGAAATTAAAATAACCGGAGGAAAATACAAAACAGAATATCTGGATAAACTTTGGAGGCGCCGTTACAAAGATTGTGGCATGAAAAAATACAGTAACCAGTGCTGCCAACGTCCGATGTAGATCAAATGTTATTTTGTGACCTGTCATACTACTAGGCTAGGTTAGGTGGGTTTGTTAGGTTCTGTGCCCTTTTTGTACTTTTTATATATTGAGTAAAACTTATATGGAGAAATTATTTAAAATACATATGGAAATATCTATCATTACTATCTTTAGTAATGTCAACGTGCCGTTGGTAACTCTGTGTACGTCAACATTGGTAACACTGTGTATTATTGGTAACGTTGCTAATGTTATCGTTCGTTCGTAAGAGAAGTGACACCGTGCAAATTAAAGTTATCCGAATTGGTTGATCTGTTTGTTTCCGATTGAAATGAACATCAAATTCGGTTAATTCACGTTATTTACTATAGGAAAACAATTATATATCGTTTCCCCAGTATGTTTTCCCCACCCAAAACCCCGAGTTCCCAATGGGGGTCCCACATTATCGTAGGATATAGATGTATATATATTTCTGAAACTATTCATTTGCGACGGGAACGAGTGTCATTTTTGAAGAGAGCGTAATTTTTTCTATAAGAAACAGTAGTTTTTTTCCTAGGTTACATTGCCATGTAATTCACTACAAAAATACCAAAATATCCACGTTCTTAGACGGTCAAATGGGTTTTCAGTTTATTTGCTGTTGAAATGAAGGTCAAATTCAGTGGAGGCAAATTATTTACTACAGGAAGAACTTTTTTTGGCTCAAAATATTGTTCCGTCTGTAACTATAATTTCACCATTAATCTAGCATAAATATGAATTTCTTTGTTAATTTTCTTAAGTTGGGATCAGCTGTTTATTATCATAGACATAAGGGTAGTTTACATTGCCACACACCCCCTAAAGACAAATTCTCACCTGGGGTTCACAACCCCCACAAGGGCCAATTGTCACCTGGGGTTTGTGTAGGGTGGTGGTGATTAAAAAAAAAAAAAAGATGGATAAACTTATGAAAATATCATCAACAGAACAATATAAAACGAGAAATCTAACAAAATATGGTTTTTCTCACGTAATTTGCTGCGAGTTTAAAAAAAAAAAAAAACTTCGTTTTTCTTATATAAATAGCTACTGTATGTGACAAACCCATTGCTGTTACAACTCGTACGATAATATAAAACAGGAAATAACGTAACTGCTTCCAAAATAAAACTAATATATCAAATAGTAGCAATTAATATATAAAGATATATAGCCCCTAAAAAAGGCCGGTCAAAAGTTCTGGCCATGAGATTTTGAAATTTCAATATTCTATCATAAATTCGGTAATTTATAAGACCTGGTGTAGTTTAAGCAGTTTTTACCGTTCACATATACTTAGAACTTTAATTAAATATAATAAAACATAATAAAAACACCTAAAATAACTTACTTATAGAGGAAATTGTGGTTCAGGTGAGCCATCGGACTTAAGTTTGAGTCACGTGACAAAGGTAAACACACGACAGTGTGTCCAGACATCAATGTTAAGAAACGCATACAGACGTATGGAAAATCCTAATAAAATTAAAAATATCGTATTATTTAAATTATTATTCATTTATTAATAATTCAAAATGATATTTTAATGTAATTTAAATTACTGAAAACTTTTTAAATATGATTTTGGGTGGATTCAGTTTGCAAGAATTACGAAGGAATTTTTTCCAATCTGGCAATGGTCATTCAGTCAGCTGATCCTGCCCAGCTGATATTTCTATATTATTTTAGTAAAATTCAAATTCAGTTTAATTTGAATGCATAAAAAACAATAATGAATAAAACAGAATATATATTTTATATATTCCGTGACTTTTTATATGAAAAATGTAAAATTATACAACTGATTTTCAAAAACTTTTCAGAATTAGTACATTATATTTATTTCGATTTTTCGTATATTATATATACCATGGGTTTATCAAAATTGAACTTTATATATATGAAAATGTACATTGATGTTTATAAGTACTTGATAAACCATTAAATAAACAAATAGTGGAAAATACAAGACTAGTTTAGATATTTCAGTTATTATTATTATTATTATTATTATTATTATTATTATTATTATTATTATTATTATTATTATTATTATTATTATCATTAAATACTAAGCTACAACCCTAGTTGGAAAAGCAGGATGCTATAAGCCCAGGGGCCCCAACAGGGAAAATAGCCCAGTGAGGAAAGGAAATAAGGAAATAAAGAAAAATAGAACATTTTAGGAATAGTAACAATATTAAAATAAATATTTCCTTTTATAAGTCGATATATCTTATGTTACCCTTATTTCCTTAGGCCAAATACTGCAGGGACAAATACATTTTAATTTGCTATAAGCCCAAGGGCTCCAACAGGGAAAAATAGCCCAATGAGGAAACGAAACAAGGAAATAAATAAACTTTATTAAAAAGTAATAAACAATTAAAATGATTTCAAACACTGTAACATTAAAATAGATTTTTCATATATAAATTACAAAAATATAAAAGAGGAAGAGATAAGAAAGAATCGTGTGTCTGAGTGTACTCTCAAGCAAGAGAACTCTAACCCAAGACAGTGGAGGACCATAGTACAGAGGCTATGATACTACCCAAGACCAGAGAACAATGGTTTTATATTGGAGTGTCCTTCTCCTAGAAGAGCTGCTTGCCATAGCTAAAGAGTCTCTTCTACCCTTACCAAGAGGAAAGTAGTGTTAAGTGTACGAAGAAAGGGGAGAATGTGTAAGGGATAGGCCAGACTATTTGGTGCATATGTGGGAAAAGAAAAAATTAGCCGTAACCAGAGAGAGGGATCTAATGTAGCACTGTCTGGCCAGTCAAAGGATCCAATAACTCGAGCAGTAGTATTTCAACGGATGGCTGGTGTTCTGGCCAACCTACTACCAAGGGGTGTATATATATATATATATATATATATATATATATATATATATATATATATATATATATATATATATATATGTGTGTGTGTGTGTGTGTGTGTGTGTGTGTGTGTGTGTGTGCCTACTTTTCTCAGCAATGGACCATTTCTTATCGTAAAATCAATAATTATTAATAGCGTGTTTCAGATAAATATACATTGCAAGTTCAATTTACTATATAAAGCACAGTAGTTGCTATTTGTTAATAATAATAATAATAATAATAATAATAATAATAATAATAATAATAATAATAATAATAATAATAATACGGCAGACAGTAGTAGTCTGCTAGTGTGTTGCGGGGACGGTCAAATGAAAGCGAAAGTGGTTTGGGTTAGTGTGTTGCGGGGACAAAATAGTCGAATGAAAGCGAAAGTGTTTACAAACGATCAGCTGATTTTGACAGAGGAAGCGTTCCTTGTGTGAATCATTTTTTTAAAATTATTTAATTAAATATTAATGGATTTTCATCGTTTTTTAATCATATATTTAATTTGAAAAAAAGAATTCACATTATATTCCCTTGAGATACAATGTCGTTTTTAAGTAATAATAGGATATTTTAAAGAATAATAATAATAATAATAATAATAATAATAATAATAATAATAATTCACATGCATGAGTTATGAAATTGATTTATAGATTATTATTATTAACTTATATGTTAATCTACCATATTTAGCTTGTGAATATACGGTACACACACACACACACACACACACACACACACACATATATATATATATATATATATATATATATATATATATATATATATATATATATATATATATATATATATATATGTGTGTGTGTGTGTGTGTGTGTGTGTGTGTGTGATAATAAAGGTAATAGTAATGATCTTAGTAATCATAATAATAACAATGATAATTATAGTAATAATAATGTTTATATATATATATATATATATATATATATATATATATATATATATTATATATATATATATATATATATATATATCCTTTATGAGTGGGGATACCTTACCATGGTGAAAAGGTTTCTGTAATGCCATGATCAGCAAAGCTGTACTAGTCAGGACCACCCATACTAGTTTGGTTTGCTGTAAGCAATCAGTCTTAAAGTCTCCCACCATCACCAATCCTCAGTGGCCAGCATGGTGATGAAATGGTCAAACCCAAGACATGAATAAGGACATGACTGAGGCCTTTGTCCTGCAGTAGACTAGAAGCAGCTGGATTCAAATTTGGCACACAATTTTTAATATACAATCAATGGCATTGGATCCCTATCTCTGGTTGTGGCTCATTTTCCCTTTGCCTGCACATACACCAAATAGTCTGGCCTATTCTTTATACACTCTCCTCTGTCCTCATAAGCCTGATAACAATGAGATTACCAAACAATTCCTCTTCACCCAAAGGGTTAACTACTGCACTGTAATTGTTCAGTGGCTACTTTCCTCTTGGTAAGGGTAGAAGAGACTCTTTAGCTATGGTAAGCAGCTCTTCTAGGAGAAGGACACTCCAAAATCAAGCTATTATTCTCTAGTCTTGGGTAGTGCCATAGCCTCTGTACCATGGTCTTCCACTGTCTTGGGTCAGAGTTCTTTTGCTTGAGGGTACACTTGGCTACGCTGTTCAATCTTAAATCTCTTCCTCTTGTTAATTTCAAGTTTTTATAGTTTATAATGAAAGAGTTTATTTTAAGTTGTTAATGTTCTTAAAATATTTTATTTTAATTGTTCATTGCTTCTCTTGTAGTTTTTCTATATTTCTTTATTTCCTTTCCTCACTGGGGTATTTTTCCCTATTGAAGCCCTCGAGCTTATAGCATCCTGCTTTTCCAACTAGGGTTGTAACTTAGCTAATAATAGAATATTTTATTTTAATTGTTCATTACTTCTCTTGTAGATTTTCTAAATTTCTTTATTACCTTTCCTCACTGGGGTATTTTATCCCTGTTGGAGCCCTTGGGCTTATAGCATCCTGCTTTTCCAACTAGGATTGTAGCTTAGCTAATAATAATAATAATAATAATAATAATAATAATAATAATAATAACCAATTGATTCCATAAGCTCATTAATGCTTACAGCATTGTCTTCTTTACGCCATCCTAGAGAAGGTGGAAGTGTCCAGTAATGGTAATAAACTTACTTTAAGAGGATGTTGAAAAAATATAAAATTTTCCCCATACCCTAAATGGTAGTGAAGGAATTAATATGTTCTAGGCCTTAACAATTGGTGGTATATTCAACCAGCATAATACTATGAGAATTATATCAATTTTCAACTGTTGTAATCAAACTTATCATTATTGAGATATCTGAATTTCTTTAATTAATTTAGATCATTGAATTTATCACTAAATAACTGTAAATTGACCCAATGCTTCAATTAAAACTAGGTTTACCCTATAATATTTGCAGACACTGTTGCAAAAAACCGTTGCAATAGTTCACAACTAAAGAGTATATGTGAAGACCATGCTAAGAGAGAGAGAGAGAGAGAGAGAGAGAGAGAGGGAGGGGGGGGGCTAGTGTCAGTAAAAATGACCTTAATGCAACTTTTTTTAAAGTTGTGACAGAATAACAAATATTTGAAAAGGAAACAAACACAAGAACACTACCTAAGGTTCCTCACCTAACCTAATCTAGCGGCTATATCCTTCCCTAGGGTGAGGCGGGGTACCTACACCACCTGTGACCACCCTTAGACTTGCCTATTCTTAACTTACCATAAGAATATGTATTTCCAACTAAAATAAACTGTTTTCTCCACCAATAAAATTGATTTGACAAGTAATAAGATCTTATAGTCCCAATAACCTTGACCATTTCAAAGATGGGGACCACATTCTGGGGAACATATGTGCTGCTATCCTGCACCTGAAACAATAGAACTTGAACTAATACACCTTTGATCTATTGATAAATTGAAGGCATTTATTTCCTTGAATTTAGAAGAATCAGAATGTTGAAATATGCATCCGTCTATTGCGTACAACCGATCGTTTTGTTTGATCGCTCCAAGAACTGTTAAGGTGTTTAAAAAGACATTTTGTGTCCAAGAATATGTTGTAGAACCCTGGGGGACGATTTAAGATCTCTTCAATCACATATTTCTCCGAGAGATTTGCAATTTTTATTTGCAGTAACTGAGCTTTTGCTGTATAAGTAAGATGACTTGCATACAGGAATGGTTTTCTCGATTAAGGCCGGTTGGTACAGTATTCAGTAGCCTTCTTTGACCAAAACAAAGACCCAAGGGTTGGGCTGTTGTCTTTCCAAAACGAGTAAAAGGCGAGCCAGTCGCGTACCTGTCAATTGTTATGCATCCTGCGTGAGACATACATTTTAAATCCTGAGTGAGACACGCATTTTAAATTCTGCGTGAGACTCGCTCATTCTAAATCCTCCATAAGACTCATGCATGTTAAATCCTCCGTGAGACTCAGGCATTTTATATCCTACGCGAGACTCACGCGTTTTAGCCTCGTGTCACTCTAACAAGCACAGTTACCAAAACCTCCCTCCTTGACAAATCTTCAAAAAATAGTGATTATTTTCAAGGTAAACGTGGTGAAAATGATCATGAGCTTTGACAAAAACTACAATAATTTCCTGACTGGATAAACATACACCAATATAACATGTAAAGAGGGCATACTGTATTACACAAAAATAAAAATTATTGGAAAAAATACAATTGTCTTGTCACCTCAACCAGGTACAGTATGTGGATTTGTCATTATTCATGTTGCATTAAAGAAAAAATATAATGCCACTAGAAGCCTTTAAACGCCCTAAAAAATTGTAATCAGCAGGATACCCCTGTGACACACCTTCAGGGATCTGGCCTGGACATGATCAGCGGCCCCAGCTTAGTTATTACTTTTATTTCATGCTAAGCTACAACCTTAGTTGGAAAAGCAGGATGCTATAAGCCCAGGGGCTCCAACAGGGAAAATAGCCCAGTGAAGAAAGGAAACAAGGAAAAATAAAATATTTTAAGAACATCGCATATATATACCAAGGCATTTCCTTCAATTTTAGGGTGTAGCCGACATCAAACAAATGAAACAAAAAAGGGCACGTCTCCTCTCTATGTTCCTCCCAGCCTGACAAGGGACTCAACCGAGTTCAGCTGATACTGCTAGGGTGCCACAGCCCACCCTCCCCCGTTATCTACCACAGATGAAGCTTCATAATGCTGAATCCCCTACTGCTGCTACCTCCGCGGCCATCCAAGGCACCGGAGGAAGCAGCAGGGCTTACCGGAACTGCGTCACAATCGCTCGCCATTCATTCCTATTTCTAGCACCCTCTCTTGCCTCTCTCACATCTAGCCTCATAGCACCCAGAGCTTCCTTCACTCCATCCATCCACCCAAACCTTGGCCTTCCTCTTGTACCTCTCCCATCAACTCTTGCATTCATCACCCTCTTTAGCAGACAGCCATTTTCTATTTTAAGAACAGTAACATTAAAATAAATATTTCCTATATACACTATAAAAACTTTAACAAAACAAGAGGAAGAGAAATAAGATAGTAGTGTGCCCGAGTGTACCCTCACTGCCAGCCTTCGGTTGAAGCAACCTTCATACTGTTCTACGATAAGGTTTTAGAGTTCGGTTGGCAAACCTTCTGGAATGTCTATTTTAGCGGAATTTTTGCTGTGATATCTCCTCAATGAAAGGGCCTCCTCGTATGTCCGTCGAGCAAATACAGCCATTTCTAGTCAACTGCAGAAAAAAGGCCTCAGATATATCAATTCATGTCTGGGGTTTGGCCTGTTTTCATCTCAGCGCTGGCCAGGAAGGTTGGGTATTTCTAGAAACTGACGTCAGGACATTGGCTCGAGTTCTATTTTCTACTTGAGCCACTAATTTATCATCGTTTACTCCATCCAACGCTGGTGCTGAGATACAAGCAGAAATTAATTTTAGTTTTGTGTCTCTGATACTGAACCTACCATGGAAGTATCTACCGATACTGAACTAACCATAGAAGTACATAACCATTTTCATCTCTTAACCCTTTAACCCCAAAAGGACGTACTGGTACGTTTCACAAAACCCATCCCTTTACCCCCCATGGACGTACCGGTATGTCCTTGAAAAAAAAAAGTTATAAAATTTTTTTTTCATATTTTTGATAATTTTTTGAGAAAATTCAGGCATTTTCCAAGAGAATGAGACCAACCTGGCCTCTCTATGACAAAAATTAAGGCTGTTAGAGCAATTTAGAAAAAATATACTGTTAAATGTACTTGAAAAAAATAACCCCTGGGGGTTAAGGGTTGGAAATTTCCAAAGAGCCTGGGGGTAAAAGGGTTAATCATATAGAACACAAAGACATAGTACTTCGATGGCTCAATCTGCAAATTTCTCTCGTAATCGTGAACCAGAATCTCCAGTCTTTTTCTGAATTCGAGACAATTCTGTGTATCTATCCATAATGAACTTGGAGAGTAAAGGTGCGAAAACTATCTTGGAAGTTGACCCACTCTACGATTTGATAGAAAACAGAAGGTTATCAACTTACGAACTTAATAGATTCCAATATGTTTGGAAGTTGAATTTTGTTCAATTTTGGCCTAGGGTAGACCTAACCTAAGTCACATGCCTACAATTCCCAGCTCCAAGAGCCAACAAATATTCCCGTTTCATATAGAATAAATGCCTGATTATTGCAAATGTTGTTTTGCTTACTGTATTAGGTGATATAATTTTGTTTTATTATATTTAATTATCCTATAACAGTATACTGTACAGTACAAACTTTTGATACAATCTCCGAGATTTATTCCAGTTCGATTTGTGTTTGTAGCTCCAAATGGTTGCAAGCTGAGGACGTTAATTATTTTATCCCCGCAATGATTGAAAAGGCGATGCTTCCCCACTTTCATTGTCCGTCTCTGTATTTCTCTTCCTGATTTACCTGTCTTGCTGGGGAATCCTTGTGAACACCAGCTGATTTCCAGATTTAGTTGATGGGAGAAGTACGAGAGGAAGGCCAAGGTTTGGGTGGATGGATGGAGTGAAGGAAGCTCTGGGTGATAGGAGGATAGATGTGAGCGAGGCAAGAGAGCGTGCTAGAAATAGGAATGAATGGCGAGCGATTGTGACGCAGTTCCGGTAGGCCCTGCTGCTGCCTCCGATGCCTTAGATGACCGCGGAGGTAGCAGCAGTAGGGGATTCAGCATTATGAAGCTTCATCTGTGATGGATAATGTGGGAGGGTGGGCTGTGACACCCTAGCAGTACCAGCTGAACTCGGTTGAGTCCCTTGTCAGGTTGGGTGGAATGTAGAGAGGAGAGGTCCCCTTTTTTGTTTTTGTTTCATTTGTTGGTGTCGGCTACCCCCCAGAATTGGGGGAAGTGCCTTGGTATATGTATGTATTTATACTTTGAAACAGGGGTAGCTTAAAGAGCGTATAGAATTGTATTATCTTTGGATGTACTGTATTAGCACCTATATTAGCCCCAATACGATTATAGCGAGATGAGTTAGTGGCTAAGCTTGCAAGTAAACGGCGATGGCTGTTATCTGAAATACGATGAAAACAATTCAAATTGGTTGAAACTTTGTTCAACTTCTCAGATTTTAAGGGAATCATACAATATGCCACGCCAACCACATAAGTAATACCAGATCAGCTCGGTCTTCTGCCTCACAATCTAGCTGTCTCATAGAGTGACTAGGATTATGGAATTGCAAAAAATGTTATTTTTATTAATAAAATAAATTTTTGAATATACTTACCCGATAATCATGTAGCTGTCAACTCCGTTGCCCGACAGAATTCTATGGAGGGATACGCCAGCTATCACAATACTAGAAGGGGGTGTACTTACCAGCGCCACCTGTGGCCAGGTACTCAATCATTTGTTGTTTACACCTCCTCAATTATTCCTCGGTCCACTGGTTCTCTCTGGGGAGGAAAGGGAGGGTCGATTAAATCATGATTATCGGGTAAGTATATTCAAAAATTTATTTTATTAATAAAAATAACATTTTTCAATATTAAACTTACCCGATAATCATGTAGCTGATTCACACCCAGGGAGGTGGGTGAAAACCAGTGTACATGATTAAAGGATAGCTAAGTATCCCAAATTTCATATAACAGTTATCTCAAATAACAATGAAATAATAAGTACCTGGTAAGGAAGTCGAATAGAACCGTTACTCTGCCTTTTATTTAAAGTTCGTCTTCCTTACTGAGCGCAGCGTTCCTCTTGGAGGCTGAATCAACCCAAAGGTGCCAAAGTACAAGGGGTTGCAACCCTACTAAAGGACCTCTACCAAACCTTTAACCCAGGCGCTTCTCAAGAATGAATAGACCACCCGCCAAATCCAAGGATGCGGAAGGCTTCTTAGCCTACCGTAACAACCATAAAAACAACAATAAAAGTATTCAAGAGAAAGGTTAAAAAGGTTATGGGATTATGGGAATGTAGTGGCTGAGCCCTCACCTACTACTGCACTCGCTGCTACGAATGGTCCCAGGGTGTAGCAGTTCTCGTAAAGAGACTGGACATCTTTCAGATAAAATGATGCAAACACTGACTTGCTCCTCCAATAGGTTGCATCCATAATGCTCTGCAGAGAACGGTTTTTATTAAAGGCCAACGAAGTAGCTACAGCTCTTACTTCGTGGGTCCTTACCTTCAGCAATGCAAGGTCTTCCTCCTTTAAGTGAGAATGTGCTTCTCTGATCAGAAGCCTTATATAGTACGAAAGCCCATTCTTGGACATGGGTCTCGAGGGTTTCTTGATGGCACACCATAAGGCTTCTGACTGTCCTCGAATAGGTTTAGACCTCTTCAGATAATATTTGAGAGCTCTGACAGGGCAAAGAACTCTCTCTAGTTCGTTACCTACCATGTTGGAGAGGCTAGGTATTTCGAACGATCTAGGCCAAGGACGTGAAGGAAGCTCGTTCTTTGCTAGGAATCCAAGCTGAAAAGAACATGTAGCTGATTCGGTTGTGAAACCAATGTTCTTGCTGAAGGCATGAACCTCACTGACTCTCTTAGCTGTTGCAAGGCAAACGAGAAAAGCAGTCTTGAGGGTAAGATCCTTGAAGGAAGCTGACTGGAGAGGTTCGAACCTAGATGTCATAAGGAACCTTAAGACTACGTCCAGATTCCAGCCTGGAGTGGAAAGACGACGTTCTTTAGACGTCTCAAAAGACTTGAGAATGTCTTGAAGGTCCTTGTTGGAAGACAGGTCCAAACCCCTGTGGCGGAGGACTGAGGCCAACATGCTCCTATACCCTTTAATCGTAGATGTTGAAAGGGATCTCTCATTCCTAAGATGAAGAAGGAAGTCAGCTATTTGGATCACAGAGGTATTGGTAGAGGATATTGAATTGGCTCTACACCAGCTTCGGAAGACCTCCCACTTAGACTGGTAGACTCTACGAGTGGAAATTCTTCTAGCTCTGGCAATCGCACTGGCTGCCTCCTTCGAAAAGCCTCTAGCTCTAGCGAATCTTTCGACAGTCTGAAGGCAGTCAGTCGAAGAGCGTGGAGGTTTGGGTGCAACCTGTCTACGTGTGGTTGACGTAGAAGGTCCACTCTTAGAGGTAGAGTCCTGGGGAAGTCGACTAGCCATTGACGTACCTCTGTGTACCATTCTCTTGCAGGCCAAAGGGGAGCAACCAGCGTCAGCCGTGTCCCTTCGTGCGAGACGAATTTCTGCAGAACTTTGTTTATAATCTTGAACGGAGGGAATGCGTACAGGTCGAGATGGGACCAGTTCAGAAGAAAAGCATCTACATGAACCGCTGCAGGGTCTGGAACAGGGGAACAATAAAGCGGAAGTCTCTTGGTGATGGATGTGGCAAACAGGTCTATGGTAGGTTGACCCCACAACGTCCAAAGTCTGTTGCACACACTCTTGTGGAGGGTCCATTCCGTGGGAATGACCTGATTCCTTCTGCTGAGGCGATCCGCTGAAACATTCATATCGCCCTGGATGAACCTCGTGACCAGAGTGAGGTTTAGACCTCTTGACCAAATGAGGAGGTCCCTTGCGATCTCGTAAAGGCTCCTCGAATGGGTCCCTCCTTGCTTGGAGATGTAAGCCAAGGCTGTGGTGTTGTCTGAATTCACCTCCACCACTTTGCCTAGCAGGAGGGACTTGAAGTTCAACAGGGCAAGATGGACTGCTAACAGTTCCTTGCAATTGATGTGGAGTAATCCTTGTTCCTTGTTCCACACTCCTGAGCATTCCCGTCCGTCCAAGGTCGCACCCCAGCCCGAGTCCGATGCATCCGAGAAGAGATGAAGATGGGGGGTCTGTATGGCCAATGATAGACCCTCCTTGAGAAGAAGATTGTGCTTCCACCACCGGAGAGTGGTCTTCATCTCTTGGTTGATAGGGATAGAGACTGCTTCTAGAGTCGAGCCCTTGTCCCAATGAGCTGCAAGATGGAATTGAAGAGGGCGGAGGTGGAGTCTCCCCAGCTCGACAAACAGGGCTTGGTTTATCCTGGGGGCCGATGGAAAAGCCCGAAAATCCCGACTCTGAATCTCCATTCCCAGGTACACAATGGATTGGGAGGGAATGAGTTGAGATTTCTCTATATTGACTAATAGACCTAGGTCTCTGATTAGATCTAAAGTCCAAGAGAGGTTCTCCAGACAACGACGACTCGTGGAGGCTCTCAACAGCCAGTCGTCTAGGTAGAGGGAGGCTCTGATGTTCGATAAGTGCAGGAATTTCGCTACATTCCTCATCAGATGAGTAAAGACCATAGGAGCTGTGCTTAGGCCAAAACACAGGGCTTGGAACTGATAGACAACCTTTCCGAAAACGAATCTCAGGAAAGGTTGGGAGTCTGGATGAATGGGAACGTGAAAGTATGCATCTTTCAAGTCCAACGAGACCATCCAGTCCTCCTGTCTGACCGCTGCTAAGACCGACTTGGTCGTCTCCATTGTGAACGTCTGCTTGGTGACATACTCGTTGAGAGAGCTGACGTCCAGCACCGGTCTCCAACCTCCTGTCTTTTTGGCCACAAGAAAGAGACGGTTGTAGAAGCCCGGGGATTGATGGTCCTGGACTATAACCACTGCCTTCTTCTGCACAAGTAGCGACACCTCCTGTTGCAATGCTAGCCTCTTGTCCTCTTCTTTGTAGTTGGGAGAGAGGTTGATGGGCGATGTGGTCAGAGGCGGTTTGAGGCAGAATGGAATCCTGTAACCGTACCTCAGCCAACTGACAGACTGTGCGTCTGCACCTCTCTTCTCCCAGGCTTGCCAGAAGATCTTGAGCCTGGCACCTACTGTTGTCTGGAGAATCTGAGAGTCAGTGCTTTCCCTTAGATGTCCTGGGTCCTTTCTTAGACTTGCCCCTGTGAGAGTCTGGACGGGAGCTTCCTCGGCTGGGGGCTCTACCACGAAAGGGCGGTATGAACCTAGTGGCCGGGGTATCAGCCACTGGAGAGCGATAAGTCTTGGGGACAGAGGTGGTAACCTTAGACTTACGAGCCGATGAAGCTACAAGATCGTGCGTGTCCTTCTGTATCAGGGCAGCCGACAAGTCCTTAACTAGCTCCTCGGGAAAGAGGAACTTTGAGAGTGGAGCAAAAAGGAGCTGTGACCGCTGGCACGGTGTAATGCTGGCTGAGAGGAAGGAACACAGTTGTTCTCTTTTCTTCAACACCCCTGATACAAATAACGACGCTAGCTCACCCGATCCATCCCTGATAGCCTTATCCATGCAGGACATAATCAACATGGCAGAGTCTTTGTCCGCAGGAGATGTTTTCTTGCTGAGGGCTCCCAGGCACCAGTCGAGAAAATTGAACATTTCGAAAGCTCTGAACAACCCTTTCAGAAGATGATCCAGGTCTGAGAAGGTTCAACAAACCTTCGAGCGTCTCATCGCAGTCCTCCTAGGCGAGTCCACCAGACTTGAGAAGTCAGCCTGGGCAGAGGCAGGAACTCCCAAGCCTGGTGCTTCCCCTGTGGCATACCAAACGCAACCTTTCGATGCGAGCTTCGTTGGAGGGAACATGAAGGAAGTCTTGCCCAGGTGTTGTTTAGACTGAAGCCACTCCCCTAAGGTCCTTAAGGCCCTCTTGGAGGATCTAGCTAGGACAAGCTTAGTATAGCTCGACTTAGCTTGTTGCACGCCTAGCGAAAACTCAGATGGAGGAGAGCGGGGAACAGCAGAGACGAAGTGGTCAGGGTAAAGCTCCCTGAGTAGAGCCAAGACCTTTCTAAAATCAACAGACAATGGAGAAAGCTTAGACTCCTCCACGTCTGATGAGGGATCAAGATGTGCCTCCTCATCATCAGCAGAAGGTAGCGAAGCAAAAGGACCAGAATGCTGAACCGCAGAGTCAGAACGGGTAGGAACAACAACAGAGGTTTCCTCAACTTGAGGGAAAACCTGAGGTTCAGACTGCATAGGTTGAACAACAGTCGGAGCAGAAGGCAGGTGCAAGGGTGAAGGAGGTTGACTCCTAGCAAGAGTTGCACCCAAGGATTGCACCAGCTGAGCGGAGGACGGAGGCGGAGTAGTCCGTTCCTGTTCCTGAGAGATGAGTGGAGCATGAGAAGGTTGAGGCTGCGCAGAACAAGGTAAAGTTCTAGCAAGTTGAGGCTCCTGAGGCGCAAGTGCATGGTGTAGATGAGCTTGCCTAGATGAGGGTTGAACTCGGTGCAGCGCTGGTGCAGCAGGCAGACTCACGGAGGGGAGAGGTTGTTGTACCCCAACCGAGAGTTGCACCACTGGTGGAGTAACAAGGGGAGGAGGAGGAAGAGTGTAACTCTCCTGATCCCCAAGCAGAGGTTGCCTTAAAGAAGGCTGAGGCTGAACAACACTGTGCACAGCAAACTCCGAAAGTGGTTCAACATCGTACGCCTGGCAGATGGTGCTGCGACCAGGCGGAGCAGGTGCAGGCTGGGCGAGCACAGGCGAGCACAGGCGGAGCAGGTGCAGCGAGAACAGGTGGAGGGAGTGCAGGAGGTGCAACACTCTCAGCCCGACATTCACGCATTAAGTCCGAAAGCTGAACTTGCATGGACTGAAGCAGGTTCCACTTGGGGTCGGCAGAAGCGATAAAAGACTGAGGTAAAGTCACAGTCGGGGTCTGTATAGGCAGAACCTTACTCCTCTTGGGTGGAGTACTGTCGATCGATGACAGAGGCGAGTCGGAGCTGAGCCAATGACTGCAACCTGGCTGAGCACTCGCTGACTGAACTCTACGTTTAAGCGGTCTCGAGACCTGAGACCAACGTTTCTTCCCTGCATGAAGATCAGCGGACGAGAAGACGGGCTCAATCGTCTGCAGGTGGGAGTGACGGTCTAAGGAAGACACGCCCGCAACCACCGAGGATAATTCTGTGCGCCTAACAAGGCCTGTCGAACCCTTAAGCCCTTCGACATTGCTTCTCCCCTGGGCATGGGAGCTTGCAAGAGGTCCCGGACTGGGAGGACGACTGGCTCGCACAGAAAAATCCTCACGCACCACACTGGCACCACTAGCACTTGGCACTGCACAGACACTAGCACTCGTCACAGCACTGGCACTATTTCCACCCACTGCACTCTTGACCTTCAGTTCTTTAACCTCGGCCATCAGAGACTTATGGTCACTTACCACTGATTCTACTTTATCTCCTAAAGCCTGAATAGCACGCAAAACAGTTGACATATCAGGCGGAGGGCACACAGTAGGTTCGGGGGTAGCCACTACAGGGGTAGGAAAAGGTAGGGGATCATGAGGTGAGGAAAACATAGAAGAGTGAGAAGAACTTCTCCTAGCTCTAGTTCTCTCTAACTTGGATGAATATTTTAAAAGACGTACAAAATCCAATTCCGAAAGTCCGGCGCACTCCTCACACCGATTTTCTAACAGACAGGGCCTGTCCCTACAGTCAGAACAAGCGGTGTGAGGATCTACCGAGACCTTCGGAATACGCCTATTGCAAGACCTACATCGTCTATGGGAGGGAGCTTGCGAAACGTCAGACATCTTGTTTCAAAGAGTAAGTCAAAGGGTGATTCAAAAAACAAGCAAAAATTCATTAACCGTTAATCAGAGTTTATATAAAAGCTAACTAGCTAATATAAAAAGGATTCCAGTATGCGACAGCCGTTAATCTAAGAGAATACTTCACCAAATATCCATGAATAAACTCGAAGACCATGAGCGTATCCCAGAACGTCTAGCCGGAAGCACGACAGAGGAATAATTGAGGAGGTGTAAACAACAAATGATTGAGTACCTGGCCACAGGTGGCGCTGGTAACTACACCCCCTTCTAGTATTGTGATAGCTGGCGTATCCCTCCATAGAATTCTGTCGGGCAACGGAGTTGACAGCTACATGATTATCGGGTAAGTTTAATATTGAAAAGTTTGGCTGCAGAAGAAGTATAGACGGTAAAGATTTTGAGACCAAGAGGGTTTCAATTTTGTAGTGAGGAAGCGTAGGCTCAGATTTCTTACTGAATGAAATGCTATTAATGTTAGAATGACTACAGGAGGTTGGGTTAGGTTTGGCCATAGTTGGAGAATGACCAAAACTTCAAAGTAAACGGAGGATTCACTGGAATTCCAAGTAGTCTATAGATTGGAAGGCATTGTACCACTGAACATCTGCCAAACAGCCCATTGAAAGACCCAAAAATAAGAGAAAGATGAAACGGACCCGCTCTACAATCACCGGGTAGTTAGCCAGATTGAAATCCTACAAGAGCTTCTTAACCACCAATAGCCTCGAGCCCATGGAGTCAGCAACTTACCGCCTAGAATGCTGGAGAGAAAAACAGACCACAGCCCACTTGGTGAAGCCATCCAGAGCCCCTGTGAGTCTCATCCCTAAGGAACAAACCTCTGTAGAAAGCATTAGGTTACTCTGAATCGAGCTAGAGTTGGAAGAACTGGAGACAATCTTCATAAGCGGAGTCTCGACACCTTCGCCGAGTGTCCATGTGGTCATTCCATCCATATAATGGACCACATACTTCGTGGGTATGAACAGTAATGTGAAAATACAAATCTACATGCCCTGCAATACATTAAGACTTATTTATGATCTCCCATTTTATTATTTAAAATTTTATGGTCTTTCAGCCTTCTAAAATAGGTTCCACCTTTCTATACGCTATACAGTATGTATGAGCACCAAAATTTAAACAAGAGGTTGAAATGAAAAGAAAAATATGCCAACACAGAACAAGGAAGAAGGAAGACTTGCCTTGCTTCTACCTAATTTAAAAGATCCTCTGTCATAACGATAGAAAGGTTCTTAATTCTGTAGTACCTCGTTTCATATATGGCAAAACTGCCGTGAGATCCGAGTGCACAACATTCACCCTTATTTAACTAGATTGTGTGACAGAACTAGTGCCTCAAACACAGCTAGTACTTCTAGGAAATGTAAAAACCTTTGTGACTACAATTGACAAATTTCCTAAGAGCTAATTAATCTCCAAAGTAGAGCCTTATTCCAACAGACACATCGCAGGACATAATGATCGGGAACCAGTACCTAGAGAATAAAAAATTGAGATAAAACAAACCTATCCTAGAAGTTTCCATTAATTCTTAATATTTGAAACAGAAACTATTTTCAAATTTATTGCTATTATTATTACTATCCAAGCTTGAAAAAGTTAAATGCTATACGGCCAAAGGCTCCAACAGGGAAAATAGCCCAGTAAGGAAAGGAAATGGGAAAATAGACTACAAGTAAACTAATGAACAATTAGAATAACAGATTTTAAAAACAGTAACATTAAAATAGATAATTCATAAATATAGTATAAAAACTTATGTCAGCCCGTTCAACATGAAAACATTTGCTGCAAGTTTGAACTTCTGAAATTCTATTGATTCAACTGCCTGATTAGGAAGATCATTCCACAACTTGGTCACAGCTGGAATAAATCTTCTAGAATACTGTGTAGTATTGAGCCTCATGATGGAGAAGGCCTGACTATTAGAATTAACTGCATACCTAATATTACAATTGATTGATTGATCTAAGGCTTTCTGGCATCCTGACATCTAAGGTCATTGACGCCGATATCGTTTATTGTGAATAAAAAATAAAAGAATATTCAATGAAAACCATAATAGCAAAGATGTCATTTTGAAAGTTAAATATCGTTCAGAAGACCTGCTTCTGAAATGAAGCTAAAAATACTACTAGCATGGTAAGCCACATCATGTCCAAGAATCTTGGCAAGGATGACCCTGCCATCCTCACCTCGAGCCTCAAACAGGTATCGATTTCTCTTACTATTATATATAGGGCATCAGGTTAACACAACCTGATGGTACTATCAGGGAAGATCTGAATGCAAAGGATGGTCAGAATTAAGAAAAATCTTGTACAACAAGCTTAACCCTTTTACACCCAAAGGACGTACTGGTACGTTTCACAAAACTCATCCCTTTACCCCCATGGACGTACCAGTACGTCCTTGCAAAAAAATGCTATTTAATTTTTTTTATTTAGCATATTTTTGATTTTTTGAGAAACCAAAGGCATTTTACAAGAGAATGAGACCAACCTGACCTCTCTATGACAAAAATTAAGGCTGTTAGAGCAATTTGAAAAAAAATATACTGCAAAATGTGTTTGAAAAAAAAATAACCCTTGGGGATTAAGGGTTGGAAATTTCCAAATAGCCCGGGAGTAAAAGGGTTAACAAAGTAAATGAATGACCTATACCAACCAGACTTCAGATTCAACTGAAGAAGGTTCAACCCAATCGAGCATTAGCTATGTATTCCCAGAGGGCATAGTTCTTTACAGGACCATCCAATTGTGGAACAAAACAACATTTATTCCTTCAATATTTTGACCACAAGCAGAAATCTTTGAGGTTATCGTCCTACCCAGATAAAACATTAACAGAGTCTGATTCAAACAGGACTTCTCAAAATAGACGACAATCCTGAGCCTCGTTAAGAAGTTCCACGAAACGGTCGTCAAACAATGATCACTCAATTGTTTATGAGCACTCCAGTGTCTCTAAGAAAAATTTCCTCTTGCTTGAGGGTACACATAGGCACACTATTATCTTATTTCTCTTCTTGTTATTTTGAGTTTCTATAGTTTATATATGAAAGATTTATTTTAATGTTATTATTCTTTAACTTCTCTTGTAGTACATTTCCTTATTTCCTTTCCTTACTGGGCTATTTTCCCTTTTGGGGGCCTTGGGTTTATAACATCCTACTTTTCCAACTAGGGATGTAGCTTAGCAAGTAATAACTCTTATAATAATACTGTAATAATAATAACAATAATAATAATAATAATAACCACTCTGCTACTGGGGCTGTGACTTCTGAAAACATTCAGTGAAGAGCATTCAAAACATAACTTAAACTGACAAATTCTGTCTTCTAACAAACTTGAGGTATTCAGTGTCCGTTAAAAATGTCCAAGTTCTATTTACTCTATAAAACTGGTGTACCTCAGTATCTTTAAAACATGCAGACATTATGTACATTGGCGGGAAGTAGTCGATTTGTTTTTGTTTGAGAGCGATCAAAATTATCATGAATATTTTCTACAAAGATTAAGTTATTGAATCCTGATCCAGCCCAATGACAGAGCACAGGTATTTACAACTTATCTCTACCTTTGAATTGCAGCTAACACTGTGGAAGTCGTCTCATTGGAGAACCTGGTTTAAAATAGGAACCTGAGATAAAAAACATCTGAAATTGGTCTCCAAAAGTCTCACACTACCTTGAACAGCTCTCGTAATTACTCATACATAAAGCACAAGCATAAAATCATAGCGAGGAAGCGGTAGTAAACACGTACGTCTACTAAGGAGACCAGGAGACAAATGGAGCCGTCTCGCTAACTCGGCCACTCCTACACAGGGGTGAGGCAGTTGGTAAGCATACAATGTTATCAGAATCAAACAACTTAAATTCTGGTCGTAACTAAATGAATTAGGAGTAAACTCATACATATATAATGAGGGTTTGAACTTGCGTAGGAACAAAATACAATTACAGTAAGGATATGTCTGGAGGGTTTTTGAAACAACTGCTAAATTCCAAAAGAATTGTTAGTTTATTAATGAAAGAAAACTTCTCAGGTCTCCATCACTGCATATATTTTTTGGGCTGTACACTCAACTTGAATAAAGTCTACATTTTTAAATTCTTCCTAACACAATTACCACACTACTCCTTACTTGGGACAAATTCATAATAATCTTATACTATTAGCACCCTATGGAACAAAGTTATTAAATCTCTCTACACTGTCCCTTAGGCTCAAGTAGTCAGTGGATGTCATGCATAGAAGGAAAAGAAGGATTTTTATATAGACAAGAGAGAAACCGGAAGGGGAAACGTGCAAGAAATCTTGGGGAAGGATATAAAGTTTACTATGCAAGGGAAAATACAAGGAGAAATGTGGTAGGAATTATTCTACATTTAGATTTGCAGGAAAATGCCAGAAATCAAGCTCGTGAGAAAGATAATATGGCATATTCTCTCGGCATACGTCCCTTAAAGGTGTGGCGAAAAACAGCATGAATTTAGAGGGAAACTACTAGAATACATAGGAAGAGCTCGAAGGAGTGAACTGCTAGTGTTATCTGGGGATAAGAGTTTTGGAAGAAACAATCAGGAAGGTGAAAGATTGATGGAATTAGCAGAAGCTATGAATTGTCATGAATACAGAAGTTTGAGAAAAGGAGAAGTCATTGGGTAACTTATAAAATGGACAAAATGTTTCACAAATTTACTATGCGTTAGATAGCCAAGAAAACCATTACGGATTGTAAGATTACAAATAAATCCATAGAACCTCATAAACTGGTAGTGGCAGATTTCAGGCTGAAAGCAATAAGGAAAGGAAAGGCCCCATCCACAAATAGGATCAAAACTTAGAAGCTAAAGGGGGTTATAATATACAAGAGTTCAGAAGCAAAGTGGAAGGAGCCAGAGAAGAGATACATAAATGGAAGGTCAGAATTGCCTGAAAGGATATGGCATGTTACGAGATAGTGGTACCAGCATCAGCAGAGGTGTGTGGGAAGCCAAATTGTATACAGCATCATGAAAAAGAACATGGTGGCGGAAACAAGAGGTTCAAACACCGGTAAAAAAAAAAAAAAGTATAACCAGACAACAGTGGGAAAAAGATAACCACCAATCAAGAGAAGAATACAGACGGACAAAGAGGGAAATGAAGAGATTGCAAAATGAGAAACCAGGAGAGAGTAATATGCGATAATGGGAACACCAGAAGGGGAAGAAAAGATAATCTAAAGAATGGCAGAAGTGGAAATAAAAGGCAGGCTGGATGTAGGAGATCTCACTTGAGGAAGAAGACAAGAGAAGATGGTAAGACTATTTCTTACAACTATTTAATACTAAGAAGGAGTAAGAAACACAGGAAAATGTTCCTTCTTCTATGCATCAAGTAATGTTGAGAATGCTATAAAGAAGGAAAATTAAATATAAAGCTGCAGGAAAGTCTGAGGTAACAATAGAAATGACTAAGGGATTGAAAAACCTAGACAAAGAGTAAAGTCTAGGGAAGCTCATCTGATATACTAAGGTCATGTAATAAGAAGGAGGTGGAACCAATCAAGAGAGCTAAGAACATGCCAGTGATGGGGAGGAGGAGGAGGAGGATTGTCGGGCGACAGCAGATCGGACGGATGGACGTGGCGAGAGGGGATATGGCTTTAGTGCGACTGGGGGAAGATGCAATGGTCAGATGGAAAAAAGTTGACTTGAGCGGACAACCCTGCAGTATAGTGGGATTAATATGATAAAAAAAAGAATGAATTGGATATAAAATTTATGCCTTAAGTCAATCACCGGGCACTACAATCATACCCTTACACTCACAAGATTTGGTTATCATTTTAACCTATAAAGCCAATCACAATTTCACTTAATAATGTCTAAGAGATAGTTCTTGATAAAAAAGTGAATCATATTAATACAGGCAATATTTGTTAGGTTGCAATGAATATATTAACTTTCCATTTGTGATCGTTTCAACTATTTTGACATTACATCTACAACTCCTTCAATTCAAACATTCTGCCATTTCGGGCACACTAGATCGTTCAAAACCTCTCAAGTTTTGATAAGGTTATTGGAGTAATTACCATGACATAGCCATATACATAAACTTGATATCCACTAATAAATTTCTTCTACGCTTGACCTTATTTCTCCGGATCTTGCCTCGAGGAAGAAGTGCATATCATCATTGGGGTCTCCTGAAATGGAAAATCCTACATTAGAGCACTGCTGGAAATCTGGAAAATGTTGCTGTTCCACAGAATAGCTTGCAATGGGTAAGAATAATCAAAGACTGGCTTTACTGTTCTGTCAATTTTCTCTGATACTGTACTTCATTATCCATTTTAATCATGTAAGCGCCCTAACTCATTTGAGCAGATTGTAAATTTTCTTAGTTCCAAATAAAAGTGTTGAGAGAAGGACCCAGTTTCATTACAACCTCCTTTATCTTAATTTATCCAACGCATCCTTGAAGAGAGAGTATTTAATGCTAATTATTTATCGCCGTGAATGCGCCAACAGGTTACGAGCCAAGGTTATTAGCAAAACCATTTGATGGCGATGCCAATAATTATGATATACAGGAAGACTCTGTGGCCAAAATGCACATTTTCAACTCGCATTCAACAAATGATAAATAAGCTGACAAAAGGACAAATGACTTTAATTTAACAACATACATACATACATACATAGTATACAGTACCAAGGCACTTCCCCCAATTTTGGGGGGTAGCCAACATCAACAAATGAAACAAAAACAAAAAAAAGGGGACCTCTACTCTCTACGCTCTTCCCAAGAGCAAAACAAACTGCATGACTACCTAATAAACTGTTTTGATAGTCTCTCCCATGGGCTAATAAAACCGGAGGCTTGAAATGACGGAGTAGAAGCTATCAAGTTAATGAGATGATATTACCTTAGGGATATATCACAGAGTTTAAGCTTTATGGAAATCATATACATACTCATAAATGGAAGATAAGAATGCTGATGTATCATAAGCTACAACAGATAAAGCTTTGCCGCCACATAAGGAACGAGGCAAGACGATTAATGATGACCTGATGGTTGTGTGTACATTAAGTCCTCGACTTAAAAACTTGATAAGGTTCCAAGAAACTGTTTGTAAGTCGAATTCTATTAAATTTTGGCCTAGAGTAGGCTTCACCTGTTGAAGATTGCCCGGCCCTTTTGGCCAGACACGGGCTCTTGCAATCTTGCAGCCCGTAGAGGCTTCACCTAACTTACATGCCAATGACTTTCAATTGCAAAAGTCTATAAATAGTCGCGTTTCATATTGCGAATGTCGTCGTATTTACTGCATCAAATTATATGATGTTTTATTGAAATATTTCATTATCAACTTTAGATACAATATCAAAGATTTACGATTTCAGTTGAATTTGTGAACGTATATCGGAATATTACATTTGTTGAAGTTTCAAGGAACTTTTAGAGTTTTGTGGAAATTGCTAATCGACTAAATCCTCCTTAAAGGTATGAAGGGCTGAAGATTGCTTCATTATGAAGATCGTTTTAATTTTAATATTTTTAGATTAATTAATTTTTACTTGTTCATTACTTCTTATATCGTTCACCTATTTCCTTTCCTCACTGGGTTATTTTTCCTTTTTGGGGACCTTGGGCTTATAGCATCCTGCTTTTCCAAGGTTGTAGCTTAGCAAGTAATAATAATACAGAAAATATCATAACTCTCGGCCTAAGTTAAGTGGACCTGCTACTAACAGTGATAATGGTAGCCCAAACTTCACTAACTCTAATTATAACAGTAATGAAATAAGTACATGTTTTAACTCTTTTACCCGCAGGCTCTTTGGAAATTTCCAACCCTTAACCCCGAGGGGGTTATTTTTTTCCCAGCACATTTTGCAGTATATTTTTTTTATATTGCTCTAACAGCCTTAATTTTTGTCATAGAGAGGTCAGGTTGGTCTCATTCTCTTGGAAAATGCCTGAATTTTCTTAAAAAATTATCAAAAATATGAAAAAGAAAATTTTTTATAGCATTTTTTTTGCAATGACATACCGGTACGTCCATGGGGGTAAAGGGATGGCTTTTGTGAAACGTACCAGTACATCCTTTGGGGGTAAAAGGGTTAAACTGATTTAGTATTAGACGACGGTGGTTGCACATCACACATTGAAAAGGATGAGCTTAAGTTTGAAACTTTTCACAAGTCTTTTAAGCCCCCAAGATCATTTTACAGAAGTAGCAAATGGTCAGAAGTTAAAAGGGAACTGCACAAGGAATAGGAAATGTAAAAGATGTTATCCTGAAGATGAACAGGGGAATGCTGAGAATGTTGCACTTACGGTTGCCTTGTGCATACCAGGTTTAAAACAAGGTATATGTTTTCTATGTTGAAGAGGCTGGCATAAGTTTCTTTTTTATACTTTATTTATGAAGGCTCTATTTTAGTGTTGTTACTGTTCCTAACACATTCTATTTTAATTGTTCATTTCTTCTTTTGTAGTTTATTTCCTTATTCCCTTTCCTCACTAGGCTTGTAATCTAGAATTGTAGATTAGCTAGTAATAATAATAATAATAATAATAATAATAATAATACACACACATACACATATATACCAAAGGCACTTCCCCCAATTTTGGGGGGTAGCCGACACCAACAATGAAACAAAACAAAAAGGGGACCTCTACTCTCTACGTTCCTTCAGCCTAACCAGGGACTCAACCGAGTTCAGCTGGTACTGCTAGGGTGCCACAGCCCAACCTCCCACATTATCCACCACAGATGAAGCTTCATAATGCTGAATCCCCTACTGCTGCTACCGCGGTCATCTAAGGCACCGGAGGAAGCAGCAGGGCCTACCGGAACTGCGTCACAATCGCTCGCCATTCATTCCTATTTCTAGCACGCTCTCTTGCCTCTCTCACATCTATCCTCCTATCACCCAGAGCTTTCTTCACACCATCCATCCACCCAAACCTTGGCCTTCCTCTTGTACTTCTCCCATCAGCTCTTGCATTCATCACCTTCTTTAGCAGACATCGACAAATAATAATAATAATAATAACAATAATAATACTGTATCAGTGTGGAAAAACTATACAAAATGGACACACATTATAAAACTTTTCACCCAAAGGCAGTAGGCTTACCACTGAAGATCGAATTGTCCAACTACTGTATATTGAAAAGAACATGTTATCTCATTTGCCATGAAGTATAGGGCATTGTCACCGCCCCTTGTCTCTGCCATTCATGATCATCCCTCGAGCCTTTAAATCCATACCAAGTGGAAAGTAACCACTGGGCCATTTTCAAGCCCAGCTTTATGTTTTGCCAACAATGATTACTAGAATTCGCCATTTCCTCTGCATGGTAGACATGGCTCCCAACAGAACCGAGAGGGTATGATAAATGACTGGACTGACCTGCACGAGATATTCGGGGGATACTAGTCAGTAGTATATTATTACTACTACTAGCTAAGTCAAAACCCTAGCTACAAAAACAGGATGCTACAAGTCCGAGGGATTTAACAGGAAAGAATAGCTAAGTGAGGAAAGGAAATAAACAAACTACAATTGAGAAGTTATAAACAATTAAAATATTTTAAGAACAGTAGAGCACTAAAATAGATCTTTCATATATAAACTATAATAACTTGAAAAATGACATGCGAAAGGGAAATGATAGAAAAGTGTACCCTCAAGCAAGGGAATCTTAGCCCAAGAGAGTAGGTTTTATACTGTAGTTGAGTTAATATTTCCATTATTTATAAACTACGTCTAAATATCTATATAGATGTGCACACACAGATTCAACCTTTCCCACCCCCTCCCCCTTTCCTAACTACAACTAGCTGGTTCGGCAAGTTGTGGGAGATTGTGATTTCCAAGTGTACCTCTCGGGGTACCACTTCTCACCTGGGTATGACTACTTCACATGAAAAACGTAATGATATTAACCCTTTTACCCCAGGCTCTTTGGAAATTTCCAACCCTTAACCCCAAGGGGGTTATTTTTTTCCCAGCACATTTTGCAGTATATTTTTTTTTAAATTGCTCTAACAGCCTTAATTTTTGTCACAGAGAGGTCAGGTTGGTCTTATTCTCTTGGAAAATGCCTGAATTTGCTAAAAAAATTATCAAAAATATGAAAAAAAATTTTATAGCATTTTTTTTGCGAGTACGTACCGGTACGTCCTTGGGAGTAAAGGGATTGCTTTTGTGAAACGTACCAGTACGTCCTTTGGGAGTAAAAGGGTTAAAAATTAGTAAAAACAAAAATGCTTCAGCGAGATATCTTGCGTCTAAAGCATACCTACTGCTACACGTGGCACTCACCTTTAACCTGTAGTTGAAAAGATCCGATTCCCGGCATTTACTGTCGGTTCCCTCTTTGACCGCTGATTTGCAGGGCACCTGTAAACAATACCAAATTAGTTACAGAACTTTATAAACAGTAAACTAACTAATAAAATTTATATCAAAGTCATACGGACAAGTCTCCAAGTCTCCCCATATACAAAAAAAAGTCACTAACTCAATATAGTATATTTCACAGCGAAATCCAAAATAGATTTAGTGTTTCAATAACATTACACAGGAGGTTACACAATGTGTATTTTGTAAACATCCAATAGCTGAATTTATAAACCATAGAGTCAATTATTACTCAATCATAACAGCTGAGGCCGGTGGATTGGACAACTTGGCCAAAGGGAAGCCAGTAAAAAGAAAATCACTTAACCCTTTTACCCCCAAAGGACGTACTGGTACGTTTCACAAAAGCCATCCCTTTACACCCATGGACGTACCGGTACGTCCTTGCAAAAAAAATGCTATAATTTTTTTTTCATATTTTTGATAATTTTTTGAAAAACTTCAGGCATTTTCCAAGAGAATGAGACCAACCTGACCTCTCTATGACAAAAATTAAGGCTGTTAGAGCAATTTGAAAAAAAAAATATACTGCAAAATGTGCTGGGGAAAAAATAACCCCTTGGGGGTTAAGGGTTAGAAATTTCCAAATAGCCTGTGGGTTAAAGGGTTAACAACTAAATTATAAACCTTTCTGTTTTGCAGTTAAAGGGAAAGATATGACTTTACTGAACTAAACAAGTAAAAGTTATGCAGGATACTCCCAATCTTGGGCATCCGACATCTTGCACTAGAGCGGAGAAAAAACACCGAAAAACACAGCCAAAAAATCACAATAAGCGGAAGCGATGATGCTATGAAAAGGAGTGATGTAGTTGGCGTGGGTTGAGATGGTGGTAGTAGCATTCAGTGGTGGGTGCTGAACGGCACCTCGCTGTAACGGGGATATTGAGGAGGAGATATCGAAATGGCGCGAGACCTCTGGTTGTGATTTATCACGCCCCAGTATTATACCGACACCTTATATAGGTGAGCGAGCTGGGTTCAACCCTGGCATTCCTATGCAACTTTTTTCTCTGGTAATTCATAGCAGTTATATACCTTAGAAATGATGCAAAAGGAGCATTTCACGGAGCGGCACAGGTCTCTCGCCCAGAAATAGATTTTTCCTTCGTCAAAATCCCTTTTTTACTTCGAACTTCTCCGATGATAAGACCATTGCCTTATAGAACTTTTATCTTATTATTGGGTTGTTTACCAAGACTTAGAGTAAAATATTTGACTCCCTTAGGTTTGGACCAATGATCTTTCAGGAACAAAGAATAAAGTTGCGTCCACACAGGCAACAATAATTTGTGAAACGACTTCTCAAGTTTAATCATTCCTTGTTGCTGTCAGTTTCTTCTGAGCCCTTAGTAAATGTCCTTTGAAAACAGTAGGGCTTGAATTCAAAAAAGCAATGACACCTTGGTCCATATGCTCCAAATAATTATTATTATAATTATCATTATTACTAGTTAGGCTACAACCCTACTTGGAAAAGCAGGATACTATAAGCCCTTGGGAGCTAATAGCAAAAAACAGCCCAGTGAGGAGAGGAAACAAGGAAATAATGAACAACTAAAATAAAATATTCTAAGAACAGTAACAACATTAAATAGATCTTGCATATACAAACTATAAAAAGTTAAAAAAATTAAGGGGAAGAGAAAAAAAGATTGAATAGCATTACCGAGTCTACCCTGAAGCAAGAGAACTCTATTCTGAAACAGCGGAAGACTGGTATAGAGGCTACGGCAGTACCCAAGACTAAAGAACAATGGTTTGATTTTGGAGTGTCCTTCTCCTAGAAGAGAAACTAAAGATAGCTAATGAGTCTCTCCTACCCTTACCAAGGGAAAGTGGCCACTGAACAATTAACAGTGAAGGAGTTAACCCCCTGGAGAGAAGAATTGTTTGGTAATCTCAGTATTGTCAGGTGCATGAGGGCAGAGAAGAATGTGGAAAGAATAGGCCAGACTACCTGGTGTATTATGTACAGGGAAAGGAAAAATGAGCTGTAACCAGAGAGAGGGATCCACTCCTGTCTGGCTAGTCAATGGACTCAAATGAGCAGGGGAGCAGGTGAGCAGGAGCATTGTCCAGTACTAAAACTTTTAAACAAACCCTTGGAAACATAACTGTCAGACTTCTAGTAAAATAAAGGTGTGTAAAGCAAACACTCGAGCCTTCTTGTTAAATCTCTAAATGACAGGCAGTTGTCTCTTCCATTATATACCCCTGGATCCTCTGCCTGATACACCAGCAAGGGTTTCAGCTGTAAGAATCAAGTCAATCTCTCCTTATATAGTTAAGGCTTGGCATATGCAGCCAAAATAACCAGGTCTCGTCCACATTAAAAACCTGCTCGTCAAGGTAACCACCTTTCCTTAATAATATAAGTCAGCACAATAGTATATCGTAGGTTCTCTGTTTACAACAGTTTCGTCTTGCGATGCTTAGCGGATATGACGTCTCTCCCAGAAGACAGGAAGAAAATGTGTTTCAACCTCCACTGATTACATCAGCTATACAAATGGCTGGAATAGTTTTCGTAAATGTGATATTGATATAAACAGTACTTAAATAGTTAACCCCTTTCCGAGTGGGCATACGTTCACATGGTGAAAAGGTTTGTATATCACTATGATCTGCAAAGCTGTACTAGTCTGGGACACCCTTGGTTGGTTTGGTTTGAGTAATCACACAAAAATCTCACACCCTCACCTATACCGCAGTGGCCAGCGTGGTGAAGACAACTGGCAAAACTCATTGATATGTGCGAGGCTTTTGTCATGCAGTGGACTAAAAACACCTGCATTTGTTGTCGTTGTTAATAGCTAATAAAAGCAATGTTAATAAATGTCACAGGAAATACAATTACAATAAAGGCAAAACTTAAGAGGCAAATTTCAAATGCATCAACTGCATTATTACAGGTACAAAGTGCCTAAATGGGGAAATCTATGAAGGGTTAATCAAAAGGTCTGTCTCATACTTTTAAGATTTTGACAATTGCCCCTCGTCCCAAATACAGTACGTGACATTTCTTTTGCATTTCAGCAACACACACTTATGAAAAATACAAATTTTCACTTAATATGTTATTTTCATTAGTAAAATAAATTTTTGAATATACTTACCCGATGATCATGTAGCTGTCAACTCTGTTGCCCGACAGAAATCTACGGTCGGGATACGCCAGCGATCGCTATACAGGTGGGGGTGTACACAACAGCGCCATCTGTGAGCAGGTACTCAAGTACTTCTTGTCAACAAGAACTCAATTTTCTCCTCGGTCCACTGGTTCTCTATGGGGAGGAAGGGCGGGTCCTTAAATTCATGATCATCGGGTAAGTATATTCAAAAATTTATTTTACTAATGAAAATAAAATTTTTCAATATTAATCTTACCCGATGATCATGTAGCTGATTCACACCCAGGGTGGTGGGTGGAGACCAGCATACATGTTAACAAAGAAGCTAAGTATCCCGTATCTTATTTTAGCCGTTATTCAAAATAACAAACATAAAATAAATAAGTACCTGGTAAGGAAGTCGACTTGAACCGTTACTCTGCCTTTTTAAGTACGTCTTCCTTACTGAGCCTAGCGATCCTCTTAGGATGCTGAGCGACTCCTAGGTGCTGAAGTATTAAGGGCTGCAACCCATACTAAAGGACCTCATCACAACCTCTAATCTAGGCGCTTCTCAAGAAAGAATTTGACCACCCGCCAAATCAACCAGGATGCGGAAGGCTTCTTAGCCTTCCGGACAACCCAGAAATATTTCAAGAGAAAGATTAAAAAGGTTCTGGAATTAGGGAATTGTAGTGGTGGAGCCCCCACCACTACTGCACTCGTTGCTACGAATGGTCCCAGAGTGTAGCAGTTCTCGTAAAGAGACTGGACATTGTTAAGATAAAAGACGCGAACACTGATTAGCTTTTCCAAAAGGTTGCGTCGAAAATATTTTGCAGAGATCTATTTTATTAAAAGGTCACGGAAGTTGTGATAGCTCTAACTTCGTGTGTCCTTACCTTCAGCCAAGCTTGGTCTTCCTCATTCAGAAGGGAATGAGCTTCTCGTATTAACAGTCTGAAAATAAAAGGATAAAGAATTCTCTGACATAGGCAAAGATGAATTCTTAACTGAACACCATAAAGCTTCAGACGGGCCTCATAAAGGTTTTTAAAAAAAAGCTTAAGAGCTCTACAGGACATAATACTCTTTCTAGTTCCTTTCCAACCATATCGATAAGTTTGGAATAACGAACGATATTGGTCAAGGCCGAGAAGGCAGCTCGTGTTTGGCTAGAAAACCAAGATGTAGAACATGTAGCCGTTTAGGATGAAAATCCGATGTTCTTGCTGAAGGCATGAATCTCACTGACTCTTTTAGCTGGTAAAGCATATCAGGAAAAGAGTCTTAAAGGTGAGATCTTTCAGGGAGGCTGATTGAAGTGGTTCGAACCTGTCTAACATAAGGAATCTTAGAACCACGTCTAAATTCCAACCAGGTGTAACCAAACGACGCTCCTTCGTGGTCTCAAAAGACTTAAGGAGGTCCTGTAGATCTTTATTGTTAAAAAGATCTAAGCCTCTGTGACGGAAGACTGATGCCAACAAGCTTCTGTAACCCTTGAAAGTGGGAGCTGAAAGAGATCGCTCTTTTCTCAGATATAAGAGGAAGTCAGCTATTTGAGTTACAGAGGTACTGGTCGAGGATACGGATACTGACTTGCACCAGTTTAGGAAGATTCCCCACTTCGATTGGTAGACTCTAAGGGTGGATGTTCTCCTTGCTCTAACAATCGCTCTGGTTGCCTCCTTCGAAAAACCTCTAGTTCTCGAGAGTCTTTCGATACTCTGAAGGCAGTGAGACGAAGAGCGTGGAGGCCTTGGAGTACCTTCTTACGCGTGGCAGACGTAGCAGGTCCACCCTTAGGGGAAGAGTTCTGGGAACGTCTACTAGCCATCGAAGTACCTCGGTAAGTTATTCTCTCGCGGGCCAGAGGGAAGCAACTAGTGTCAACTTTGTCCCAACGTGAGAGGCGAACTTCTGCAGTACCTTGTTGACAAACTAAAACGGAGGGAATGCATATAGATCTAGATGAGAGTAATCTAGTAGAAAGGCATCTAAAAGAACCACTGCTGGGTCTGTTGAGAGCCTCTTGGACATCGAGGTTGCGAAGAGATCCATGGTTGGATGGCCCCAAGTGACCCAAAGTCTCTTGCATACATCTCTGTGGAGGGTCCAATATGTTGGAATTATTGTCCCTTCCTACTGAGACAAACTGCTAAGACATTCAAGTTGCCTTGGAAGAAACTTGTTACTAGTGAAAAGTCAAGACCTGTTGAACAGGAGAGGAGGTCACTAGCGAACTCGCACCATGTCAGAGAGTAGGTCCCTCCTTGCTAGGAGATGAACATCAAAGCAGGGAGTTGTCCGTGTTGACCTCCATTACTTTGTCTTGAAGGAGAGACCTGAAGCTTTTCCAGGTCAGACTTACTGCCAGAAGCTTCTTGCAGTTAAAATGCATTGTCCTTTGACGCGAGTTCCATAATCCCGAGCATTCCCTACCGCCTAAGGTCGCACCCCAGCCTACGTCCGATGCGTCTGAGAAGAGAACGTGGTTGGGAGTCTGAACAGTCAGGGGAAGACCCTATAAAAGATTGATAAAGTCCTTTCCTCAGGTTAGACCAGACTTATCTTCCGGAAACCGGGATCGAGACCGCTTGTAGCGTCTTGTCCTTTTCCAGTGAAGAGCTAGATGAAACCGAAGAGGACGGAGGTGTAGTCTTCCAAGTGACACCAAATGCACCACGGATGACAGTGTCCTAACCAGACTCATCCACAGCCTGACAGGGCCGTCTTCCTTCTTCAGCATCTTCTGGATGGATAGCAGGGCTGGGGATTGATCTTCTCGTTCAGCCATGTCCTCATCAGAGGGTTCCTCATCCGAAACTGATGAGGAAACGGCAACGGAGTGGGCAACGTCTGACTCGCTGAATCCGGTCGCACTGGTGGATGCGTGACGGAGCCGGACACAAGATCATGGTACTGCTGCACAGTCTGTGAACTGACAACCATGGGGAAGCGAGGAAGTACAGCGACAACCCGAAACTGTCTAGACTGTCTGGGTAGTACAGACAACTCCTTATCGGGTTGCTGAGGTTGCCGCACTGCGTCACAACAAGTCACCTCTGCTGGGTGTTGAACGTCTTCCCAGTGACACACTGACTCCGTAAAAAATCCTCTATCAAGGACTAAGCTTGGACTGCATGTCTTGCAACAAAGCCCAAGGTCTATGGGAGCAGGTGTGGCAACAGACGGGGTTAGCGACTGAAGCGGTACCATTTACCCTCCCTGGAAGCATGTTATGCTTAATTAAAAGTCCATAGGAGGCTAAGCAGCTTAAGGCTCCTCTCCAAATGACAGAGTCCTCAAGGGAATATCAGAAGGAGGGAGAACAGCACTTTCTCATCTACAGGAACCTTCTCTCAGTGAGGGTTTCACTGGTGCAAAAGCAGCAGACCAGAAGGCAACGTTATCAAACTGCTTGACAGTCTGTGAACTGTCAAAAACTGAACTGTCAACCACAACAGGAGCGTGAGGACATACAGCACTGGTGTATAAGTAGCAGACCAGAAAGCAACGTCATGTAACTGTATGACAGTTTGTGAGTTGGCAACAACCAAAGTTGTGTGGGGAAGCCTCAACTCCTGACTGACTAGTTTGCTGCTGGCGAGTGGCGGTAACCACAGTGTGTTGCGGAGACTGACACACCGTGTCAAAACACGGCAGCTTGTGGTAGCTCACGCAAGGCAACGGAGTGCTCTGTGTGTGGGAGTCATCATACATCTGGCAGGGTTGACTTGTGCATGGGTGGAGGAGCTCTCACAACAAGAGTGTGAGAGCAGGAAGCCATGCCGGGCGCACAACCGTGGGAGGTGTAGGCCCACGGGTGCATCGTCAACCTTCTCCGCAGTCGGAGTGTGGAAGCTGGCAACAACAAAAGCAGAGTGCTGGAGCGTGGGAGGGGCTGCGGTGGGTTGAGGAGCATGCGGTATGGTATGCGGAGCATGCTGTAAGGTATGCGGCTCATGCTGCATGGTATGCGGAGCATGCTGTAAGGTCTGCAGAGCATGCTGCATGGTATGCGGAGCATGCTGTAAGGTCTGCAGAGCATGCTGCATGGTATGCGGAGCATGCTGTAAGGTCTGCAGAGCATGCTGCATGGTATGCGGAGCATGCTGTAAGGTATGCAGAGCATGCTGCATGGGCTGCGGAGAATGCCGCATAGTGCTGGAACCCGGCAACTCTACAGAACCTTCCCACTGCTGATGCGGTAGCTCACGCATGTTAGCAGATGGTGCAGCAAGAACATGCGTCTGGCAGGGTGGACTGCGCATCGGTGGTGGAGCTCTCACAGGTGGAGGGTGGGAGCAGGCAGCCGCAGTATCTGCTGAGCGCACAACCTCGGCGGGTTGTAGGTTAACAGGTGCATTGTCAACCTTCCAGCATGATACTCCTGCATGAAGGAGCAAGCTGAGACTGTATAGTCTGCAGCATGGACCACTAGGGTCTATGAAAGACAACAACAAACGGAGCTACTGTCCGTTGTGACTGAGGGTCTAAAACCGCTGGTGCGGCAACAGACGGAGTTACTGCCTGTTGCGGTACCACCTTGCCTCTCTGGGAGGTGTGCAGTTGTCGTACTGCAGCAAGTCCGAACTGACCCAGTGGCTACACCTAGGCCGTTGGACTTGCGCGGAAGGGACCGACTTGCACTTAAAAGCTGCAAGATTTGGTCCATGGTTTCTGCGAGAAACCTCTTCCGCAGACGAGGAATAAATGGGCTCTCTCGTCTTTGTGTGGGTGGGGTGATCACGTCAGCAACGTGTGTAGATACACCCGAAACCACGGAGGGAAACGTCTGTTCGTTGATCAAGGCCTGTGGAACCCATAAGTCCTTCGACATTACTTCTCCCCTGGGCTTGGGAGCTTGTAAGAGGTATCGGACTAGGTGAACAACTGGCACGAACAGACGAACCCTCGAACGCAACACTGTAACACTTTGCGCATATCACTTTATCACTTTTGATTTTCTGTTTGCACTTATTTCACTGAACTCGAAACTTTAAGTGGTTTGTACCTGAAACACGCAATCCTATCCTTCATTAAAAGATAGTAATTGCGAAAACAGTATTACAATGTAACAGAAAAACATAATGAAAGATAAATAATTCAGTGGCTGGAAAAGAGACTAAACACTAGATCAAATAAACTACGTTTAAAATCTCTCACCGCATAAAGCCTGGGAACAAGAATAAAACTCTAGAAACGTTTTACCTTCTTCCCCTATAGCGACTAGGGAGAAGAGCAAAAAACGAGAACAACGTTACCCGCTTGAACGAAACGTTTATCCTCCTCTCTCTCCCTCCGTCTCTATCTCTCTCTCTCTCTCTCTTGACTTAGAACCTGAGAGATGAGCCCAATTATATATATCGTTAAAACATATTATTTGTTAAAGGAAAAAAAACTGAAAGGTTTCCCAAATAAAAAGTTCCTTATTAGAATTAAAACCATTTAAGCTAAGAAAGAATGAACAAAACGCTAGAATCGGTTTACTCTTACTGCAACGTGAAACCGTGAAATACTCTCTCTCTCTATCGTAACGATAGAGCGCAAGTTGAACGTTCTGAACGTCAACCACTGCGGAGACTAAACAAAACATTAGTTCAACTTTGAAAACAGTACGAGACTATCAAAGAAATTCTTTCAAAAACATTAAAATTAAAATAGCATAAATTCTTAACAGGAAAAACGATATGACGGGCTCAATGTTAATTAACTTCGGTTCCAAGTAAGGACCGCCTACTATTAGGAAAGGTCGCCTATAAACAAACATAAAAATTAATTTTTATAAGTTTATAATAAATGAAAGTTAATCGAAGAGGCCTATAAAAGGCGGAGAGATATAAAATAAATCTATAACTTTGTTAAGCAAAATTACCAAAAACCTAAACACACTTCCGTCTAAGGGAAGGGTGGGTATAAAAAGAGAAAGAGAGTCTATACTCTCTTCGACACCAACACTTCCGTCTAAGGGAAGGGTCGGCCATTTAAAAGTGAAAGAGAGTCCATACTCTCTTCGTCACCATAATTAAATCAAATTATTCCAAAAGCTTGCTAAGCTAATGATAAAGCTTCCTGAATAGCGAAGGCTAAACTCTAGAGCAAATACATCACCAAATCGTGAACAATAACTCCAGAATCAACAGCGTATCCAAGTAGGTCTAGCCGGTGGCACGACAGAGGAAAAATTGAGTTCTTGTTGACAAGAAGTACTTGAGTACCTGCTCACAGATGGCGCTGTTGTGTACACCCCCACCTGTATAGCGATCGCTGGCGTATCCCGACCGTAGATTTCTGTCGGGCAACAGAGTTGACAGCTACATGATCATCGGGTAAGATTAATATTGAAAAATTATAGGTACTAGGTTGGCCAAGGCACCAGCCATTCATCGAGATACTACCGCTAGAGAGTTATTGGGTCCTTTGACTGGCCAGACAGTACTACATTGAATCTCGTTCTGGTTACGGTTCAGTTTCCTTTGCCGACACGTACACCGAATAGCCTGGCATATTCTTTCCACAGTCTCCTCTGTACTCATACATATGACACCACTTAAGCTAACCAAACAATTCTTTTTCTTTGCTCAAATGGTTAATTTCTGTACTGTAATTGTTCAGTAGCTACTTTCCACTTACTAAGGGTAGAAGAGAAAGGAGCTCTTCTGGGCCACTCCAAAATCAAACCATTCTTCTCTAGTCTTGGGTAGTACCATAACCTCTGTACCATGGTCTTTCACAGTCTTTAATTAGAGATCTCTTGCTTAAGGGAACACTCGGACACACCATTCTATCAATTTCCTTATTTCCTTTCTTCACTGGGTTATTCTCCCTATTGGAACCCTTGGGCTTATAACATCCTGCTTTTCCAGCTGGGGTTCTAGCTTAGCTAGTAATAGTAATATTAACCCTTTTACCCCCAGGCTATTTAGAAATTTCCAACCCTTAACCCCCAGGGGGGTATTTTTTCCCCAGCTCATTTTGCAGTACAGTATATTTTTTTTAAATTGCTCTAACAGCCTTAATTTTTGTCATAGAGCGGTCAGGTTGGTCTCATTCTCTTGGAAAATGCCTGAATTTTCTCAAAAAAATTATCAAAAATATGAAAAAAAAAATTCTTATAGCATTTTTTTGCAAGGACGTACCGGTACGTCCATGGGGGTAAAGGGATGGCTTTTGTGGAATGTACCAGTACGTCCTTTGGGGGTAAAAGGGTTAATAAAAGAGAAATCCTACACTTTGCCTTATACATTCATTAGCATGCTTTAATTATACACATGAACTTGTCACAAATAAAGAGTTTCAAAGTTGAACCTAAACATCAAAAATTTCTACGAGCAAGAATCCATCCCAGTATACATCTATATCAGCTTCATCAGCTGGACAAGGAAGGCATCTTTGACTGTTTTCTAGTTCTTCTTATGGTACTCTCTGAATTCTCACAGGAAATCAATAAATAGCTCTTTCCAGGGATCTACTCAATGAACTGACTCTGGTCTCTATATAACCTAAAATTATAACACATACATACATACATATACCAAGACACCTCCCCCATTTTTGGGGGGTAGTTGACATCAACAAAGAAACAAAACAAAAAGGGGACCTCTACTCTCTACGTTCCTCCCAGCCTGACAAGGGATTCAACCGAGTTCAGCTGGTACTGCTAGGGTGCCACAGCCCAACCTCCCACATTTCCACCACAGATGAAGCTTCATACTGCTGAGTCCCCTACTGCTGCTACCTCCGCGGTCATCTAAAAATAATTTACCTTTCAAAAAGCCATGATAAAAGTTTTACCTTTTTAATTTGCCAATTACAAAAGTATATCCCATGAGGTTGCGGATATCCCTTCATCCCTTGCCCAAGATCTAAGAAAAGACCCCTATTATTATTATTATTACTAGCTAAGCTACAACCCTAGTTGGAAAAAGCAGGATGCTATAAGCCCTAGGGTTCAACAGGGGAAAAATAGCTCAGTGAGGATAGGAAACAAGGAAATAAATAAACTATAAATGAAGTCATGAATACTTTAAATAAAATATCTCAAGATCAGTGTCATCAAAATAGATCTTTCATATATAAGCTATAAAAACTTAAAATAAATAAGAGGAAGAGAAATAAGATAAAATAGTGTGCCTGAGAGCACCCTCAAGCAAGAGAATATAATAGCAAGAAGGCTTGGATTACTATAAAAGAACTGAACATTGAACAGAACACTTGAACAAGAGTAGCTGCCATGACACCAGACAGAGCAGCAAACCAGCTACTACTCGACAAGAGTAGCTGCCATGACACCCAACAGAGCAGCAAACCAGCTACTACTCGACAAGAGTAGCTGCCATGACACCCAACAGAGCAGCAAACCAGCTACTACTCAAACAAGAGTACCTGCCATGACACCAGACAGAGCAGCTAACCAGCTACTACTCGAACAAGAGTACCTGCCATGACACCAGACAGAGCAGCTAACCAGCTACTACTCGACAAGAGTAGCTGCCATGACACCCAACAGAGCAGCAAACCAGCTACTACTCAAACAAGAGTACCTGCCATAACACCAGACAAAGCAGCTAACCAGCTACTACTCAAACAAGAGTACCTGCCATAACACCAGACAAAGCAGCTAACCATCTACTACTCGAACAAGAGTACCTGCCATGACACCAGACAGAGCAGCAAACCAGCTACTGCTCGACAAGAGTAGCTGCCATGACACCCAACAGAGCAGCAAACCAGCTACTACTCAAACAAGAGTACCTGCCATAACACCAGACAAAGCAGCTAACCAGCTACTACTCGAACAAGAGTACCTGCCATGACACCAGACAGAGCAGCTAACCAGCTACTACTCGAACAAGAGTACCTGCCATGACACCAGACAGAGCAGCTAACCATCTACTACTCGAACAAGAGTACCTGCCATGACACCAGACAGAGCAGCAAACCAGCTACTGCTCGACAAGAGTAGCTGCCATGACACCCAACAGAGCAGCAAACCAGCTACTACTCAAACAAGAGTACCTGCCATAACACCAGACAAAGCAGCTAACCAGCTACTACTCGAACAAGAGTACCTGCCATGACACCAGACAGAGCAGCAAACCAGCTACTACTCGACAAGAGTAGCTGCCATGACACCCAACAAAGCAGCAAACCAGCTACTACTCAAACAAGAGTACCTGCCATAACACCAGACAAAGCAGCTAACCAGCTACTACTCGAACAAGAGTACCTGCCATGACACCAGACAGAGCAGCTAACCAGCTACTACTCGAACAAGAGTACCTGCCATGACACCAGACAGAGCAGCTAACCATCTACTACTCGAACAAGAGTACCTGCCATGACACCAGACAGAGCAGCAAACCAGCTACTGCTCGACAAGAGTAGCTGCCATGACACCCAACAGAGCAGCAAACCAGCTACTACTCAAACAAGAGTACCTGCCATAACACCAGACAAAGCAGCTAACCAGCTACTACTCGAACAAGAGTACCTGCCATGACACCAGACAGAGCAGCAAACCAGCTACTACTCGACAAGAGTAGCTGCCATGACACCCAACAAAGCAGCAAACCAGCTACTACTCAAACAAGAGTACCTGCCATGACACCAGACAAAGCAGAAAACCAGCTACTACTCGAACAAGAGTACCTGCCATAACACCAGACAAAGCAGCTAACCAGCTACTACTCGAACAAGAGTACCTGCCATGACACCAGACAGAGCAGCAAACCAGCTACTACTCGACAAGAGTAGCTGCCATGACACCCAACAGAGCAGCAAACCAGCTACTACTCAAACAAGAGTACCTGCCATGACACCAGACAAAGCAGAAAACCAGCTACTACTCGACAAGAGTAGCTGCCATGACACCCAACAGAGCAGCAAACCAGCTACTACTCAAACAAGAGTACCTGCCATAACACCAGACAAAGCAGCTAACCAGCTACTACTCGAACAAGAGTACCTGCCATGACACCAGACAGAGCAGCAAACCAGCTACTACTCGACAAGAGTAGCTGCCATGACACCCAACAAAGCAGCAAACCAGCTACTACTCAAACAAGAGTACCTGCCATGACACCAGACAAAGCAGAAAACCAGCTACTACTCGAACAAGAGTACCTGCCATAACACCAGACAAAGCAGCTAACCAGCTACTACTCGAACAAGAGTACCTGCCATGACACCAGACAGAGCAGCTAACCAGCTACTACTCAAACAAGAGTACCTGCCATAACACCAGACAAAGCAGAAAACCAGCTACTACTCGAACAAGAGTACCTGCCATAACACCAGACAAAGCAGCTAACCAGCTACTACTCGACAAGAGTAGCTGCCATGACACCAGACAGAGCAGCAAACCAGCTACTACTCGACAAGAGTACCTGCCATGACACCAGACAGAGCAGCAAACCAGCTACTACTCGACAAGAGTAGCTGCCATGACACCCAACAAAGCAGCAAACCAGCTACTACTCAAACAAGAGTACCTGCCATGACACCAGACAAAGCAGAAAACCAGCTACTACTCGAACAAGAGTACCTGCCATAACACCAGACAAAGCAGCTAACCAGCTACTACTCGAACAAGAGTACCTGCCATGACACCAGACAGAGCAGCAAACCAGCTACTACTCGACAAGAGTAGCTGCCATGACACCCAACAGAGCAGCAAACCAGCTACTACTCAAACAAGAGTACCTGCCATGACACCAGACAAAGCAGAAAACCAGCTACTACTCGAACAAGAGTACCTGCCATGACACCAGACAGAGCAGCAAACCAGCTACTACTCGACAAGAGTAGCTGCCATGACACCCAACAGAGCAGCAAACCAGCTACTACTCAAACAAGAGTACCTGCCATGACACCAGACAAAGCAGAAAACCAGCTACTACTCGAACAAGAGTACCTGCCATGACACCAGACAGAGCAGCTAACCAGCTACTACTCAAACAAGAGTACCTGTCATAACACCAGACAAAGCAGAAAACCAGCTACTACTCGAACAAGAGTACCTGTCATAACACCAGACAAAGCAGAAAACCAGCTACAACTCGAAATAAACCGCCCAACAAAGAACGAGTATACCACAACAAAGCGAAGTATGAAATGGGCCACATCAGGTGAGAAAGGGATTAACAACTTCTCTTGCTTGAGGGTACACTCTGGCACACTATTCTATCTAATTTCTCTTCCTTTTGTTTTGTTAAAAGTATTTGTAGTTTAAATAGGAAGTATTCATTTAAATGCTGTTACGGTCCTTAAAATATTTCACTTTTCCTTCTTTCCTTTCCTCGCTTGGCTATATTCCCTGTTGGGGCCCCCAGGCTTAAAGCATTCTGCTTTTCCAACTAGGATTATAGCTTAGCAATTAATAATAATAATCTGAGACTAATACCACTTCCCTCTCGCACATTTGATATAATATTACAGCAGTGAACGTCATGCAAACATACGATAACACTACAGTACATCATGATACATAAAGATCTAATAATGTATGTCTAAAAACCAACGTCAAAAAAGAAAGCATTAGAATTCACGAAGAATTAACTGCGTTATGAAGTGAACAGCGAATCGATTACCCAGCCGCAAATTTGAACTACTTGCAGGGTTGCCGTGACATCACTGCAGGAACATAATGACCGAGCTGTTGTATGAATTGTAAATTGATGATTTGTTCACTAACCAAACAAACAGCCTAAGAATTAAAGAGCAGCAGCTATGAATACGAATAGCATCAGTGTTGATGTAGCAGCATGTTCCCTGGGACACTGCCACATGCATTAATGATAATCAACCAATCAATTATCTTAATGTGGTAGCCATTTTTATCATTGATAATCTTCTTGCTTAAAAAGGAAAGTGTTATCATATTAGAATAACTCGATTTAGCCTTTTGGAACCGTCAATTCCTAGTGATTGCCAGCCTGGGTTTCAAGTCCCACTCAAACTTGACAGTTTCTTTTAGTGTCTGCAACCTCACCATTCCCTGGCCCTGCCTGGTCCTAACTTGGGAGGAGAGGGGGCTTGAACGCTGATCACATTCATATATGGTCAGTCTCTATGGCATCATCACTGACCATTGCCTCTGCCACTGATAAGTAGCCTTTAGAACTCTAATTGTTTTTAATCAAGACCCTATGATAAATACAGAACTGTCAGACAATTTCTAACAGTATTCAACTGGTCTGGTAAAAATGAATGTTCCTGTGAAGACAAATAATTTGACATTTATCATATATACAAAATTAGTAAATTTAACATTGGGGCCACGGATGTGTCATGTAAAAATATTTAGATTTTTCAGTCTCTTATTCACAGTAAACCTTTAATACATAAAACATTTCTTTGAAACATTTACTACGGTTTAAGCCGACATAATTTGAGCTCAGTTTGATAAGAGTTCTGATCTGTGATTCCAACGCCTTACTGTTGTTACAAGCATCAAATTCCGAAGTACGCCAGTAGTGTTCAAATATCTGATCTAAAGTGTTCATTTGGTGATTGATTGACTGATTTCAAGTTTTCAGGCATCCTGACATCTAAGGTCATTGACGCCGGTCATTTGGTGAACTATTCACATTTAAAAACACTATGATGTTTAACTAGTTGAAATTACTCTATTCTAATATTGAAAGTTATAAAATGCACAGGCAAAAAGTAAGGCAATAAGGTCATTTAACCCTTTTACCCCCAAAGGACGTACTGGTACGTTTCACAAAACCCATCCCTTCACCCCCATGGACGTACCGGTACGTCCTTGCAGAAAAATGCTATGTTTTTTTTTTTTTTCATATTTTTGATAATTTTTTGAGAAACTTCAGGCATTTTCCAAGAGAATGAGACCAACCTGACCTCTCTATGACGAAAATTAAGGCTGTTAGAGCAATTTAAATAAAATATACTGCAAAATGTGCTGGGAAAAAAATAACCCCCTGGGGGTTAAGGGTTGGAAATTTTCAAAGAGCCTGGGGGTAAAAGGGTTAATGGAAAAAACAACAGAAAAAAATAGGATTCTTTTGAACAAATTAAAAGAAATTGGAAGAAACTAAACAATGTTGAATTTAAATTTGACTTAGTTTTTTGTACCTCATTTAAGGTTTATGATTGATTGAAGGAGGAGGAGGAGGAAGAGGAGGGGGGAGAGAGAGAGAGAGAGAGAGAGAGAGAGAGAGAGAGAGAGAGAGAGAGAGAGAGAGAGAGAGAGAGAGAGAATTTTTTTCTCTAATAATTAGTTCAAATATGATTTACTGTGCATTGACGACGTGGATAATTTTCCATGATCAGACCTCTAACCCAAGGACTATAGTCCATTTCTTTTAGCAATGTATATTTGCACCGACTCGCAGCGGTGCCCTTTTAGCTCGGAAAAGTTTCCTGGTCGCTGATTGGTTAGAATGATCTCGTCCAACCAATCAGCGATCAGGAAACTTTTCAAAGCTAAAAGGGCACCGTTGCGAGTCGGTGCAAATATGCATCGCTAAAAGAAATGGACTATAGCTTCCTCCTTTGTTACTTTTTAAAAGGGGCGTTTTTTTAAATTAAATAAAAAATAATCCTCGTCTCTTACCTTGTAATTGATATACGTACTGTAATCCTAGAGAACTTGGTTTTAGCATGGGGTTTCTTGGTGCGTTCTCTATATATCCTAGAGAACTTGGTTTTATCATGCGGTTTCTTGGTGCGTTCTCTATAACTGCAGTGTACTTGCTGTTCAATCGTTGAAGTCAGTACCTCGATTTACTGAGGCAAACTTTCATGATCTGAAAATAAGATCATTCATGGATAAGCATGTCATGAAATACTTCTGGGAACAAGTAAAATCTATTGAATTGAAAAAAAGAAAGCAATGATAAGAAAAAAAAAAAGTCAGTGCAGTAAGCCAGTCTTTGTACATAAGTTTTCAAATGACTAACACTGGAAGGTTATTCACCAATAATAAGATTATACATTAAAAGCATTGATGGCCACTCATAGGACTGCTAACACAGAACTCGTGTAACATATGTGTCAAATTTGTTTATGTATATACATAATATCCCCAGAATATAGTCATCATCTCCTCCTCGCTTATTGACGCAAAGGGCCTCAGTTAGATTTCGCCAGTCGTCTCTATTATGACCTTTTAAATCAATACTTACCCATTCATCATCTCCCATCCCACTTCATGCTTCATAGTCCTCAGCCATGTAGGCCTGGGTCTTCCCACTCTTCTAGTGCCTTGTGGAGCCCACTTGAAAGTTTAGAGAACTCATTTCTCTTGGGGAGTGCCCGAATATTAATATGGTAGCCATAATTTTAGTACTTGCTTTCCTGTAAATATCAAAAACAAATCTTCTATTATTTCTATGCACTAAAACATCTAAAAATGGCAATTTACAATGATTCTCTTCTTCAATTGTGAATTTTATGGAGTATACTAAACTATTTAACTTTTCCAAAAAAATATTTAGATTCTCATATGTAGGCCAAACACAAAAATATCGTCAACATAACGAAACCAAAAAACCACTTTAGGCAAAATCGCTGGTAACAGTTTAACTTCAAAAAATTCCATGTAAAGGTTACTGAGTACTGGGGATAGGGGATTACCCATTGCCATTCCAAACTTTTGCAGGTAGTACTTTACATTAAAAATAAATTTACAGTCTTTAACAGATGATTTTATCAATTCACTGATTGGAATAAACATGATAACCCTGATTTTGTCAAGTAAACCTTTACAAGCTAATGCTTATAGTGCACTAGGTTATGGTTTAAGTTTTTCTTTCTCTCCGGAAATACCCTGATTAGTAGACGATCGGTATTATTACTTTAAGTGTATATGTGAAACCATCTTGTCGTACTCATTTCTAAGGCCTGCCGTTCTTTACAGGCCGTTTTTGTCATCTTGTTTTTAAAAGAAAAGGCTAAACAGCATCTATGAGCTTATTCTTATTTTATGGGTAGTTGAACAGACCATATTTGTATTGCAAGGTCCTCAGATGAATACAGTAAGAACTGAGTAAAGTTGCCTTTCCATAAGCACAAACTGCCGATCGGAAACACACAATACAAACTATCCACCCTACGGATATAACTTATCTTTATCAGAAACTTCTCTTGTCCATAAAACACAATTTCAGTTCCCTGCATATGTCAAATCACTGACCCTAACTATGTTCACTGACCTCTGACACAAACTTGGTGCACGAGTCATAATAATCATGCTTAGATAGCTCCTTCTCGCTGTTCTGTTTTGGTTCGATGCACGCCTCTCTCTCCCCCCAGTATCAACTACATTACAAGATCTCTAGGCAAACACTAATAAATACTAGAGGGGCACTCAGTCGAGTGCATACCTCCGCCGTGGGAGCTTATTCCTCGACCTCGACCTTCATATGTATTAATAGACATGGACTTTCATACACTCAATTATGAGGCAAGTTTAAAGTCCCTGTGACCACGATGTGCACACTCAGTCGAGCGCTTACCTCCGCCGTGGTAGCTTATTCCTCGACCTTGACCCTTGACCTTCATATGTATTAATTGACATGGACTTTCATACACTCAATTATGAGGCAAGTTTAAAGTCCCTGTGACCACGATGTCCAAACCTATGGCTGATTACGTGAATTGGAAATTTTGCTTGATGTAACCTTGACCTTAGAAAATTTAACCCTTACCAGCTTTTCACGTAACAGGTAATCCCTGCAAGTTTCATTACTCTATGATTAAAATTGTAGCCAGGGAATTGTTCACAAACACATAAACAGGGGGTAAAACATAACCTCCTTCAAACTTGGTTGGCAGAGGTAATTAACTACTAAGGAGAAATTCTGGTCAATATTTCAAGTTCTTATCAGCAACCTTTGGAATCAAAACCTAGAACTCCATGTACATACTATAGAGTATTAAGCCTACATTAGATACCTGTGTCCTCTGGGTCGACCAGACTTAGAAAACTGAAATAAGGGATACTTAAATTGGAGAGGTAGTTGAACAACATACACACACAACTTTCGTAAAGTTACACACGCAGAGACTTGGCTACATTCATTACATATATCGAGGCATCAGAATATTGCAATCAAGCATGTTTTGCAGTTTTAAAGGATATTACTTTATGATGAAAGCCTTTCCATAATCCTTATAAAAATACTTTTAAAAATTTCACTAAAATAAATATTTTTCAGATCTTTAAAATACGGGACCCAAAGATGGTTGATATGGGACACAGGACAAATTTCATAAATATGGTACAATAACGTCTAATACGGGACGTCTGGTTACCCCGTGTTTTTACGCCCGAGACGTTTGTATCGGGGATGACGTTGCACGTGTCGTATTCACGAAATTTGGTCTCTATAGTCATGCAATGGGGATTGAGGTCATTGAAACCATTATTTGTTTTTTGCCAGGAATATAGAAAAGGAATGAAATAACCGACCTTCCGCAACCCTAAGAGGAAGACCTAAAAAAAATAATAGGTTCATTTTTATTAAGTGAAACAAATTTAGAAAAGACAAAATAAATATTAGACCTGATGTAGACAAAATGACAAAGCAGTATGAAAGAAAGTAAACTCAAAATAGTTAGATCATAGTACGAGCTATTGTAGAGGCTATGCCTCGTCCCTGAACCCGAAGAGAATGGAGAGCAAGAATGAAGGAAATAGGAGCAGGGATACGGCAGAAGACTTGAAAGTAGGTGCAGATACGGAACGGGGGTAAATTTGCAGCTTAAACTCTGGCTGGTTTAGGGATAAAGAAATAGTGTGGAATCCACAATAACCTGTAAAGTACAGGGAAGCAAAACCTATTATAACCCAAACCACCTAACCAGTATAGGGTAATCCCAACTTATTTACTGGGTAGGCTTTGCCCAACTATACCTAGTTAAGCTTTAGTATAAGGCACATTACCCTATTCAGGTACCATATGATCACACTAAAGGTAAAATTAATCAATAAACTATTTAGGTAATTAGTACAGGCTTAGGGCTGTGGTGGCCGATGGAGTAACGTCGCTGACTGGTGAATGCCAGAATGGGGTTTGCGTCCCGCTCAAACTCGCTGGTTCCTTTGGTCGCTGCAACCTCACCATACTTGTGAGCTAAGGATGGGGGATTGGGGGGAGCCTATAGGTTTGATTGCTATGTCATCAGCAGCCATTGCCTGGCCCTCCTTGGTCCTAGCTTGGGTGCAGATCATATGCATATATGGTCAGTCTTTAGTCTAGGGCAATGGGTTTCATTGTAGTGAATTACATGGCAATGTAACCTAGGTAAAAAACTACTGTTTCTTATAGAAGAAATTACGCTCTCTTCGAAAATGACACTCGTTCCCGTCGCAAATTAATAGTTTCAGAAATAAATATACATCTATATGCTCCAATAATGGGGGACCCCCAGTGGGAACTCGGGGTTTTGGGTGGGGAAAACATACTGGGGAATCGATATATAATCGTAAAACAAGCCTTTTCTTCTCTATACATTACCTTCTTGAAATTATAATAACCGGAGGAAAATACAAAACCGTATATTTGGATAAACTTTGGAGGCGCCGTTACAAAGATTGTGTCATGAAAAAATACAGTAACCAGTGCTGCCAACGTCCGATGTAGATCAAATGTTATTTTGTGACCTGTCATACTACTAGGCTAGGTTAAGTGGGTTTTTTAGGTTCTGTGCCCTTTTTGTACATTTTATATATTGAGTAAAACTTATATGGAGAAATTATCTAATATATGGAAATATCTATCACTACTATCTTTAGTAATGTCAACGTGTCGTTGGTAACTGTGTACCATACGTCAACGTTGGCAACACTGTGTATTATTGGTAATGTTGCTAATGTTATCGTTCGTTCGTTCGTAAGAGAAGTGACACCGTGCATCTCAATGATCTGTTTGTTTCCGATTGAAATGAACATCAAATTCGCGTAATTCACGTCATTTACTATAGGAAAACAATTATATATCATTTCCCCAGTATGATTTCCCCACCCAAAACCCCGAGTTCCCACTGGGGGTCCCCCATTATCGTAGGATATAGATGTATATATATTTCTGAAACTATTCATTTGCGACGGAAACGAGTGTCATTTTTGAAGAGATCGTATTTTTTTCTATAAGAAACAGTAGTTTTTTTCCTAGGTTACATTGCCATGTAATTCACTACAAAAATACCGGACAATGTCACTGTCCCTTGCCTCTGCCATTCATGAGCAGCCTTTGAAACCTTTACTGTCCATAACCCATTCACAATCACAATTTGGAAACCTTAAGTAATGATAATACCAAGTCCACAGTATACTGCTACTACAATTACGAAAAATAAGTCACTAAGGTTATTTTAGATATGAAAATAACGTAGGTTGAATAAATCGACTTTAAAATTGTTTCTCCTACTTCATAAATATAATCGAGGCCATAGCATGAGCTGTTTAAATCTACGGTAGGGTGGCCAGAGAGATGACAAGAGGCCTTGTTGGCTAGTCTTGTTACGTCATATTCATAAAGAAAAGTAATTATTTATAATCAGCCCAGTAATTTAATTTACAATGGCAATCTTCTGGGGTAGCCTTAGCTTATACCAGCCATCGGTAGAAACACAACAGTCACCTTTAAATATGACAATTGTAGACAATCCCGTACCAACTTACCAAGAGACTGATTCTCGATTATAGTCTTGTCTTTGCCGGCAAATACCAAATAGTACGTCTTAAATAGTACACTGGAATGTTAGTTTATCCTTTGGGTGTTTGAAAACATAATTAATTGCGTGAAAATACTTACAATAAGCTAATTGTAGCAGGAGAGACACGGTTTTCTTGAACGAAACTTACCGCGCACTATCACAACACACGTTAGGTCACGTGACTTTGTTTACATTTTTGTCAACGTTCCAACAGACTTGCTAGCCACGAAGGGACCGTTCCAACAGCCTTGCGAGCCACGAAGGGAACTGTATTTTAAACCAAGGTCTATAGAACTTGTTTTAAACCATTTATCTATCATATACTTTCGTAAATCACAATGATATATTAAAAATATCTTTAATATATCATATTAGTTTCCCTGAACGAAACTTGCCGCACAATATCACCACAAATTAGGTCACGTGACTTTGTTTACATTTTTGTCAACGTTCCAACAGCCTTGCGAGCCACGAAGGGAACTGTATTTTAAACCGAGGTCTATAGGCCTTGTTTTAAACCATTTACCTATCATATACTTTCGTAAATCACAATGATATATTATGAATATCTTTAATATATCATATTTCATCCAATTAATATTAAATTTGTCGTTACAGCTTCAACATTATTCTTTCATTATGACCTATAAAACACTGGATTTCAATTGTAAATGAATGGCATGGCCTTCAAATTTAATATAATTAATTACCAACGAATTTTCAGTAATGTAATGAGAAAATATAAAATTCGAGATTATTTCACAGCAGGTAGTAGGTTGGCCAAGGTACCTGCCACCCGTCGAGATACTACTACTTGAGTGCTACTGGGACTTGGACTAACCAGATTAATATTATTATTATTATTATTGGCTAAGCTACAACCCTAGTTGGAAAAGCAGGATGCTATAAGCCCAGGGGCTCCAACAGGGAAAAATAGCCCAGTGAGGAAAGGAAATAAATAAACTAAAAGAGAAGTAATGAACAATTGAAATAAATTACTTCAAGAACAGTAACAACATTAGAAGATATTTCATGTATAAACTATGAAAAAAAAATAAGAGGAAAAGAAACAAGATAGAATAGTGTGCCCGAGTGTACCCTCAAGCAAGAGAACTCTAATCCAATACAGAGTTCCCTTGCTTGAAGGTACACTCAAGCACACTACTCTATCTATTTCATTATTTCCTTTCCTCACTGGGCTTTTTTCCCTGTTGGAGACCTTGGGCTTATAGTATCCTGCTTTTCCATCTAGGGTTGTAGCTTAGCTAATAATAATAATAATAATAATAATAATAATAATAATAATAGTAGTACGAGACAAATATATTAAAATAAGTAAATTATTTTTATTTGGAGTAATATATTCAATTCTTAATATATATATATTTATATACATATATATATATATACATATATATATATATATATATATATATAAATTGATAATAAAAATTATATTAGAAGAGACTGCTACCAATTTTTTCTTGGCAAGAATCCTTCACTAAAAAAAAAAAAAAAAAAAAAAAAAACATTAAAAGAACTATTGTCTGAGCTTTAAAATTCTTCCATATAAAATATTATTTTCATAAAATAATGCTACAAAATGCAATTATATTCAAGAAATAAAATGTATCAGATCCAATTAATGTTTTATTTGACTGTAAAATTAGAAATCTTGAAGGATTTTTAGTCATCTTGTTTGGTAACGTGGCAAAAAAGAATTTGGTGTTATGGCTTATAAAACATTAATATACCATTATAAAGGCAATTTTAAGTCTTAGAATTGAATACAGTTAATCATTAAAGGATATTCCATCCTAGAGATAGCTATATATAGATGAAAACCTTAGAAATAGATTTATTATTAGCAGACGAATTGATTTAGGGAAACAAAACTAAATTAAGAAAACAATATCTTATAAATTGGCCCATTCTATCATGGAAATTTCAGCTTTAATTTTGATGCTACGGTTCCTGTATTCCATTAAATGATTTATCGATATTTATTATTCATTATAGGTTCGTAATCTCAAGAAATTCATGGACACGGCGATGGTATGGACACCTATTGGTAGTAAAAGTAACCATTTTAATAAATACTATATTCAATGCTTTCTTGCAACCTCATATATCCAAAGAGGGTATTTTGTGCAAGACTTGCACTATCGTATCATTGAAATATAAAAAGAATATATTAAAAAATAAAATTACTTTTATTTGGAGTTATAATATATCCAATTGTGAAGATAAATACTGAGAAGAGAACTAAAATAGAAAATTTACTAGCCACTTCTAGCAACTTTATACTTGCCCATGTTAGTCATTAAAAGCTATTGTTAAGGTTTTGAAATTCTTATATATCAAATATATTTTATTTACAGAACTAACATAAAATATATCTATATAAAGTTATAAATTCTTTTAGATACCATCAAAGTCCTATTTGATTGTAAAATTAAAATTCTTGGAGGTATTTCGCTCATTTCTTCTGGTAACACAAGTGGCTGACTCTGTTTCAGAATTCCCTCTGCTATCTATATTACCAAATATGATTAGCAAAACACCTTTAAGATTACTAATTTTACAATTAAATAGATCATTATTAGTATCTAAGGACATTTTATTACGTGGAATAAATATATTTTGTATGATATTATTAAATAAAATATATTTTATATAGAAGAAATTTAAAACTTAAGACAATAGGTATTTCAATGAATACTTTCAGATACAAAAGTTACTAATAGTTTTTTAAATTCAATTTTTAAATAGTTTTCCTCTTAGCAATTGAATACATTATTACTCCAAAGAAAAGTAATACTATTTGTTAATACATTCGTCTTATATTGCAATGAATGAATAGTGTATGCCTTGCACATAACAGCCTCTCTGATATACAAGGTTGCAACTATTATTACTTTTCTTTGTTTTATTTTAGTTACTTTTCCATTCAACAGGTGGCCATACCATCACTGTGTCCATGAATTTTTTTGAGATCACAAGCCTATTATGAATAATATATATCGATAAATCATTAATTAGAATAGACGAACAATATCTAAAAAATTGAAAATTAAGTTTAAAAAATACAATTAGACAACTAGTGATATTTTATTTTAATAATTTAGTTTCGTTTCCCAAAATAAATTCGTTTGCTAACAATAAAACTTGATTTTTTTAATGTTTTCACCTAGATATAGCTCTCTCTAGATTGGAATATCCTTAAATGACTAATCATATTATATTTTAAGACTTACCATTGCCTTTATAAAGGCTTATTAATGTTTTATAAGCCATAACACCAAATTCTATTTTTGACACGTCACCATCATCCTTGGAAAATGCTTTACCACTTGTGTTACCAAACAAGATGAGTAAAACGCCTTCATAATTTCTAATTTTACAGCCAAATAAAACATTAAATTCATCTAATACATATTTCTCTCAGATAAAAATGTATTTTGTGGTACTATTCTCAAAAAAAAATTATATTTTATATGAAAGACTTTTAAAGTTTAGACTATAGTTATTTTGAAGTTTCCAGCGGGTTTTTCAATTTTATTTATAATATCTGTTAACTTAACATCTGGCTTGATTATGTTTCCATATTAAAGTAATTTTACTTTTTAATGAATTATTTTTTTCCTTATCATTGTTTATTTTTCTGAAGCTACTCAATGTAAGGAAATATAGTTTAGGTACGCATTTATGTACATAGGTATAGATACCCACGAATGATGTTAAATATATATATATATATATATATAGCCTATATATATATATATATATAGGCTATATATATATATATGTGTGTGTATATATATATATATGTGTGTGTGTGTATATATATATATATGTGTGTGTGTATATATATATATATATAATATATATATAATATATATATATATATGTATGTATATATACATATAATATATACATATTACAGATGTAATCTTCCTCAGCACGAATATATATATATATATATATATGTCTAAGTATGTATATATGTGCGTATGAATATAATTACATACCTACATGTGTGTCAAGTTTGTCTTTCTACGCCCTGGTTCTTTAACGTATGTGTAGCCCGAAATAATGATAATAATAATAATAATAAATATATAAATAAAACAAGCAAATAAACAGGACATGGGAACGGTGGGGTAGTCACGCTGTAACTCGGCTCAGCCGTGTGCGCATGTACGGGTATACATGTGTGTACGTATGTGTGTGTGTGAGCGGTGGTGGTGTCAAAATCATTTAACTACCTTAAGGAAACATGAACACAGTACTTAGACACGATCCAATCAGACTGAGTGAAACTGATGAAGCGTAGCCCCTTTATGACAGATCCTTCCTTTTTGAATAATCTCACAGGATTAACCAGAAGTTAAAAATCCAGTCTCTCTCTCTCTCTCTCTCCTCTCTCTCTCTCTCTCTCTCCAGTTAGTCTTGCCGAGCTATATTTCATAAGGTAAGGTTTCCATTTCTATAATTTTCTCTCTCTCTCTCTCGCTCTCTCTCTCTCTCTCTCTCTCTCTCTTTCTCCAGTTAGTCTTGCCGAGCTATATTTCATAAGGTAAGGTTTCCATTTCTATAATGATTCTCTCTCTCTCTCTCTCTCTCTCTCTCTCTCTCTCTCCTGTTAGCCTTGCCGAGCTATATTTCATAAGGTAAGGTTTCCATTTCTATAATGATTCTCTTTCTCTCTCTCTCTCTCTCTCTCTCTCTCTCTCTCTCCTGTTAGCCTTGCCGAGCTATATTTCATAAGGTTAGGTTTCCATTTCTCTCTCTCTCTCTCTCTCTCTCTCTCTCTCATAAGGTAAGGTTTCCATTTCTATAATGATAATTGAAACCAAAATTTTTCTTTTTCGAAATTACAATCCCAGCCTATTTGCCCGTTATATAATATTACTCTGGCAAGACGATGAGTTTTAATTCTGATTGATCAGGCAACGATCAGTGAGCCATATTTAATCCCCAGAATGGGCGATCTTGGAGTATAAAATGCTGTGTTTGAAACTGCATAAGCTATCAAACTTAAACGATTGGAAACTTAAACAACTCGTGTGGTACAAGTATTTCACAATGAAGATGAACAGCGGCCATTTAACTTATGTAATCAAAGCATATAATCGCACGTCTGAAGCCACGAAAGTTCCTGACTAACAGTTCGTCGAAATCTAATTTTCAACAACGAACAAAGCATCGTCTTCGTACTGTGACTACTCTAGACGACTTCAACAAATATGTTTTAAAAAAGAACAGTGTTAAACTCTTCTGCACGAAAAGAAATCCATTAAAAAAAAATACTGGTGGAAGGTGAAGAAAACATTGTATTCAATGGATGCAAAGAATCTCTAAAGAAAGTCTACATGATTTATATATATATATATATATATATAATATCACAAGCACACGTGATTTCAATCAATGTAAATATCACCCACGAATGGCATTTAATACCGAATTCAATCTTGGGAATATACATCCACTTGGAATTCATTTTTATGGTAACAGCTTCTGGCCGGGTGGAGATTCGAGCCCCCCCCCCCCCCCCCCCCTCCACCTGTCGGTATGGTTTCCAGCCGAACAGGTGGGGGGTTCGAATCTCCACCCGACCAGAAGCTGTTACCATAAAAATGAATTCCAAGTGGATGTATATTCCCAAGATAGAATTCGGTATTAAATGCCATTCGTAGGTGATATTTACACACACACACACATATATATATATATATATACATACATATATATATATATATACATACATATATATATATATATATGTATATAAATATATATATATATATATATAGATAGATAGATATATGTATACATATATATACACACACACACATATATATATATATATTTACACACACACACACATTATATATATATATATATATATACAGTCTATAAACTGTATATATATATATATATATATATTAGAGAGAGAGAGAGAGAGAGAGAGAGGGGGGGGGGGGCGGAGATTAAATTGACTTTCTTCAAGAAATCATCATCTTATAAACTGAAAGACCCTTGACTGACGGATGTGACCACAAGCACGGAAATATCGGTAGTGAAAGACAAGTCTCTGACAAGGGCAGAACAATTGAAGATTTAAAAAGGCTTTTCTTTATTGATTGACTGATTGCTCCTGACATCATTTCTTTAAATAACTCTTCCAAGTTTACTATATGCATACTTAATGCTTATTTGTCATTTCTCGATATATGTATATATACATATATATATATATATATATATGGGTCAAGTTTGTCTCTGCGCCCTGAATCATTAATGTTCGTACCCAGAAATAATAATAATAACAACAATTATAATAATAATGATAATAACAATAATAACAAATGAATGAAATATCTTACTTCCTTTGAGAGAGAGAGAGAGAGAGAGAGAGAGAGAGAGAGAGAGATGGGCTTGTTTTAGACATGAAAGAATATCTGGAATATTATTATTATTAGCTAATCTCCAACTCTAGCTGGAAAAACAGGTTGCTATAAACCCTATAAAAGCTCCAACAGGGAAAAAATAGCCCAGCGAGGAAAGGAAATGAAAAAAATTACAGAAGTGAACAATTAGAGTAAAATATTTTAAGAACAATAACATTAAAATAAACCTAGAGTATATAAGGTATAAAAAAAAACTTGAAAAAACAAGAGGAAGAGAAAAAAGATAGAATAGCGTACCCGAGTGTACCCTCAAGCAAGAGAACACTACCCCAAGACAGTGGAAAACCATGGTACAGAGGCTAATAACAACAACAACAACAATAATTTCCTAAAAGGTTATGAAAGAAATTCATGGCGAAGAAAATTCCACATTGTAAAGTAATACCACAAGAATGTACAGTACAGTAGAGTTCATTACATGAGGTTGAAAGTACTTAAAAGTACTTCGGCAATGTTCCTAAATAGTCACTTATCTAAAGATCTCGAATTCGAACGGTACATGGAAACTGAGAAGAAGAAGCACTCAAAGAGAATTTAAATAACTATAATCGGAAATAAACAATGGAATATCAACAATTATATCAAGAAAATTATAGAATTCTCGAATTTATATATTTCAGGAATACGATAATAAGATAGTGAATTATAACTAATACGAAATAAAGACACAAAGAGAGACAGCTGATTTCCGCCCCCTTCGGCCGTCGAAGTAAATGAATGAAACAGATTCTCGGCCAGTCACCACGAGTAACGGTAACGTGGTCTCTCTCTCTCTCTCTCTCTCTCTCTCTCTCTCTCTCTCTCATGAATACCATAGATATATATATATATATATATATATTCTCAATTTTTCAAATAAGGTTCTAACGAAATAATAGAGTATTAGACCCATATAATATAAACGAGATGTTTACAAAGGATGGACAGATAATTGAGAGAGAGAGAGAGAGAGAGAGAGAGAGAGAGAGAGAGAGAGAGAGGCTAAGACGAATACATCTGTTTTGTTTTCCAACAATGGTGCGCTATTTTCCTGCCAAATCTCCAAACCATATTGTACATTATAATTGAAAAGGGATTTATTATTGTTACGATCCCGTAATAGTTTGTAAGAAATAATTCTTTCCAAAACTACTGTTTTGGGTTATTTCCTATTCTTCAGATACCATAGTTCCCTAATCATATGTCGATATTACTGTTACAGCAGGTGACGTTGGAGGCGTGAGGTGTACTTCAGGCGGGACACGGAACTCTGCAGTAGACGAGAGTGGACGTTTGAATAGCTGTGCGTTGCGAGTGTGATTATGGCTATACTTCAGTGATCGTTCTGGGTATCGTGCATCGTTGGCTACGAAGGTAGCGAGTTTATTTAGAAAGCGCGCTTTGTGGAAGCTGAATGCTTCAATGGACTTGCACGGTATAGGTTCCCAGACGATATAGTTGATGAGGATTTGCCTCAATGAGGAAGTTAGCCCTGTTGACTGTTGGTAGCAACGATGTGTTATGTCCCTCTTGCAGATGTTCCCGTGGGGTGTCCCCCTGATCATTTGGATCAGTATTATTAAATACATAATACTTGCCTCACCTCCGTTTAAGAAACTGTAACTTACCGAATTTCATTAACTATTGTAACTTTCAATTGGATTGTTTGTAACTTTTTGCATTACTAACTTTATACGTTTATGGGTTCTTCTTTTGTTAATAATTATTTAAAATGTTTTGTTATATTTATTATTCCACTCTAATGTTTCTGCTGAAGATCTTTATTATTAAAGCTTGAGCTATATATGTATAAAGTGATACAAGGACAATAAATTAAATATGTTATGTGCCGGAATCTGGCGGCAGTAAACTTTGAGGTATTTAAGAATTGGTCCGTAACATATTTTTGGCATCCCCAGCGGGATCTTCAGCAGTGTCATTGAGTTGGATTGTATAATTAATGATAAAAACATGGAAATTGAAACTACTGACGATGCCGCTCGTTTTCTTAGTAGAGACAATTGGCGTAGTAAATTTTTTACTATTAAAAAGTCGGAACTGCTGGTTGTGTCGGATTATTTAGAGTTGGATTTTACGCTTAGTAGTACTAATGATGACATAAGGAAAGGTATTATAGCGCATCTTGTTCCGGATGGAGTGGACGTTGACTTCAAGCTTTTGGAAGAAGAAATCGACGAAGACTGTGAGGTAGTGAAGCTTCGACTGAAACTTGATTTGAAAAAACTCGAGTTTGAAGATGAACAGAACCGGCGTGAACATGAACTTAGTATGAAGCAGTTAGAAAATGAACAGCAGAAACGTGATCATGAGTTGGAGTTGGCCAGGCTGACGGGTTCCCAATCTCCCATTTCTGGTAATGAAGATTCCCGTATGTTGAAGTACGTACCAAAGTTTGACGAGAGTGACGTCGTAGAATTTTTCATAGCTTTTGAGAAGGTAGCGGCAAATTTCAATTGGAGTGAGGATAAGTGGGCATTCATGGCTCAGACGGCTTTCTCCGGGAAGGCCCTAAAGGCTTGGGCTTCTCTGTCGTTAGAAGATAGTAAAGATTATGCTAAAGTGAAAGAAGCCATTTTAAGGATTTATGAGATGGTTCCTGAAGCCTACAGAGTAAAGTTTCGTGACAGTCGAAAATCCTCCAATCAAACTTTCGTGGAGTTTGCTCGTGAAATGGAGAAACATTTTGAAAATTGGTTGAGATCCAGCGATGTCAATTGTGAGTATGCTAAATTGTGTCAGTTAATGTTATTGGAAAATTTTAAGCACAATTTGCCTAAAGACCTTTGCATTTTCTTAGATGAAAAGAAAATTGACAATTTAGCGAGTGCTGCTCGGTTAGCTGATGGGTATGTGATAACTCATAATAGTTATTCTAAGCCTGCTGCTAAAGGTAAATATAATACTTGTGAAACTGTTAAATTGCCTACAGGGGTTAACGTAACTGCTAATGATGGTAATCAATTTAAGAGTAGTCCTGCTTCTCCCCAAAAGCATTTCAAATCTAAGTACCAGGGCAGGGTAACTTGCTTTTGTTGTGGTAAAAATGGGCATATAGCTACTAAGTGTCCTAAAAGGGATTCTGCCATGCTCGTTAATATTAAACAGGAAGTGGATGACGACTTTAAGTGGTTTAAATCTCAAGGTAAAATCAGCACACTTGAAAGTTGGCAAGAGTGTCATAATGTCAATGTACTTAGAGATACAGGGTCTTCTCAATCTTTAATTCTACGGAAAGCCATTCCAGTGGGCAGTAATTGGTTGAATGAGCATAAACTTATTAAAGGTGTTGGAAACGAGTGGATATCTTGCCCGGTAGTTGAACTGTATTTTTTTTCAGACATTGTTGCCAGGGAGGCTAAGTTTGCGGTTGTTGATACTCTCCCCACACCTGAGGTTGATGTTGTTTTGGCAAATGATCTTGCTCAAGGTAAAGTAAGTTGTAATCCGACAGTTTTTGCCAATCCACAGGTGTTAGTACCTAAACCTGAAACTGTGCTTGTGACAACTAGATCAGGCAAAAGTACCGATTTTGAAGTTGAGCATCCTGATTTGGAGAGTTTATTTAATGCAGATTCATTAGATCACGTAAGTAACAATAAATCTATTTGCTCTGAAAAAGTAATGAATTGGAATAGAAATGACCTAGTAAGGGTTCAAAATGAAGACATTGAGATTAAAAATATTAAAATTAAGTTGAAAGAGGGTAAAGGAGTAGATTATGAAGTGGATAATGAAGTTCTCTATAAAGTAATCGTTCCTATTCGGAAACGAGAGGGAAATCTGTTGAAGCATAGGGTAATTGTTGTACCTTCTAAATTCAGAAATGGTATATTAAGAAAAGCTCATGATGATTTGTTTGCTGGTCACTTGGGTATTACTAAAACCTTTGATAGGGTTAGGAAAAATTTCTATTGGAAAGGTCTGAAAAGAGATGTCAAGAAATATTGTAAGACGTGTCACCAGTGCCAAATTTCTGGTAAGCCTAATATGGTAATTCCTAAGGCTCCCCTTTCTCCCATTCCTTCTTTAGGAGAACCCTTCGAGCATGTAGTCATTGATGTTGTGGGTCCCTTACCTCGTTCGAAAGTAGGGTCTGAGTATGTACTAACTATCATAGACAGGTTAACCAGATATCCCGAGGCTATCCCTCTTAAGTCCCAGAAAGCTAGGGTCATTGCAAAACATTTGATCAATTATTTTTCTAGGTTTGGTCTTCCTAAAACCATCCAGTCTGATCGTGGAACTAATTTTTTATCTAAACTATTGCTGCAGCAGTTGAAGAATTTTGGAATTGAACATAAACCTTCTACTCCATACCATCCGGAGTCACAGGGAATTGTAGAAAGATTCCACCAAACTTTGAAGGCAATGATTCGGAAGATGTGCAATGAAAAGGTTGGTTTGTGGGAAGAATATCTTCCTTATTTGTTGTTTGCAGTACGGTCTATACCAAATGAGTCAACAAATTTTGCTCCATTCAACTTGGTGTTTGCGCATAAAGTAAGAGGTCCATTAGACTTGTTAAGGGAAGTTTGGGAAGGTAATGGGCCGAGCGAAGTGAATATTGCTGATTTAATTAATGATGGTAAGGGCAAACTTTACGAAATGTGGGAAATAGCAAAGAGTAATTTACTGAAGAGTCAAAGCAAGATGAAGTCTTTGTATGATTTAAAATCTAAGGAAAGGGTCTTTGTTCCTGGAGATAAAGTACTGGTTTTGTCACAGGGTGTAAGAGGTTCGTTACAGAATAAGTTTTTGGGACCCTTTGAAGTTCTAAGCAAAGTGAATGATTTGAATTACATTATTAAGCTTCCTGATCGTAATTTGGAAGTTATTCACAGTCCTGGCAAAGATAACAATATACCAGATGCCCTGTCTAGAATGTAATGATGTTACCCCGCATGTTTGCTTTGTATATGTAATTAATCTGCTTGCTTTTCTATTGAGAATTTTGTAAGGTGTCCTATGTTTTGTTTAGTCTGTAGATTGTATACTTTGCATGACTATTGTAAAGGAATTATTCTGTGCAACTTTGTTTTTCTTGGTGGAGATAAGGTTTGGAAAGAAATCTGTAGGTTATATTGCTACTAAGATTATTTTGCTTGCTAGCATTCACTTTAATCAAATCAATGTGATTTTTTGTTAAGGGTGGGGGTGTTACGATCCCGTAATAGTTTGTAAGAAATAATTCTTTCCAAAACTACTGTTTTGGGTTATTTCCTATTCTTCAGATACCATAGTTCCCTAATCATATGTCGATATTACTGTTACAGCAGGTGACGTTGGAGGCGTGAGGTGTACTTCAGGCGGGACACGGAACTCTGCAGTAGACGAGAGTGGACGTTTGAATAGCTGTGCGTTGCGAGTGTGATTATGGCTATACTTCAGTGATCGTTCTGGGTATCGTGCATCGTTGGCTACGAAGGTAGCGAGTTTATTTAGAAAGCGCGCTTTGTGGAAGCTGAATGCTTCAATGGACTTGCACGGTATAGGTTCCCAGACGATATAGTTGATGAGGATTTGCCTCAATGAGGAAGTTAGCCCTGTTGACTGTTGGTAGCAACGATGTGTTATGTCCCTCTTGCAGATGTTCCCGTGGGGTGTCCCCCTGATCATTTGGATCAGTATTATTAAATACATAATACTTGCCTCACCTCCGTTTAAGAAACTGTAACTTACCGAATTTCATTAACTATTGTAACTTTCAATTGGATTGTTTGTAACTTTTTGCATTACTAACTTTATACGTTTATGGGTTCTTCTTTTGTTAATAATTATTTAAAATGTTTTGTTATGTTTTATTATTCCACTCTAATGTTTCTGCTGAAGATCTTTATTATTAAAGCTTGAGCTATATATGTATAAAGTGATACAAGGACAATAAATTAAATATGTTATGTGCCGGAATCTGGCGGCAGTAAACTTTGAGGTATTTAAGAATTGGTCCGTAACAATTATGTTATAAATAGTTTAGTTTGTATTAATAAATGATTCCTTAAGCCTTTAAATTGTTATTTGATCCTCTATTTGCATATAAATAAACTATCCACTAAACTGTTTTGAACATATATATATAGGCCCAAGTATGTATATGTGTATGTATATATTTACAAACCTACATGTGTCAAATTTGTCTTACTACGTCCTGGTTCTTTAACGCATGTGTAGCCCGAAATAATAATAATAATAATAATAATAATAATAATAATAATAATAATAATAATAATAATAATAAATAAAACAAGCAAATAAACAGAAGGACATAGGAAGGGTGGAGTGGTACGATGACTCGACTCAGCCGTGTGTGCGCGTGTACTGGTATACATGTGTGTACGTGTGTCTGTGTGTGTGTGAGCGGTGGTGGTGAAAACATAAATATTTCAAGCGAAAGGAAGGGTTCTACCAGTCGATCAGCTGATTGTCGGTGACCAAGTATTCTTACGCATATCATATATATATATATATATATATATATATATATATATATATATATATATATATATATATATATATATATATGGGTCAAATTTGTCTATCTGTGCCCAAAATCATTAATTTTTCTACCCAGAAATAATAATAATAACAACAATAATAATGATAACAATAATAATGATAATAACAATAATAATAAATGAAGGAAATATCTTACTTTCTTCGTGAGAGAGAGAGAGAGAGAGAGAGAGAGAGAGAGAGAGAGAGAGAGAGAGAGAGAGAGAGAGAGAGGTTTGTTTTAGACATGAAAGAATATCTGTATTATTATTATTAGCTAATCTCCAACCCTAGTTGGAAAAGCAGGTTGTTATAAGCCCTATAAGTGCTAGAACAGGGAAAATAGCCCAGTGAGGAAAGGAAATAAGGAAATAAATAAATTACAGAAGTGACAATTAGAATAGAACATTTTATGAACAATAACAACATTAAAATAAAGTATATAAAGTATCAAAACTTTTAAAAAACAAGAGGAAGAGAAATAAGATAGAATAGCGTACCCGAGTGTACCCTCAAGCAAGAGAACACTACCCCAAGACAATGGAAGACCATGGTACAGAGGCTAACATCAATAACAACAACAATAATAATAATAATTTCCTCTAAATGTTGCGAAAGCAAATCATGGCGAAGTACATTTCACATTATGAAGTAATACTACAAGATTGTACAGTACAGTAGAGTACATTACAAGAGATTGAAAGTACTTAAAAGTACTTTGGCAATGTTCCTAAATAGTCACTTATCTAAAGATCTCGAATTTGAATGGCACAGAAATTGAGAAGAAGAAGAAGCACTCAAAGAGAATTTGAGTAACTTTAATAGGAATTTAACAATGGAATATATATATATATATATATATATATATATATATATATATATATATATATATATGTGTGTGTGTGTGTGTGTGTGTGTGTGGGTGTGTGTGTATTTACATCATACCTACATGTGTCAAATTTGTCTTTCTACGTCTTGGTTCTCCAACGTATGTGTAGTCCAAAATAATAATAATAATACCAACAGCAACAACAACAATAATAATAATAATAATATTATTAAATAAAACAAGCACAATGAACTGAAGGACATGGGAACGTATTCTTACGCATATATATATATATATATATATATATATATATATATATATATATATATATATATATATATATATATAATGTATGTATATATATATATATATATATATATATATATATATATATGTCTTACTTATAACTGTAATCGAACAGTTTAACATGTTTTTTCAAAAAGGCCCATAAAAGAAACACAGGAAATATGAATAAATCACACTATATTTCGGTCAATAAACATCGACCCTCTTCAGGATGTAAAGTAAAAATGAGGGATACAGTGGAGAGTGACGGTTTATATATGAAAGCAAAAGGGTGTGTTCAATTGTTCTATAGTTGTTATAATTGGTGGAAGGATTAGCCCTGGATGTAATTAAATTTGGCTAATCCTTCCAGCAATTATAACAACTATAGAACAATTGAACACACCCTTTTGCTTTCATATATAAACCGTCACTCTCCACTGTATCCCTCATTTTTACTTTACATCCTGAAGAGGGTCGATGTTTATTGACCGAAATATAGTGTGATTTATTCATATTTCCTGTGTTTCTTTTATGGGCCTTTTTGAAAAAACACACACACACACACACACACACACACACACACACACATATATATATATATATATATATATATATATATATATATATATATATATATATATATATATAAAGTTTGACAAAGACCTCAGACATGTCCTTATTCATAACTGGGGTTTGGCCAGTTTTCATCACTACACTGGCCAGTAGGGATTGGTGATGGTGGGAGATTTTCGCTTGATCACTCACAGTATACTAGCCTAATATGGGTGGCCCTAGCTAGTACAGCTTTGCTGATCATGGCGATACGCAAACCATTTCCCCACATCAAGGTATATCATTATCATTATTATCTAAGCTGCAACCTTAGTTGGAAAAGTAAGATGCTATAAGCACACACACACACACACACACACACACACATATATATATATATATATTATATATATATATATATATATATATATATATATATATATACATATTATCGTCTATATTCCAAGACATTCTGCATTTTACATCGTAAATTGGTCGTTTATTGTCAAATCCACATTATCGAAGCACTTAGAAAACAAGAAAGTCTTCAATTACCTCTTGATAGCCTTAGTAATATCTTCAGTCTTTCTGGTGTCTTGTGGGTTCTTCGGTATAATCTTATAGTGCCATTTTGAAATCTTAAAGGCAAGATTCTATAAGCCCAAGGGCTCATACAGGGAAAAATAGCCCAGTGATGAAAGGAAGTATATAAAGGTAGGCGAAGAATAATGTCAAAAAAACAATGGATTTATAGAAATATATAGAAAGCTGAACGCGCACCGCATAGCACGAGAATAAGGAAAAATAAACGAGAAATAATAGTTTTGGCTATGAGCCAAGAGAGGGTGGTTGGGTGGGGTGGGAAGGCCTCCTTGGGGGGACCCAGGGAGACGGGTAGGAAGGCGGCAGCTCTGCGTAAGCGAAGATATTGTTGGTGTTGGAGACCACAATGGTGGAGAGAGACTGTTGGCGATGGTGTTGGAGGAGGTTGGGGGGGGGGGGGGGGGGCCTGGGTGGTGGAGGTGGCGGAAGGTTAGGGTGGAGTTGGGCGGCCGAGCCAGCTGTCAGAGTCGGACACACGCTGTGACTTGGTTCAACACTTGGTTACGCTATTCTATCCTATTTCTCTTCCTCTTGTTTTATTAAGTTTTTATACTTTACACTAGATTTATTTATTGTTATTGTTCATGAAATATTTTAATCCAATTGTTCACTTCTGTAATTTATTTATTTCCTTATTTCCTTTCCTCATTGAGCTATTTTTCCCTCTTGGAGCTCTTATATGGCTTATAGCATCCTGCTTTTCCAACTAGGGTTGGAGGTTAGCTAATAATAATAATACAGATATTCTTTCATGTCTAAAACAAACCCATCTCTCTCTCTCTCTCTCTCTCTCTCTCTCTCTCTCTCTCTCTCTCTCTCTCTCTCTCGTGTGTGTGTGTGTGTTTATACCTTGACGTGGTGAAAAGGTTTGCGTATCGCCATGATCAGCAAAGCATTACTAGCCCCCCCCCCCCCCACCTCCAACACAATTGCCTTTAAGATTTCAAAATGGCACTATAAGACTATACAGAAGAACCCACAAGACACCAGAAAGACTGAAGATATTACTAAGGAATAAACGACCAATTTACGATGTAAAATGCAGAATATCTTGGAATATATACGATAAAATGATTTACGAAAGGCCATGTAGAGAGTAGGCTTCCCCTACGGTATAGGAGCAGAAAAGCAGTCATTAAAGTATTATTATTATTATTAATACTTGCTAAGCTACAACCTTAGTTAGAAAAGCAAGAGGCTATAAGTCTAAATGCTCCAACAGGGAAAAATAGCCCAGTGAGGAAAAGAAATAAGGAAATAAAAACGATATGAGAAATAATAAACAATTAACATTAAATATTTTAAAAACAGTAATATTAAAACAGATATTTCATAAATAAACTAGAACAATTTCTAATATGATTGCAAATATTCAACGCATTTTGAAAGGCACAATGAAAGGATGGGAAAAGAAACACTTAAAGCAGAAAGCTAAAAAGTGGGTGGAGCTAGGGGACGAAGGGAACATTCTCTCAATTCGGATATCAGGAAGTTAAATTGATGTATATTATAAACTAGTGTACGCGCCCCGTCAAAATGACGGCTAAATATTTAAATAGATATATGAACACACACGCACCCCTC